>NC_087493.1:9158333-9464166 GCF_036417665.1 Passer domesticus
CAGGTCCTTTGGGACAGGCACGAGGGAGTGGGCATGGTGCTGGGCATGGCAGCCCTGGCTCAGCTCAGCTGCCAGAGCTCTTCGGTCACCCAGAGAAACTCTTGGAGCTTCTGGGATGAACAGAAGCAAGCACTGCTCCAGCTCATCACAAGCCACATCCAACCAGTGCAAAACTGCAGCTGACAGTCACAGAATATGCTGAGTGGGAAGGGACACACAGTGCTGGCTCACACAGGACCCTCCCCAGGAGTGCCACCTTGGACACTGTTAAAACGTAGCCTGAACTCTGTCACTGCCACTACAAACCCACAGTCAGCTTCTCCAGGCTCTGACACACCTAGAAAACAACAACTTCTACAGCTGCAGCAGTGAACAGCGCCAAGGGAATGCCGAGGGTGGCTTCAAAACAAGCAGGGACTTGACCAACCAAATATGTGCCAAAACGTCTGACAGAACCATCAGCACTTTGTTTTGGAAACCTAAATAATTTCACCTGTGATTCTGTCTGAACAAAAAAGGAAATAAAAAAAACTGAAGTACCACTATTACCTGAAGAGCAGAGAACAAACCTTCCTCAGCTCTTCAAAGTACACAATCACCTTTGGAAACAAACAGTTTATCCTTACTCTGAAATTTTAAAAGTAGATAGAAAGTATTGCGGAATGCAGAGTAATTATTTTCAAATACCAAATCTGCATATGCATGTGAAAACTATTCTGTTTCCACAATACAAATAGATCATTCACCTGATAGAAAATAAGTCTGACTTTCATTGTAATGTGTTTATTTTAGCTCCTATTGCTTCTGCTACTACTGGTACAGCAATGTAAGCATTTACCTCCACTACCATCACAGAGATGCAAACATTTACAAACAGTGAGATCTGAAGGACTCGGGATTTCTGCAAAGTCATTTACCACAAGGTTCACCCAGAGCACTGCAGACACCGGCTGATCACCAAAAATAACCCAGCATGGCAGCCAGGGAGCTCCTCCAGCTCGGCTGCCAGAGCAGGCACCCCCCGGTGCCAGCAGATCAGAGGGAATGCCAGGGAAGAGAGGAGAAGGACAAGAGAATGGAAACCACTCGCTGGCACGACGCCAGCAGAGCTGGGATTTGTCTGGCCCCAAGATTTTCATGAGGAATATTAATTAATTGGAAACATATTTTAGATAGCAAGACGGGCAGCTGTTTAAAAAGCATTATATTCTCAATATTGGGTATATATAAATCACATCTGATATTTCCAAAGAGGTGTGCATATAGATATATTTTTAAATCACTAATGCAAGTCACAGAATAGACAACACCTTTCACTTTATTGTAAACAAACATGTTTTATCACAAAGGTGAGGCCAGAGAAACCCATTTTCCCAGTGTTAGAGACAATGTTCCCTCTACATATCTGAATCACAAATGAGAGAAAAGAACAAAGAAAATCAAAATATCACTGTGCTTTAGAATTAAAATATTTCTGCATATTCATGCTACTGTTTTTTCTCTAATCAACACAGCAAAGTAATTTTTATTTTGTACATCAAAATCTCTTTAAAGAATATCTAAATGGAAGCTCTTGCAAGAATCCTGTGTCTGCAAATCGTGGTAGCTGGAAAAGAACTGTTTAATTCCAAAATGACAGGGATAAAGCAAGAAGAGTGAACGACATCACACAAATGGGCTTGAGCCCTAAATTCCAGCTTCACACCAGGCTGGAATTTAGACTTCAAACACAGCAACAATACTTAGAGAATACCTATTACAAAGACAATATGAGCGTGCTCTAAAAGCCATCCTCAGCAATGTTTAACCAGCAATTTTCACTTGATATGCACTGTGACAAATACCAAATGTTCCAAGTGTCTGCCCTGGATGTCCTAATTCTGCATTGCCGTGCGATATTGGCAATAACAGCATCTTTCTAAAGCCTTGAGCCTTTCCCCTCCCTGCAGGGCTGCACGCTGAGATGATGGGTGCCCCTTGCAGCACCCACCAAGGGCTCTCCCCTCTGTGGGCACCAGGGCAGAGCTGCAGGAGCCTCTGCTCTCATCAGCCCCAGGAGCAGCCTGCCCACCCTTCCACCTGCAAGGAATCCACTGGCACTGCTAATAGCATGTGGGCAGCTGCTGGAAAGCCAGGAATTAAAACACAGAATTTAGCAATTTTATGGCTAAATTTGCCCGGATGCGAAAAATGTTGTTTAAATAGTGTGGGGGAAAGGATTTAACAGCCAGTGGTTTTCATAACCAGCACGTGATTAAAGAGCTAAAGCAAAAACATTTAAGTGGAAAGGCTCTTGCAAAAATACAATTAAAGGCGTAAAATGAAAGCCTTGAGATTGCTTGCTCTTAAGATGTTTGTGATGGGTATCTGCTTACTCTCCATTCCGAGCTGTACACACACTAAACAATGAGCTTGCTTGTAATAATTATCAGTACTTAATGGTATCTAAACTTCTTAATCCAATTTTACCCAAACAAATCCAATAATTACTCCATATGCTTTTTGATGATTACAATCTCGGGAATCCCAACTGCATAAAAAAGTGTTACGAGCAATTGTAGGTGGATTTTATTAATATAATGAATAGGATCAGTCTAACAGATTTCAATTACAACAATAGCTTTTAAGTACATTTCTATGACATAAGGAAAGAACATGCATAAATGAAAGAAACTGGTTAAGCCACATAATACTGATTTATGGCAGCTTTTTCCTTTCATTCACCTCATTAACATTTCTCTGTATTTCAGAATCCCCCACTCCAGCTCTATAAAACTTGCATTTCTAAAGCCTTCGAGGACCAGACATTCCAGAAGAGAAACAGTTAAACCCAGAAATGCATTCTTGGCTGCTACTGTGACAGGATTTATTTACAGCTTCTATTAAACACAGCAGCTCCATTACAAAGTGCTGGATGTGAGGAGAATTTTTGATTATACAATGCCAATGCCTCACTGCGTTAAACATATCATGCCAGTGTATTATTTTTTTCCTTCAGCAATTCGTTCAGGTCATTGTTTGATGGGTTTATGAATTCATTACAGGAAACAGATGGATCCCATAATTCAGAGCTATTCTCCCAGCCAATCATTTGGGCAATTTTTTTCCTCATCTTGCTCCCCCCTCCAAATCAACCTTAATGAAGCCACTTCCTCCACGGCCAGTTCCCTGCACACACACACACACTGCAGCACATCCCTGCTGGTTTAACCTCCCTCCAAATGCTAAAAGGCTTTCCAAATAAAGCTGAGCAGAGCACAATCCCACAGACACCCCCTCCGAGGTCACACAGAGCACCAGGAACTTACCCAAGTCGGGGGAAGGCAGCCACCAAACACAGCATTGGAGTGGGCAAAACCACAAGTCCTCATTAGTGAGAAACCCATTTTTATTTGCTCACACAAGTCTGTTGCTGGGAAAATATTCTTGCCTCCCCCCCCAATCTACTTTCAAAGGCTGAATTTTCATTTAGCAAATTACCTCCTTTGTCTCCTAAGTGCTGGGATTTGCTATCCACAGTGACATCTGCTGGCAACAGCAAAGGTGCTCACAACTATTGCATAAAGCCCACTTCTAATGTTTTTACACATAAAATGCCAAATTTTCTGCCTGGATCATCCCTTTCCTCAAAATCATGAACTTCTGGGGAGAAAAAAAACTGCAGTCTAATGCCAAGATAATCCCAAAACTTATAATAGCTTTAATAATGTTAATAACCAGAAGCTGCTGTTTGACATCAACACCCACATTGGATAATAAAAGTAAAAACACATGAGTTATTGTGGCTTTAGAACTTTGTCACCATTTATTTAAAGAAGTGCCTTGACCTTGGGCCAATTCCTGATGATATCATTTATCTAATACCCAGAACAAATAAAGCCTTTTCTATGTTTAACTTCATTTCCCCCCTCACAGTTGACCATAGTGCAGCTTCTTCTGCTTCCTCTTCCAGACATTTCCTCTCCACTTTCTTCTCTTGTCCTTTACAACATTTCCTTCCTTAGTCTTTCACCACCCCAGTTTGAAAATCTCATCTAAAACCAACTTCTCCTGACAGAATTCTCACTTCTACCAACTTGGACCTTCTACACAGAACTTGATTTTTTTAAAAATTTTATTTTGCCAGGCAACTGGAATTCAGAGTAGGAATTAAAAGAAAGCTGCAAAGTTCATGGAAAACTTCTAAATCAGTTACTGGAATTTCTCAACAATAGAAGGTCTTATGTTCTAACATGGCTTCATGCAAAGGTATGAAATAGAGAAGCATGGAGGATGTCATTCCCCACCTCCACTTTGACTCTACAGCCATTATCCACAAATCCAGCCGGCCCCAGACACTCCTTTGTTCCTCCCTCCCCCCAGACCTGCCATTCACCTCAGCTCAAACAAGTTCTGTCTGTTTGCTCACATTTCCACCCATGTCCCACCAGCCAAAGCTTGCTCTACGTATCTTAACTATGTCATGGCTGCTGAAATGACATTCTCACTTGATATTGTCATAAGCAAAGTGGGGAAATGTGAGCAAAATGTGAAATTGGTTGAAATGTTCTCTGGGAGAATCAATGGCTTGCTGTCAAAACAGAAGATGTTTCAGAAGAGATTCCACGGGGACTTGATCCGAGCCTACGCTGTTCAATATTTCGTTAACAGCTGGATGATGGACTAGAGAATATCCTTATTAAATCTGCAAATGACACCAAGATGGGAGAAGGAAGATGGGGGTGGTCAGATCGCTGTGTGACAGGATCAGAGCTCAGCACTGAGGAACTGGAGCAGGGATGTGACAAAACTACTCCAATTCAGTAAGGAAAATCACATCATTAGCTGGAGGAATTAAATGCAGAACAGCAAACAACTCGCCCCACAGCAGTTCTGCAGAAATAGAAGCAATGTTTTAGCAGATCGTAAACCAAAGAGGAGGAAAAGATATTCAAGAAGACTGTAAAAAATCCAATTTGGAATTTTCCAGTTGGATTGTAAAGATTCCAATTGGTGGATTGGGATAAACACCCAGCAACCCATCCACCTGAGCCTGGCATCACAAAACCTTCCCTGGCTGTACCCACAGCTCTTCCAAATGGGGCTGGACCTCCTGAAAAGAGCACAAAGGAAATGGGAACCTGGAAAAGGGAACTACCACAGCAGGCAGAGGTAAGGGAGTAGTCAGTCTACAAGACACTGGGTATACAAATTAAAAAAATACAAAGAAAGAGGAGGAAATAATTTGCTGCACCCCACAGCGAATAAGACAAGACTTGCTGGGTTTAAATGGCAGTCAGGGAGATTTGGGCTTACATTTCCAACAATAAGGATGATGAAGGATTATCTGCAGACATGATACAGGTTTGGTGATCTTGTCTCAGGGCAAGAGGATGGAATAAATGACCTCTCAAGAACCTTTAGAGCACATTTTCTACCACTCTGTATGTAAAACAGAGCTCCAAATCCATCTTACTCAGTTCTCCCACTTCCCTCAGCCATGACAAAGAAATCCTTTTCCCCTCAGGTTGACAGTCACAGCACTCTCCCCAGCTTCTGCTGGTTTTTAAATAAGTTTCAGATGTGGCCTTTCTTCGCTAGCCCTGCTTGCAGATCCTCTCCATTTTGTTCTTGATGAATATAAATTTGAAATTGTATCAATCCTGAGTGACATTTTATCCCTTCACCACCACAGTGAATCCTCTGTGTGAGGCCAGCAGAGCCCACCCTGAGGCACAACTTGTGTGCAGCAAAGGGTCAGAGCCCAACTCTATTCACAAACTGAACTTTTTTCTTAAGAGCTGGACAAGTTCCTAACAAAAACATGGATTCTTGAGTACTTCAGAGCTCAGACACAGGATTTTGTTTCCCTTTCTGGAACTGCATCTACATTTTTTCTTTCAGATCTGTCAGCAGAGATGGTGACAAATACTTCTTTTGACAGAAAGATACAAAACCTGTTTTGGGTGACTCAACATGTATTTTTAAGGTTTTTTTCAATCCTATTCTGCATTATTCAGGTTGGTGTTACATGCAGCAATCTTGTGAAGAATACTTATACTTTTAACAGTTTTAATATTTTCCTCACTGCTCTCCTCCATGTTAGCACTGATTATAATTTTAATTTTAAATTCACAATTAATTAGCTGTGCCATTAAAAATGGTACAGCTAATTAGGCTGATAGGTTGTCATCAACAATAGATTGATAATCCAAAGTAAATATGATGCTCTGCCAGTGCAAGCCAAACTCTCTCATGTTTATTGAAAGCTCTGAGTGCACACACATGGGGTTTGCCATCAGCTAATTGATGAGCAGAAATTGGGCTGTACACACCAGGCCACAAGCTCAGCAGCCCAAGCTGGGAAGCAGAACTGTGGGCAATGGAACAGTTAAATTCTCAGAGCAGCATTCCTGCAGGACGTGAACTGATAACAGATGGTAACTTTCAGGAATTAACAATTCATCTGTTTCCTTTCAAGAGAGAGTGCTCCAATACCAGCATTAATCACGGACATCTCTGCACACAGACCTGCCCAAATGCCACCCCTGAAAAGCAACAGATAAATAAATACATGAATTCACCTCACTAGAAGCTGCTCTCTGTCCTGAAGCCCACAGGAGTATTTCCTTTAACACATCACCACACATTCAACTTGGAATTCAGACTCCTGCAAACCAAACTCCCACCTCCAGAGCAGGGCAATGTAAGAGAACTTGGCTATTCTAAAGGAAAATAATGAAGCTATTAGAAGTTTTTAATCACTCATATTAATAACATCAAGAACAACAGCATTAACAACTGTCTGAAAAGGACAGGAGGGAGATAAGAGTCATTGCTGAGACAAATTAACTGGTGCAGGAAATTACTACCGTAAAATTTAAGTGAGAGGGCAGCTCAGAATTAAGAGAGGGATTCTCAGCAAGTGGTTAGAAATGCTGGCAGAATATTTTCAGGTTTTGTAAGACTCCTACAGACTGTTCAGAACTCTTCACAGAGAATTCACATCTTCCATTCCTTCCCAGAGTATTTAGGAACATCTGAACTCCACCAACTAATTGTATAAAGACCCACTAGGGAAAAATGTACGTGCTATTCCACCAACAGGACATGAGAGCATCACAAACAACCCCAAACACAATCCCAACAATTCAGGAACACAGCAAAGGATGTCAGGAGCCAGCCACGGGCATGGGCTCCCCCCTTCACTCCAAACCCTCCTCAGAGATGCTCCAGGCAAGGTACCCCCAGCAGAAACTACACAATAAAAGAGTCAAAGACAGGAAACAGCTTAAAGTGAAATTACACAAAACCAACACTGTCATCACTGCAAGTGCCAGTGGGAAAATTCAAGCATATAATAACAAATTAAATAACTTCATACAGAGCCACATAAGAAGTCTGGGCACCCAGGAAGTGAATCCATCAATTTTAAACTGACTTTGCATTTCATCTCATCAGACAATGTTTTACACAGTTTTCATATGCAAAAGAAGTTTTTGAAAACAAATTCACAAATGGCACAGCCATCACACCAGACGTGTCCTTCCTCCTTTCCACAGAGCACTTCCAGGCACAGACTGAGGAGTAAATATTATTTACAGCAGAAACCAAATTGCTAAACTACGCACACAAACAGATAAATATGCAAATTCCCAGTAAGTACATTCCTAAGAAACTGAAAATGAGGACAGCCTCAGTATCCACTGATTTAGTGGATACAAGAGCCTGAAATTTCCTTCACCTTGAACAGTGATGGATGTACAGATACAGCCCACTCTTCAGCTGGGGCCTGAAGAGTGAATCCCAGTGAAAATGCTTTCAGCTTCATACAGATGTGGTTGGTACTGTAAAGATAGCCCATAGCCCACATCCCCATCATTTCTGCCTGGGGCTGCACTACAGAGACCACTCAGCACTGGCACACAGGGCACAGATTCTCAGATTCCCCCTGGAGTGTGTGCAGTACCCACGGTCTGCCCATGCAGGGGGGATGCTCCTGCAGTTCCCGGGTGTCCCAGGGCACAGCCAGGGCTGCCATCCCACCAGCACAGCAGGGAATACTAAACACTCGTGGTACAACACCTCTTTTTCCACTTTGACACTGGAGCTGGAAAGAAGGTAAGGACTCCCTGGGGGTTTTCTGGAATGCTCTAGAGATAAAATAAATGAGTGTTCAAGTCTGTATACAGATCGGCAGGGGAAGGAGGAAGAAAATACATTGAACTTTAAAATTATATTTCAGTTCTTTTAATACTTTGTTTTAAACCTAAACATGACATTTCATATGCCATATTTTTCTGAATGAGCTTCTCAATGCTGGCCACATTCCTGGACGGTTTTTGTTTGGAACTCTGAGCTCATCTACCTGACAGTCAAACCTGGAGAGTCAGAAACAAACTCTTCATTTCTGATTCAACACAAATCTGAAGCAAGCTCTTCATTAATTCAGTTATAGCTGAACAGATTTTTTATGTCTCCAGTGCCATCGTGCATTAATGCCACATATGAAAAACAGGATTTAAATTATTCAGAAATGTGAAGAAAGCCCTTCCAGCAGTTTACACACCTTCTCCTACTCAGGTTCCTCAGGAAAATTCCTTAAAGAAAAGCAGACTAAAAGCTGATGGGGGCTCAGCAATCGTTTCCCTGCAGATAAGATGGAAGCAAAGAAAACCCCAAGTGGGTTCATTTGCTGAGCACACCCTGCAGGGCACCCAGCCCTCCTGTGCCCAGGGAAGCTCCTCCTGAGATTCCAGCACCCACATGGAGCAGGGGGAACAAGGCCAGAGGATCCATCCCATGTTTCCAGCAGGGTTGTTGTCCCAGTGACAGCCCTGTGTCACCATAGCAACTTTCACCAAGAAGTCACAACGCACCCAAACGAACTCCGAGCTAAATTAACTTATTGCATGTCACCAGTGAGAAATGACTGTTCAGAGGTAATTTTCTGTACTAATATGTAATAGAGTTAACTCTCTAAATTGAATTAAATTAATTAAATGCCACTCCCAGTAAATCAGATTCTATTACATGAATGTTAAAAGAAATTAAAGATGTTTTAATAAAGATTACTAATAATAACTTAATATTATTACTTCATTTTAATTCAAAAATTCTGCTCAGTTTATTTTAGACACATGTCTTCCCCTCACTAGGAAGGAATACCTAATTACTCCACATGCATTACACAGTTATTCCATAGAAATGGGCTTTGACTTAGCTAAAAGAAGTAACACCACCACTTTAAGAAGAAATACAGCTTGGTTTAATGAGTGACATCCTAGGATTCTTCCTCCCCACTCACACTTTGGCAAACTCCACATTTTCAATGAGTGTGTCCAGTTTCCAAAGGGTTTCATTTCTTCTTTTTGCAGAAAAAAATGAAAATGTCTTGCAGTAAAGCCAGTTGCAAACAAAGAGGAAAATACCAGGTCTGCCTAGGCAGGGTACAAAAATAACAGCCCTTTAATGGCTTTGCAGATCTATCCAACAATGCATTATTAAGTTTGTTTTTTAAAGTAGATTCTTGCACTTTGGAGGACAGACAGCTGGGAGGCAAATCTATAACGCCCCCAATTTCTCATGTAAATAAAATTTAAAATTGCCAGCTGATGGTGTTTGTGCTGTCCCACCACCCTGACTTCAACTCATAACACACCAAAACGCTTCGGGCAAAACCAGGGGCTATTTAACAATAATAATTCTGAGAATGATGAACCACATGATTCAGTTTTCTCCATTCCTGAGGTTTCAGGAAGAAGCTGTGCTTGTGCTGAGAAGGCAGCTGGTGACAGCAGAGGGAGCACACGGAGCTGTCACATCTGCCACTGGCCACAGGGTGACAATGACGTCACCCCAGCCACCAGCTCAGCTCAACAGCCAGAGGAAAGGCAGCACTGCCACTAAAAGAATAAATATGGCAAAAAATAATTAAAACATTCCCTGAACCTCCAGCAAATGTGAGTTAAGGCTGTGACAACCCTGTGAGGTGGAACAAGATGAGCTTCAACATCCCACCTACACTGCAGGTATCAGTAAAATGGGATTATGGATTTAAGTGTTCACTGTTACTATGCATCTAAGACATTGGCCACTGATTTTAAGTCAGAATTATATATTTTTTTAAGTCTTAGTAGCCATAAGGCACCAAATCACAAAGTCTTCTACAGATCTTTTCTGGGAAGGAATAACTGAACAACTGAGGAGGCTGAAGACAACCTCTCACCTGATTTCCCAGAGTGATCACTGGACAAGACTGGAGATAACTATACAACAAAGAAAAAATATTAAATTATTGCTCTTGGAAACTGGCAGGAAGATATGGAAGCTGTAGCAAGATATGAATTACGATGGAGCCTGTGACAGAAAAGTGGCACTGAACACATTTTCTCCCTGTTTCACTCTGAAGACTTTCTCCTGTTTTGAAAGGAAAATAAAAGTGCTCCCATGTAGAGTAGGAAAGAACTGCCAGTGCAGGACAGGACAGCCTGACACCCCCAGCACCTGCAGGAAGGCTTCTCATGGTTTGCCAATCAGGCCTGAACAACTGCAGTGGAAACTTTGGGGAAATTAAAGCAAGGAATACATTTAAATGTATACTTCAGGGGGAAAATGGGGAGTGATTAAACAGGAGAAATAGGGAGTGCAAAAGAAACTGCACATTATCAAATCAAGGTCTTTATGGGATAAGGTATCTGAAACTTGTGAGTTTTCATAGCAAGCTGAGTTTAGGGACAGAAAAGTGAAAGAGAAGAATTAGCACTGCCCTGAACAGCCTGGATTACAGAGCTCTGCAATGGGGTGAGCCTGAAAGGCACAGACAAGAAATCAGCCTCAGGTTTGACTTGTGAACAGCAGCAGGGTAACTCAGATTAACTCAGGGGCTTCTTAACAACTCTCCAATGGCAGTGTGCTGCTTTGGGCTGGGACAGAGTTAATTTCTTACAGGAGCTGCTGTGGGCTGTGGTTTGGATCTGTGCTGATAAGCCAGGGTGTTTTTGGTACTGCTGAGCAGTGCTCACAGAGAGCCCAGGCTGCTCTGCTCCTCAGCCCAGCCAGGAGCCTGGGGGGACACCAGGGGCTGGGAGGGGACACAGCCAGGACAGCTGACCCCAGCTGAGCCCAGGGAACACTCCACAGCAGATGGTGCCACCATCACCACACACAGCTGGGGGACAAGGAGAAGATGGGGATGTTTGCAGTGGTGGTGTTTGTCCTCCCCAGGCACTGCTCCTGGGATGGAGCCCTGCTGCTGCCTGCCATGGGAGTGGGGAATCCACTCCCTGCTTTGCTCTCCCTGTGTGTGTGTGACTTTTGCTTTACTGATTAAACTGTTTTCATCTCAACCCACGAGTTTTCTCACTTTTACTCCTCTAATTCTCTCCACATCCTGCCAGGGGGGAGTGAGCCCCAGCTCCTGCCAGGGGTTAAACCACAATACACAGATATTGCATTTTAAAAAAATAATTCTCCACTAACTGGAAGGACTTCCAAAGAAGAAAAACATAATTTATTATAGTTTGAAAAACAGCCTGAAAATGGTAGCATCAGGGAAAACTGGATGGGCTGTTCAGTAAAAAACAGGAGACACAAAAAGGCCTCTGCAGTGGAGGGGAAGATCAGCTCTCCTGGGCCAAGCAGCCAAGAAGGAAGGGGCTTAAGTTATAACAAAGACAGACTGCATGTGAAGATGCCTTTCCAAGAATAATCAAAACATCATTCAAGAACATCTGTTGGGCCTGTTTGAGAGAGAGGAGAGGGTTAAGACCATCCCTTTTTGCTCACCTAGAGGGATGTATCTAGTGATGTGATAGTAAGACCTCAAAGTGGCATTCGAATTTTTAAGAGTTGAAGAATCATCAATTCTCTCAATTAGTAACTCATGTGCTTCAAAAGAGAAGTTCATGAGAGCCTGTCTGGCCTCCTAAAGGTGACAAAATTGTGGCTTATGAAAAAAGACAGTAGCCAAATCATAAATTATGCCTGAAATGTTGAGAGCATCCTGGTAACAGGAGGACAGGTCTTCAGGAGACTCTGCAAAAACAAAGAACAACTTCAGTTAACATGGGAAGAGGCCAGCAGGAGCCTGAGTCACACCGAGTTCAGCTGTTCCCACTGGGCAGGTGACAATGCCAGTGGCTGCCACGCCCAGGCAGGACTCGTGGTGCTGTTAAATTAAACACAGGTCCCACAAGAAGCTGAGCATGAGCCACTGCTGGCACCCCACAGGGGCAGGATGCCTGCAGGGAAAATCACCTCCTCTCTGGATGCTGGAGCACTCTGCACTGCCTGAACCAGTTCAGGAATAACCTGAAGGATCAGCTGCACATGCACACCTGAGCAGAACTTCAGAGCATTTACCACAGTGTGAGCTGGTTCAGCAGACATCTGAAGTAGTCCTGTAGGATTTGTAAAGTATGAGCTACCACCTTTAACAACTCAGGAAAAACATTAAAATAATCTAGCAAAACACAGGGAAGCCGAGGGTTCTCAGAGCAGAGGAATGTCAACACCAGACAGTCAACAAGAGAACACAAAGGTCCCTCAGGCCAAACGCTTCACACACAGTGTAAAAAAATCAAAACCACGTTTTCATTCCCTTCCTTTTCCCAAGATAACCCTCTGCAGCATTTGTACAGTAACTATTCCAGGAGCACCTACTAGTGTTACAGTTCAAAGTGGATTTCATCCTTCCCAAGGAAGGGATCAGGTAACCTTAGAAACCCAGCATGTATCTGAAAACAATCATTACAAAAGAGAGCTAATGCATTTCCTGATGAACCTCTCCTCCAGCTCACAGTTTGCAGATCTTATCAACATTATATTTATATGCCTTACAAGCCTCCTCCAGGTAGCAAGATGATAATCTAATAATGAAAGTGGTCAGCACGCTGCAGATAAATCAAAGCTGATAGGTCATTTTTTCATGGGAAACTGTTAGCTGCCCTCTCCATGAAAACCTGTGTGAGCCAGGCCTCAAGACAGAGCAGAAACTGCCTTCATGGACATGTTTCTCTAGAAGAACAATAAAAGTGAACAGCAGACTATAGTTCAGAAAGTAAAGGGAGAAAGAAGCACACTGATGAACAGTGTGCTTATATTTTTGCTCTGAAATCACTTCCAAGGAAACAAATCTGAGACTCTGCAGGGTGGGGAGGAGATGTGGGATGGGTGTTTGTTGCTATCAGTAGATACAAAACCTCTTACAAAGGAAATACTGGGGCATATATGCTCTGATGGAGGGCAAATATCAGACAACATTCTATTTATAATTGGAAAACAGTTACTTTACAAGCAGACTGACAGAAGAATAGAGCATTTGCCAATGCCTGAGCTGCTGCAATGCCAAAAGAGCAGCAGTTTGACTGTTTCACAGCCCACACACTGCTCTGGGGAACAGCAGCAGGCAGCAAAGCACCCACTGTGGGCAGATAAATACCCACAACCCAGGGTGCAGTCTGATCATAACCAACACCATTATCACTGTGCAGCTGGGTTAAAATTTATCTATTAAAATACCCCGTTGTCCACAACTGTATTGGCAGTTTTGTTGCTGGGAAAGCAAACTGGGATTTATCTGAGAGCCCTTCCCACCAAGGGACACCCTGACAATTAGTCTAGACTAGAAAAGCCCAGCTGGTGTCACCCAGTCTGTGCTTGCTCTCTCTTCAAAGAGTGTTCTTGGAGAGATAATGTCCCAGGCTAGAAATGCACCTGACAATGGGCTGTGTAAAGATGATTTGATGATGCACAGGTTGTCCTGCTGCCTTCAAGCAGGGTATCAACACTCACAACCTAGAGCATTTGAAAAGTGCTTTTAACCAACTGTGTCTAGTGTTGGAAAACTCCCATTTTTATCTAATTCTAGAACTAACTACTTAAAGGTCAGGCTCTTGCCATCTTCAACCTGATGAACCCATATCGTTCCTAACTGAGGAACCAGAAAAAGCAATATTCTGCTGTAATTTATATTATGAGCACATGCCTAAATTTGCAGAACAGCAAACTACACCAGACTTCTCTAAGGAGAATAAAAACTACCTGAGGAGCACTAGGAGTATCTACTTGAGCCCTTACCTGCTTTTCCATTTCCAGAAGAGGAATCTGCAAAGCTCACTCCTTGACTATACAAATTGCTCCTCCTGTCTGCTTCAATCTTTTTGCATTTTCTACTCCTCTTCACCCAGTACTGGACCCACAAATTACCTCCATCCTCTATTCTGTGCAGGCTGTAAAATGGTAATTACTCCTCTCTCTATCAGAGAAGTGATATCTCAGTGGGTTTTATGAACAAATTCATGTTTGTTTAAAGATACTTATAGTAGCAGAACACCCCCATGATAACGTTTATCAAAAAGAAAACATTTTTGTGTTACAAAGCCTTAACGTATGGCCACAGGTTATCATTAAGTTATCAAGTGACTGCATATTAAGATCTAATTGAAGAACTTATTGCAGGGCTCCCCCTCCTTCTGCAATGATGATTTATGGCACATTTTGTCACTACAATGTGCAGCAGTTCAGTACAAACACAGCACTTAACTAACAAGATGACAGAGGCAGATATTCAAGCACAAGCTATAAATACTCAAATGAGTCAGAGGTTGTAAATCTGTTGTAAATCATACCTGATTTGTAGGCTGGAACACATTTTCTAATCTTATGGAAAAAGCCTCTGCTGGTTCCTACAATAATATGACATAAACCAGAAAAACTCAAGACTTTTCTTTTTAAAAAGACTGATTGTGTTACATACTGTCAGAATTCTACTTAAAACCCTGATGAGATTCTCTAAAAAGTTTCATTTTCCCTTTTTTGCTATGGAACTGCCACTAAAGATCTACCACAGGCAGAAGGAGCACATTATCAATACACACAAACTTCATTTCTCTGTGAGCAGAATGGAGGTTACACACACAAAGGAGCACAGGCAGAGAACATTCTAACAGCCCATTTGGGCAGGGTGAGTAAAGAATCAATTTTAAAATATGCAATAATCTACAAGGCTGATTTGGAAATGAAAATAATCCAACTTTGGAAACAGGTATGCTGCAACTCCTGTCATCCCAACAGAAATGCCAGAGCAGAGGATGTGATCTCAGATATTTTCATCCATTCTTTTTTTCCTTTAAACTCCCTTTCCATGTTCCTCCAGGTAAAATGTGCAGCTCTGCCTGTGGGATAACCTGAAGGAAGTATGCCAACATTTGTGACACCACAATGCTTTACCCAGCAACCACACACTGTTAAATGTTTTCTGTTCAATCCCCCAAAATAAAATGTATGAAAGCATAAACGCTGGCAGAGTCATCTCCCAGGCTGCAGACAACCTCCCTGACTCTGCGAGCTGCATATTAAAATCATCACAGCCCGAGGAGTCCCAAGGCACACAGCCAGACAGCCTGGGGGAGGGGACAGCTCCTCACCAGACCACAGATGGAAGGGAATGATGCTCAGCTCGGGAGCCACTGCACCACTGGCACAGGGGACAGGCAGTGCTGAGTCCCAGGATCACTGCAGCCACTCCAGCTCCTGCAATCCTGCTGCATCATTCCCCAGCAGTGAGCTGAAATTCCCTTTTTCCCCTTGGAAAGCCCAGCTCTCCCTGCCTGGTCCCATGCCATGAACATGCCAGACAGACCTGCAGGGATCATGGAGGTCCAAGAGGCACAAATTGACCAGCTCTGCTTTAGAGTAAAGGGATAAAAATATTTTCCAGCTAACACTTTTAATCAAAATATTTACCAAAATACTTTTTATGTTAGACTAACTGCAGTATATAGACTTAACTGTTTTTACTTCTCTGTTTGCAGATTTAGCACTTACCTTTATTGCAAATAATGCTGGAGGGTTGGATGGACACTTTGCCTTTCAATTACCAGGGTGGATGTTTGAGTAACAATCCACTTAAGTTATTTTATATCAGCTTTGAACAAATGCATTCAGCTGAGGTGGGAGTGGAGCAGGCAAGGAGCTGATCACCTGTGCTGACTAAACCTGCAGGAGGATGGCTAGAAGAGAAGCAGCAGCAAAACCCACCCTGATAGCATTTATGAGAAGCACAGCTCCCTTAAAGCCCCTGCAGTTATTAAATAACAGCCATTCCCATACTAGTGACCCTTTACCATACACAACAGAGCTCACAATTACAGCTGAATGTTTTCATTAGAAAAGCCCTTACACACAAAGTTTTTTGATCAAATGCACATAAACTGGCAAGAGTTTATACATGTAAAATAAACACTAATAGCCTGTGCTCAATAGTCCTGTTCTGAAAAAAATTACCATAAAAGAACAACAACTTGAATGTGCAATAAAAACCTGCTCATTTCCCACCTCATCTAATTCTGCAGTGCTTCTCTCCAGCTGAACAGGAAGACTACTTTCATTTGTTTTCAAGTAATTGAGAAACATTTCAGGTCTTTATCAGCTCTCCAATCTTTCTTCTTTTCACATTCCCTAGAATTGTTGCCAACAGGGTATTTATAAAGGATCCAGCCTCACAAAAATACTCAAGCAAACAACGTTGCAAGGGGAAAAAATAGAAACTGAAGGAGCTGTTATGTAGAGATGATTTAAAGGGTTGGATCATTGTTAAAAAAGAGAAAATAATTTGTTTCAGTGGATGCAAGAGCTGTGTGAGGGAGCACTCCTAGCCCTGGGCTCCTGCAGCAGGCACATACCTTTCCCCTAAGGGTGGAAATTCATGTTTATTTTGGAAAGGTTTGTGCTCCACATCACAAATGGAAACATTCAGCTGGGGCTGAGGCCTCAGAGCAAGACTGAACTGACAACACACCACAAACACACCCCCACAGGAAACCTCCTTCCTCTTGCTTCCCTTCTCTTTCCTGAGGCCTCACCAGACACTGAACCTGCAGCAGCCAGATCAGCTCCGAGCTGCACGTACAAAACACGAGCTCATTATTGCCCAGGACAGCAACTCACACCTCTGTGACACACAAATCCATGAAAAACTAACTATTCATCAAAAAGAATCAGACCTTGGTCACAGGTTTCTAGCACAGAAGAAGCCAACCCAAAAGACAACCCTCCCTCCCTCCCTCTCAAGCCTCAGCACCTGGCCCTTCCACCCACCCAGCAAGGTGCCTTCTCCTCCACAAACACTGCTGAGAGCAAACAGGGGGCTGCACAAACACCCTGCCCCAGGCAGCTGAAAAACAAACTGAAAAACCCTTCCACATCCCACCTGCACTTGTCTGATTTCTTTTTCTCCACTAGGACCCAACCTCTCACTGCCATGGCAACCCAGTTGCAGAACTCAGTGACACACACATAAAATTAAGCAATTTTTTTTAAGTTACCACAAAGAGCTCCATTAAGTCATATTTATAAAGATCTCACCTACTAAAAACTACATTTTGCAAATGCCCAGCTCCAGTCCAGCTTTAATCTCTGATTTAATACATCCTGCCCACTGGCATGCATTACCTGCTGCAGTCCATTCACTCAGTTTTACTCTGCCATCCTGTCATCACAACTAATTTAATTGCTGTGTCCCAGATAGGAAATAAATTAACTAAATTCAATGATAATCCCTGTGTTGCCATTTAGTTCTAGTAGCATGTGTCACTCATCCTTGAAAAGGTATCCAAATAAAGCACTTGGTGCAGCACTGCAATAAAGTTTACAGTCAACTCTGAATATTGCAGAGAAAAAGTTCAGATTTTTCCTCTCATTAATTCTGTATTAATATTTTATCGATATTAAGAAATTCCTGCTATCTCTCATAAACTCATGAACATCCCTCCTAAAGATAAATGTAAGGAACTGCACCATAAAGTGGAAATAAAACATTTCCACAGAGCAACCTGAAAAGCAATGAGTATTTGCCAGACAAAGGAAATTCAAAGAAGGGTCACTTCCAGGACTGTAAATAACCCCTGGCCCTTGCCCTGAGCATGAACAGGAGCTTTGGGCTCTCTGTAGGACAGATCCCCCTTCCAAGTGCTGAACCACAAAAGCTGCATCACTGCTTCTGACAGATGAAATAATAAATGACAAAGCTGCTTCACCTCCAACAAAACTCTCCTTATCCACTGCTGTCTTCTTCCTGATCCATATTTTATAGCAATAGAAATTGCTTAAATACATGGATAATGAACAAAAAAATCCAACAGATGGAGAAATGCAGTCCCTAAATTTGAAAGAAACAAACTCACGAGCATACCTGAAAAACTGAAGTTATTAACTAGAAACTTAAACGTGGCAGTTTCAAGCAATTAAAAGCAAAGCTGTCACAACACAGACAGAAATAGTAACATCCCACAGAGGGAAAGCAGAAGGCTCTGTGTCTCACTCGTAACAGAAATGAAGAGCCACTGCATTACCACGTGAAAATGAATTTAGTTACCCTGACAGCAAAAACATCTGCTGCTGAATTGTGATATTAAAAAGTCATTATAATCCATTATAGAACAGTGAAATCTTTTCACACAGAAATGAGCTGATACAGAGAACAAAGCAAGCAATACTGTGAAAACAGAAATATTCCATTTAGATAGAAATTGCTCTTATGTATCTTAATTCCAAGGTTTTTCATGTACCTAAGTTTTGGTGGGACCCACATACCTCTGCTCCCTTCTCCTGAAAGTAAAATTCAGTGTTATAATAAATGACATGAGATCTCACAGTGCAGGTGCTACAGAATTCAAACTAAAACTTTCTGACCTCTCCCCTTCTACAAAGGAAAAACTTAGAAATAAAAGGACAGATTTTCAATAAATTACTGTTACAGTATGTTTATCATGCAGTTATTATTTAATTTTTCTGAATTCATATGGCTGAAGTAATATTTAATTTCTGCTGTATGTATAAATCATAACTGTTTCAAATTTAAGTTGTTTAGTCCAGCCCTTATGTTAGGCTTGGCTCTTTTCTAATTCTCATTCTGTGGGACTCTGGGAAGCTCCACTTGCCTGTCTGTCATCTAATTCTCCACCAAGAAATGCCAATGCATTCGAGCTGGCTCACAACTGAGGCACAAAAAGATCTGTAAGCCATCAGCTGCAGTGGACAGACATTCCCTTACCTCTTTTCCTCACCTTTCTGCAAGCCACAGCTTCATTACCTTTTCTCCCAGGGAACCTGGCAGCCCACTGCCCCAAAGGGGAAGGCATTCCTTACCTCTGCTGCTTCCTGACCCTGCTGCAAAGCAGCTCCACTCTCTTCCCAGGCAGAAAACCCACACAGAAAGAAAAACAGGCACTGGTGGCAGCAGGGGAAATAGTTTCTTCTAAGCTCCATGAATTGAGTTTACACATTAAATTGAGTTGAATTGTGCAAGGGGAAAGGGGCAATTACTTGTCTTTGAAACAGATAAATAACTACTAACAACTAAATGGAAAACTGCATCTGTCTTGACAAAAGAGATGACACATGCTGTGTTATGGTTCACAGAAAATTAATCCATATATTCTTGTCAAAAGGCTGCCATAGAATACCCAGCAAGATAAGCCAAAGCTTATGCTGAGAATCCCAACTAAACTTCAGGAACATAACAATCCTAGGAAGATATACTCCCCTCATTACACAGACACAATGAATGAAAAGTACAAACACATTTTTTAAACAAGCTTATAAAAATATCAAACATTTCACAGAGAATAAACAGGAATTTACCTTTGGTTTTTTGTTCAGCAGCCTGAAAGAAGAGAAGAACAAAACAAATCAACTAATTGTCAATACTGCAAATGATACCTAACAATTACAGGGCTGCAGGCCTAACTTTTTTGCAGAAACTGCTTACATAAATCAGGCATTTGTTTCATTTAAGGACCAGAGAATCTTACTTAAGTCCATGTGATAGAAATGTCTGCCTGAAGAAGAAGCAGATGCCAAAGAGAAGTGTAAAGAATGACAAGAGAGGGCAGCAGCCCCCTCCACCCCCCCAGCCTTCCCCCTCCTGAGGGGCAGGGGCTTTCTGGACCCCCACTCTGTGTGTGAACCCCTGAGCACCCAGCAGAATTAACTTCTGTGACTTTGCCCAGCATCCCTTTGGATCCACCCACACTATCAGCTTTCACAGAAGACTTGTTTATTTTTTAATCTGTTTGGAATTTTTTATGATGCCCAATTTTTATACCAGAAAAGACAGCGATCAACTCTTATTTCAAATTAAAACCAACTGTGCAATCCACAAAATGAGGGAGGAGAATGCCCAGCAGTGAAAATGAGCCTGGGATCCCAGAGTGCCTCCAGCACCTGCTGGGGCTGACCCAGGCACTCTGGGTGAGGAGTGGCCAGGTGTGGCATGGTGAGCACGGGCAGTGCCACAGCCCTGGCACGGCTGCGTGGGCAGCATTCTGTGACCACAGCCTGTCCCCAAGCCAGTGACAATGATCCAGTGCCAGGCTCACTCCCAGAGGTGAAGCTGCAGCATCAGTAGCCACAGGCACATTTAAAAGTGAAGGGATCAATCACAACAGGAACGTGAACAAACCTTTTTCTGAGCACCTTCCTTCTTTTTCTTTTCTTCCTGCTTTTTCTTTTTCTTTTCTTCCATCAAATGTTCCTCTTCTTGTGTTTCTTGTTCTTTCTCCCTGATAAAAACAAAGGTTAGGAAGAGCTTTTCAGTAAGATGAAGTTTCTCTAGGAAGGTGAATAATCCATATTTGCATTGCTAACTTTCTACATCTCGTGTCTAAAAAAGGCTGCTTCTAATCTGCAATAAAAGTACTAAAAAAGAGCTGCTCCAAAATTGAAACTCACAACAAATAAAATAGCAGGCAGTGAGAATTCAGAAAGGATAGATTTTATTTGGAACCTTTTTCCACAATCACTCATAAGCACTGTTTAACATTAGCATATTCTAGGGAAAGAAAGTTTGAAACTGGAAAAAAAAGGAACAAACTCAAGTAATTAATGCAAGTTCTGCTGGCTTTCAGCAGCTGTGATTCACAATATACCTTGAAGATCATGAGCAAGTACATTATTTTGCAACTATTTTTCTCTTTTTGATCAAACACATGCTGCATTCATTTTCCATACGCATCAATTTTGTTTTCAAGAGTTGTAAACTAAGGCTCAGATGAATTCCAATAATCATATTTTGTGTTCATCCTATAAATTCTAGCTGAAGAATTTGCATTAATGCAAAACCAGACTGTTCCAGTATCATCTTGATTAAAAATTAACCTGAATCCTTCCAAATCAAGAAGAAAACCCATCTGAAACCTTCTTTTCCCTGCTTCCTCTGTCCATCACTGAAATAAATGGTTATAGCCATGACCCTCCCAACATCCTTTTCAATAAATACCAATGCAAATAATTCATTTACTTCTCTATAACTGCTTTATCTTCCTTGACAGCTCTTCAGGTCCTGATCATTTATCAGCCTTACAGATCTTCTGAGAAGGCTGTTTCTGATGGGCTGAAGCCATTACCATCACTATTATTAGATTCAAAGCCTTCCAATTACTCCTCAAGACCACTTTTAGCCTAATTTTCTATTGCTTTACATTTAACTTGCCAAAGCCTGTAGCCCTCCCTCCCTTTTCTTTGTTTGGATCTTTGTTGTTGTTTAAAAAAATAGTTTTTTAGTTACGAAACTCTTTATTTTTGGTCACAATCCGTCAGACTGCTCTTTACCTAAAGAAGAAAACAACCACTCTTCAGATTTTGCACATTGTGTCTTCAGACGTTCCCCATGAAACATTTTGCCTCTTAACAAGTTTGCATTTTCCTACATAGTTTCCCTTTGTTATAAAAAAAGGAACATTGTAGCCTTCTGATATTTTGGCGCTGAAGGGAATTCTGGGATTTGGCTTTTTCCCTCGTCTGAAAATACTGATCCTGGCCACTGCAGATGCTTTAATGCTTACACAGATCCTGTATGGAGCTCCAGACTAAATTAAAAGCAGATTCCCTTTCCTTGTGTCACCCCAAACTATAAACACTCCAGAGAGCAACTCACAGCTCTAAACTTAGGTGTTAGTGCCTTTTTAAGGCACTTTACAGCACTCAGACTATTTACAGAGTGAGAGATATGGCAAGACCCAGGGTCTGGAACAGCAGCCAGAGCTTGGGCACATCTGGGAGCTCTTGGAGCACCCCTGGAGGTCCAGACAGCTGAAATGGCATTAAATATCTGGTTTTTAACTACTGATTCACCTTCTGTCATGGCCAAAAATTCACCACCTTATGCCAGTTCCAAAGGGCCACCTTTTAAATCCTGCACTGTAAACTGAGATTTGGGAAACATCTGCCCTTAGGAGCTGCAGGTGGGGATTTGCATGACACTAAAAAAATGTTAAATCACACTTAAGACAGAGGTGCATGAAACTGTACTTTTAAATGGCTTCTTCTAGGACTTTGCAAAAAGTGATGACTTAGGTTGCCAAAAGAAACGGAGTTGAAACTGTGCTGGATTTGCCTTTATCCCTGTTAGCTCAGTGGAGAACAGAAGTCCCCAGGACCTCGGAAACTACAAAGAAACAACATCCAGTCCCTTCATTTGCAGCACTCCCTGCCCAAGTCACAGCAGACTCCACAAAGGCCCTGTTCCAGTGAACTCCCCCAAGCTCTCAGACTCTTGCCAGAGAAGTTCAGCTTTCCCTGGTTTTTGAAAGCAGGTGAATGAAACAAGTCCATGTAAAATGAGAAACTTTTTGGTTTCCTCTCGCTGGTACTTAAGAAACCCCATGCCATTACAGCAATTCCAGAACACCACAGTTACATTTAAATCCCCTTCAATACTCAGGGCAGTATTTAAAAACAAAAACAAAAAACCACACACAAAAACAAACCACCACCACTACCACTTTGCCTAACATGCAGAGTTTTCTTTAACCTATAAAAGTACTTATTACAAACTTCCTTGTTAGGCCTCTTTTTCAATATCAAGTTCTTTTCCGAAAATACCAGGTTGAAAGGGATTTTAAGGATCATCTGGGACAACCTTTCTTGGTCCAAGCCTTTAAAGAGTCCAACCCTGGGGATCAACTTTCACCACTGCCAAAATCGTTCCTTACACTGGACTCCACTATCAATCTTTGTTTCCAGGCAATGCAGTGGAATTTCCAAATATTCCAAATTTCAACTCAGTGGATTTTTCAAATCCAGGAAGAGCAAACATTTTGCTCCACTAAGAATACATCATATTTTATCATCATATTAGCACAGCAATTACAACATCAGAGGTAGAAGTGCCGCTTCTCACAAAAACCTGAGGTTTGGTTGTGGGGTTATTTTTTTCATTTCTGAGATTAAAATAGCCTCGGATTAGCTCAGCAAATGATACTGCAATTTTTAATGGAGCTCAATTTTCAAAACTGATTTACATAATGACACTTCTGAATACATGTGCTTTAAATATGCTTAAAATAGAAATAAAGCTCCAAGCGGCCTCTCAGCAACTCTTGCTGTCACTTTTAGGCAGAAATTAGTCATCTACGAGCAAAACAAAAGGAAAACAATAAAAACATGGCTATATAAAGTTTGATTACGTTGTCAAAGGCACATGTTGCAGCTTTACTTCCTGAGCGACAATTTAATCTTTATTGCAGGAAATAGGCTAAAACATTTATGAATACAAAGCTCATGTTCTAAAGCAGGAGTGTCTCAGAATATCCCTGTAGGAGTTTGCCTTGTTCTTACATATGGATCTGAATGGGGAGGGATTTTTATGAGCAAGGAGTTTTACTACAGAATGAAGTGGTGTTTTCACAGATTGCAAATCGCTTATGAAATCCAAGCCTAACCCAAGGTTATCTTGAAAGTGCATGTGCTTGAGAGCTCTCAGAGCAGGAAAGCAAGAGGAGCTCAGGTCACGGCCACAACAACTCCAGCACTGTGCCTCTGGCCTGCCACTGCCTGCTGCTGAAAGGTTTATTAATCCCTTTCAAAAATTAACAAATCTAGGCTGATTTATTTATTAAGCTAAGCAAGAACTTGAGTTTTCTAGCTGGATTGTTTCCGCAGCTTAAGGCACAGCTGGTATTGTGGATCAGCACTGAGGGGACATTCTGGATGCATTTTGCAATATTCCTTTTGGGAAGTGTTCTTCAACAACCTCCAGGTAGAGACTATTTGTATTATTGCCCATAATTTTAGAGTTTTAGTGTTTTAGAGTTCAGAAGTTCCTGCAGTAATTGAGGCCTAAACACAGACCTGTCTCTCTTCTCATTCTATGTCACACTGCTCCTAACCTCAACAACCTCATTAATTTTGTTGTATAAGCAAGATACTGAAGGTTTATTTAATAACACAGGAAAACTGCCTTTTCAGCACAGCATTCCTAATCTTTGCCTACAGATGCCTTTGTTTGGTTTAGCCACCACACTTTAATTCCAAGATACCTCTTGTACCTTAAATCCTACTTTATGCTGGAATAAACCCCCCTGACACTGGTGGAATTCCTACAGAATTCCTACAACTTGCACACAGCTGCTCAAGCACTGCTCTGGTTTTCACTTCCCTCACCATACAAGAGGCCATTGTGCTTTCCTGCACAGGCATTTTTCCTAACAGTGATGATGAGAGGGGAAAAAAAGAAAATCTTATAACTAGAATTGTGAGGAACTGGCAAATATTCATCCAAATGCAGGCTGTGGAGAATTTATGGAGGGAATTAATAGATTCATGCACTGTTACAGGTGATAACAGAGGGTTTGGACAGCACAGACACGAGCTCTCAAAGACAAGTTCTCCAAATCTGGTATCATACAGTTTCTAACAGAAAGGAAGAAAATGACTACTTAGGAAATTCTTCAAGACCTGACTGTAAGAAAGAAGTGGCTGAAATCTTGAAGGCAGAAAAGAGCTTGAAGGGTGGTGATAAAATGGGATTAAAAATTAACATCAAAGCAAGAACATCAAACTCTGGAAAGGCAGGCTTTGATTCCTTCAGGACACCTGAAATACTGTCCCATTTGAAGGGGCAGGTGCTGTTTGCTGGAAGTCACCAGGAACCTAAACAACAATGCAGACAGACACATGGACAGCAGGAATCCTACACAAAGCAAGAGGTCACCAGAGCATCTGCAATCCTTGTTTTCACAAGTGCTGGAACAGATAAACTAAAATTCTGTATTTGCCTATTGCTAATTTTGTTTCCTGCTTCATCTTTACATGGTCCAGCTCTGTGACCTTTGCAGAGTAAATATGGGTGAAGGGAAGGAGCTGGTGTGACTGTTAAAGTGCCAGCTTTGTTCCCTTGATATCCAGGCTCAGTCATTAATCAAAAAGAGTCAAGCTGCTCCCTAATTACAAGCTCCCCAATCACCTCAAAAAAGAAAGCGGCATGCAAAACTAGGTCAAATAAATAAGAAGGAAATATGAAAAAAACCCAGCACAAACACATGGGGAACAAACTGAGAAAACCCAGAAAAATACGAGCACTGTGCCTACAAAAAGCAACAACAAACCAACCTTGAAGTGCTTCATTAATATGCAGGAGGAAATATTAGTTTTGCTTCTTGGTGGGGAAGGGGGAGCAGTGACAGATGACCCTGTGAGGGCTGAAGTGACAGTACTTTTCTTTCTGTTCCAGCCCTCCCTAAAGAGGTCAGCGGGGAACAGATGGCCGACAACGGCCGGCGCTGGTGCGCAGCCCGCGGTGACGAACCCGATTTCTCCAGGGATTTCTCCAGGGATTTCATGGAGCAAAGCACCCACAGCAGGCTGCTCCTGCCCCACATCCACCCCTGCAATGGTCCATTCTGGCTTCCTCTCCAGGGCTGATGAATACAGCTCCAGAATGTGGGATTTAGGGTACAGGGAATATTTTTTTTTGTCTGCTCTGAGGGGTTCTAACCCACTGTGGCACATTACAACAGAAATTCAGCAGGTCCCTGCCTTGTGGGAGGGGTTTTGGGGGTTTTTATTGGAATTTTGCTAGCAGTCCAAAGAGGAAATCAGGCCAGCAAAGGCAAGAACAGCTTAAAAATTCCTTCGAGAAATGGGATGTTCCCCCTGGCTGGGCCTGCTGTCATTTCACCACGTCTCAGTCATTGCAGGTTACCTTAAAGCACGAGCAGGTGGAGGGATGGCACTCTGCAAGAGCAGCAGATGGCAAAGAATGTGCACAGAACTTAAAAGGGAAGAGAGAAAAACATCAGCAAGAGCTAACAAGGATTTGTGGAGGAGAAAAAAAACTGATTTTTTTTTTCCTACAGCACAGTTCCAGGTATTTTTAGAAAAGATGAAAGAAAAGCAACTAAAGTACATAACTGACTTATCCACATGGAGATTTTTGTTAGCAAGAATATGGTTGCTTTATTATTTAATAGTTTTAAGAACTACTATTTAATAATTTTAAGGTACATAACAAAATTCCAATAAAAACCCCCAAAACCCCTCCCACACGACAGGGACCTGATGAATTTCTGTTGCAGTGTGCCACACATCCAGCAGCAAAGTTTTTATTAACCATTTTGCTGCTGGAAAAATGTGTCCACTTACTTCATTTCCAGAATATATCAAGTCATGGGGCTGGAAAACAATTAAGGAGGGACAATATTCAGAACACTGTGATGAACTCAAAATGCAGGGAAAAGGCAGAGAATCAGTGAGAAAAGCACAGGGCACCATGTTTGGCAGGAAAAATCTTATATAAATGCAGCATAGGGAACACATGGCAGACCACCAGTTTTGGGGAGACAAAAAAGCAGGTGCTACACTGGATTTCACTCCAAAGGCAAAGAAACAACATCACAGATGGTCAAAAGGTCTTTAGTTGATGTTCTGTGTCCAGCTTGGGACTTCTACAGCAAGAGAGACACAGGTCAGCTGGAGAGATTCCAGAAAACAGCACCAAGGAAATCAAAAAAGCACAGCCCCTTGGAAAAAACTTCACTTTATCTGAAGAGATGGCAACCCTGTTATTCAAAAAGGTGTTGAAGACAGAGGTAGAGAACCACAGAGTAAAATCCTTCTCCTTTAGCTGTGGTAAGTAGCACTGAATTTAAATTGCAACAAAGAAGATTTGGATTAGGTAAAGAAAAATCCTCCACACTGAAGCATTTAAAAAAAAAAACAACATTAAAATGTATACCAAGTCTTTATAAATATACATTTGGAGAAGAGGAAAAAACATAAAAAGAAAAGAAGATTTGTTTTTTATGAAGCAATGCTGATACAAGGCCACACCAACTCCTAGACACAAAAACCATTAGACAGAGAACTGGAGAACTCTACCCATTGACAAAGTGAAATCCTACAATCTCCTTTCCAGGGAATTAGTGGGGGAAAAGCCCCCAGTGACACCACTGTGCACAAGGTAAGTCTATGGAGGAGGTACATGTTCACTTGTGAGCTTGAAACTACACCCTGGAATTTGAAATCTGGGTGCAAAATTTGTTCTGTGGGGAGGTTCAATGAGAGTTTTTGTTTGACTTCAATTTATGATTTCTTGATCTCATGTTTTGGGGTTTCTCACTGTCCAATTATGTCCCTGTCCTGCAATCAACCCTGCAATTAATAATTATTTGCCTTGACAGGAGATTCCTTCCTCTGAAACATCAAGATATCATCCATTCTAACAGATGTGGGCTGGGACTTTGATACCTCCAGTTTCTGGTGAACTTATCTTGAAATGTGTAACAGAAAACTGATGTGAACAGGGGCAGCAGCCAGATTCCTGCAGCCACTTAGAAATTCCCCCAAATCTGGAGTCTCTGCAGGAGCAGAATGTAGCTGCCACTCAAAACCAACCAAGAACATCACAGCATTAGCTGAGAACATGGTGTGAAAAGCAACACATTCAATTAAAATTGCTGAAACTAGAGGCAGATTTTAGGTTGCCCAAGAGATTAAATTAAAATCCTGCTCCTACAAACTGTAGAACAGAAATTGCAGGATCAGAAAGAGTTCTCTGTCTCAAGGCTGTGTTTCTAGCAGCAGCACACAGTGTTTCTCTAAGATGTCACTTTGGAATATTGGTTGAAGAGCAATAAAATCCTGGCAGGACCCCAAGGAGGGAAAAGGAGAATTCCAGCTGGTGTGTGCTGCAGGACCTGGGCTCCCACTGGAAGTTTCCAGCTCACCCAGTGTTAACTTACTGTGACCCTACTTTGTGTACACATAAGGTAAATAACCACTCAAGCAGATTAGATTAGAACAAAAATAAAACAGAACAGGTAGTTACTATCATTCAATTCAAGATATTTTTCAAAAGCACACCAACCTGGCCTTTTTTTAGCTTCTGCTGGTTATTACCAATGACTGGAAGAGGGGGAATTCCAGAGAAGATAAAGTTTTATACACTAAAGATGCAGATGAACTATGACTGATAAACCAAAAGTTTGAAGAGCCAATATTTGAGCACTGCCAAGTCCTGGTAAATGTTTGCAGGGCTTGGAGCAGGTTTTTTTTTTGTGTGTGGTTTTTTTGGTGTTGTTTTTTTTTAATCTAGAGATTTCTTTTTGGTTTTGTTAAACACTCCAGTTTCTCTGGTGTGTTAGCTGAGAGGGATGGGTACTGCAGTAAAACCAGGAATGCTGCAGGTGTGTGGTTACCCCTTCATTACTGAGCACTGCACACTAGAGTGGATCTGCAGAGCAAAACTGTCACTGGAGAGGATTTCTTAACTCCCACCATCCCTGCTTCAGGTGGAGCCTGGCTCCAGCCTGCTCCCATGCAGCAGGAAAGCATTAACTGCACCCTTGGAACTCATCACCCAGTGACATTTTATTTAAAAGGAATCTGATAACTGCGCTCCAAGACACATGACGCCAATCAAAGCACAGCAAGTGGGGACAACCACATGATCAGTCATGGAAGCTCCAATCCAAATGAAGAGATTCATGTAGACAATCCCACAGGGATGCCAGCACACAGGTTCATCCCCTCTCCACAGTGCAGGGATATCAGTGTACACACAAACTCCAACACGGGGCAGCTCAAGCAGTTAGCAGGTAAATGTGGCCGTGGGCTTGAACTGTACACCAAACCTCAGCCATTTATGCATTTCAGGCATGAACCATACCCAAAGTTACTCCCTCAGTCTGCTGACAACACCCCAGCAGATCTTGGGTACTCCACCAGGCTATGCAAGGATCAGAAGAAAAAAAGGCCCACACCTAAAAAAAAAGCTTGCCTTAAATTAATCACCCAAAGCAGGCTACAAACAGCAAGAAACATGCTATGAAAAACAACTCTCCTCCCCCAGCAAACACAGAGCTGATGGAAAAATTAAGCTACACACTGTGAAGGGTGCAGATAACCAGATTTACATTCCCAGCACCCTCCCTCCAGGCCTGATGATAGTTACCAGCAGTTGATCTGGCATCTGCTCCACAGCTCGTCCCCAATCTTCCTGGGACATAATGCACAAAGGAAAACAGCTTTGGAATCCAGCAGCTCAGCGAGAGCACAGCATGTTTGTCTCTCCAGATACTGCTGGCTATTTTGGTTTCTGGAAATACTTCAGAAGATGAGAGCCCTGTGCCAGTCCCCCTCACTGACCAAGTGTCACCCTTCAGCTGACCCAGGAGCAGAAGCAACCCACAGACAAGCTGTAACTGAACTCCAAGAACACTTTAGAGGAGCACTGCTTCCTGGGGCAGCTGCACAGGGAGACTGCAACGTAGGAGGCCAGGAAATTGGAACAGGAGCTCCACAGGATGTTTTGCCACGCAGGCTCAGAGCTGACCACTCCCAGGGACGGAGGCTGGTGGAGCCAGTCAGTCACCTGCCATCCTGAAGGGACAACGGGGTCAGGAGGGACAGGCCAGAGCTGGGAGCACTGAGCAGCAAACCCTCAGAGCCCTCCAGCAAGCAAAGCTAAGCCTTTATGCTCCTCTGCTGAAAAAAAACTGAAAAGCAAGTCTGTGTAACTACAATGATGCACCATTTTGCCTGTAAGCATTTCCAACAGGCCTAATCCTCCTTTCCCCTTCCATCACAGTTAGGTGCCAGTACTCAATTACTTCTGAGCCTAATCACTTTGTGAGCAGCAGGTGAAAGCACAGTGAACTTATTTATTGCCAGAGCTGAAGACCAGGTTGGTGTTGTCACACAAGTGGGGCTGGACAACACAACCTACAGCACGAAAAAAAGGGAACAGAATTTCCCCTGAAGACAGGGTTTATGGTGCTGCTCTGATGCTTACTCTGGGAATACGGTGGTGCTAACACCTTCAGCAAAAGACCCCCAGTGTACAGCAGCCACAGGCACACAGGTCCCTTGGGTGTCCATGCTCATGAGTGGTTCCAGTGTGATTACACAGGCCCAGGAAGGTGAGCAGCACCTCCCCTCAGGCAGAGTGCAAAACGCACACACACTGCCCTCATTCCCAGCCACAGGCAGGGAAACTGCACCAGGCATGTCCAGGAATAACACCAGCACACCAGCAGGACAGTGAGGAGCAGCAGGGACCTGACACACGCATGTGTCACCCGACCTGAACACTCATCTGCCCCTCTGAGATGACCTAAGGTCCCCTCCAGCCTGGGCTGTCCTGTGGTATTAAAATCATTTCCTGCACGTGTGGCAGAAGCTGTAGAAGCCATCTCTGCTACCCCAGCACTGAGATCTGCAGGTGTCACTCGGAGGCACAGTGGGTGAGATGCAGGACACTGCTGCAGCCCCCAGGGAGCTCATGGAGAGCTGGGTGGGAGAATCACAGGGCAGCAGCCCCACAGGGAAGGGGTGTCAGGGGTGTCCCCACATCCACCATCAGGAGGAATAAGGACACTGCTCCTCATGCTGTAGAGCCCAGGGTGGGCAGCATGAGGTGCTCCCTCCCCACACTGCCCTGGGAAGCTGAAGTCCCTCTGTGCTGTGTCACCTCATCATACCTGCTCCCACATGGACAGGGAAGCTGAATGCACAGCGGCTGACACAACAAGGCAAAATGAGATGAGAAAGGGAAAAGAGGTGTCAAAAGAACTCCTTGGCTTAAAAACCAAAAGGGAAATACACTCACAGCAAATATGATGATGGAGATCTAAGTTCTTGTAAGATGTTTATTCTTTTACAAGATTTCAGAATACACAAACCCATAATTTCCTTCTCCTGCATTTTTAAATTTGCTGAGTGAGCTCATTGAACATTCAAGCTGTTGTCTTCAAGTTTTCCAAATACCATTCTATTTAAAGGCACTGTGAATAGGGAATTCAATTTATCAAATGAATGAAAGAAGAATTCTTAGCAGGAACCCTGGTGAGCTAATCAAGAGTCACAATAAAATGTCAGGGGTCCTGGAATTCTCGGCAGGAGGTTAACACCAAATTTGATCTGAGTCAAGGAAGACAAAACACACTATAGACTAATAAACTGTACTAAAAGTTGTGCACTGCAAATCTCTGGAAGTTTTAACACAAATGAAGAAAATCTGCTTGGTTTGTGCACTTTATATACTCCGAGTATTTCACTACAAAAATCAAAACACATTGATCACCATAATCATGTAATTTAACTTAAAGAAAATACTTTTTGAAGCTTTTAAGTTTTTGTTCCACTGCATCTTCAGCTGCAAGCTGAAAATTAAGATGGCAGCATAATTTGAGTAAGATAAGAAACAATTACTCTGTGCTTATCTTTAGGCTGGAAACTGGATTCAGTTCAAGATTTATCCTATCATCCAAAATTAAGGTAACAGCATAATCCATCCACCTTTCCTTCCACAAACCTACCAGAGTTTAAAATATTAGCTCTGCAGTGCTGAAAGGGTAATCCTTAAAACTTGAGCTTAATGGAAATAAACTTCTCTGCTCCTCTCCTCACTTTCCATAGTAAAAGCATAAATTAGAATATCAGACCCAGCATCAGAATGGGCCATCATCCACTTTTCAACTTAGCAAATGAATAGCAGCTCCATGGGGGAGGAGAGACAGGGTGGGGGAGAGATGGGGAAAGGAAATAGCAATAAATGATCTTCCAGGACAGGAAAACTAGTTGCAGTAAATACCGCTTTGGAAATCAATTTATGGTCAATTATGATCTTAGTAATAACTATTTTATGCCTTCATTTAGTGCATGAAATGCCCAGGGGAGCAAATATTCTCAGAAATATATCCAATATGTCTCCAAGTGCGTTATCTGATCAGTAGATGCAGACAGAATTCCAGAAAGGGCAGCTCTTGCTTGTCTGGATGCTGACTGAGGGATGGGATGGGACAGGAGGGAAGCACAGCTTCAGTGCAGGTGGACTATCAGTGTTGCAGCATCACCCAGATGAAAAAAGATTGTATCTATCAGTCTGGGTTGTTGGCTTCAAAAGCAATGAGTTTTGTCATCACTGCAGTATTTCACACCTAGAAATTTGTGAAGTGCATTTCATTCTCACAAATGTAAGAAAAAATTAAAGAGTCTTTTTTTTTAGGCAAATCATTATGTAAACATCCATCCATCCACTAAGCCAACCATTGCTTTATTCAATTATTACATGTAAATGTGGTAGCAGGGTATAAAGACTGACATCTCTAATGCACTGTTGTGTAATGAGACTTACTCGGACCATTCTTTCCTCAAGTGAAGGAGTTTAGTTCTGTGAGGTTGATTAGAAGAATAGAAATAATAAAAAATATATATTCACCAAGCTCCACTAAGTCTCAGAGAATAAATCTGAAACACTGCTATTTATACAGAGACTCTGCTCCTTAACAGCAGCAGTTCTATTACTGTGAGACACCAAATTAAGCTCCACACCTGGATCAGACATATATTTTATTATAATCATATTAGAAAACATTAAATAGCATTTAGTTTGCTACCATTAGGCTCTCCTCCTTCCTCATCAGAAGATGTTGCATCCCCCTTATTGATTTATTTTTGTTTTTATTTTTATTCAAGATAAACATATACTTCATTATAGTTTACATCAGCAAAGAGAAAACAAATAATTTTATAGGCAGGAAGATGTGAACAGCACACAGTATGCCAACAGGTTATTTTTAACTAAAAGCAATTTCTTCTGCATCACAAAACAGGAATGAGTACTGGACACTTAACAGCATTCCACCAGAAGGAGATAAGGATGATTAGATTTGCAGAGATGGAGCATCTTTTGTAAGAGAAAGAATTTCAAGGCAGCACCCATTTCAAAGCCGACGATGTGGTAAAAATTCAAACACAAACACTGGAAGCAATTCTCCCCTGTTAAGTAAGTTTGTGCACTTGGTAAGTGCAACTAAAACCACTGAGGGAAGTTGAGACCTGCAGATGGACAGAACGATGTCAGCAGAGGGATAATGAGGAATCCTGCTCCTGCCTTTGGCAACACTGCAATGAGTGATTCACTTGATTTACACACACCCCCCATTAGGTTATACCTGCAGTGCTGCTGAAGTTTTTAGCTTCATATTTCATGTGCAGGATCACCCTCAAGGCTACTGTGAACATACACTGAATTCAAGCAAAAACATTACAAACACCACCAAGACCACCTTCCATTCATGACCTTGTAGGAACACAGGAAAATGGCACTCGGCACATTATGTATGCATCTGTACAGCTGATTTATTTTTTTTCCTTGGCATTCTCCCTGAACTGCTCCTTTTTTCTAGAATGGTTTGTGTTAAAGCACTGGGCTGATGCTCTTTTGTTTACCAGTAACCAGCTACTGTTTAAAAACAAGGATCTCCATTGTCAGCACCAATGAATGACTGAGCATCAGCCATGAAAACACTTTGGAATTCTGAAGAACTGAAAGACCTGAGAGTCGGAGGCTTGAGCAGCACTGAAATCAAACTGACACAACACAGATATCTGGCTGAGCTTAAAATAGACTTGGCAGAAGTCAGCGTGGACTAACAATCGATCTGTGGACACACTGACCACCCAGAATGTGCTCAAGCCATGGATAAGCACTCCCTATCCCCCCACCAAAACAAACAGCTCTCCCACTTCCCATCAGGAAGCTTTGGAAATGCAGGATGAGAGAGAAAACTGCAAACTTTGTGCATGCAGAACACAGGAAGGGAAGAAAGGAATAGGAAGGAAAACTGCACATCTAAAAAAATTAGGTGATGCCACTCTAAGAGACAACACCTTATCAAAGGCAGCAGCACCATCCCTTCAGAAAATCAGCATGGGAAAACATGCACAGACCCCAGGAAGAAGAAGCTGGGGGAGAAAAGTAGAGGGAAGAATGGATCTCCCTCTGAAAACACCCATGGGCAGCAACTAAACATAGCCCAGGGTGGTTGTTTTCCTTGCGGTGGAAGGGGGGTGGCTGTTGTCTTTTCCTAAATGACCCTATAGCTGGTAGCTGCATGGTAACTATTTTGAGATATACAAACATATTTTTCTCTGGGGCTTAATTACCACAAAGGATGCCAACCGATTTGACAAGTCAATTTTTCTCTCAAATAAAAAAAAACCACCTGAAAAATCTCATTGTCTAGCAATGCAGAGCTTAAAAAAAAAGAGCCCAAACATCCAAGGGATAAATATTAGGTATTTTCCATACAAAGCAATAAGCAATTGTTATCATTTCTCATAACAAAGTTCCTAAAACATACAAGTTCTGGGCTGAAATCTAAGTAAATGTACATCTGGTTTGCAATTTTTTAAATGGCTGTACATTTCAAACCCCAGAAAAAGCAGGCTGCAGATAGCTGTTTATTACAAATGACTTCCACCTCCTCCACAGCCCTCAAAGGCAAACTATAAAGCTGTGTGCAAAGCCAGACAATCTGGGCACCCAGCCATAAACCATCACTGCTGCAGCACAGATAACTGCTCTCGCTCTCAGCCATCCCTGGCTGCAAACCCACGGGGAAGAGCTCCAGAAACCAGACCTCAGCACCGTCAGGCTTCTAATGTTTTATGAACTTGAATTACAACTACGTTCAGGACCTCAGTGCTGAAAAATTACAGTGCTGGTTCACACCCAGGGTTGAGACCAACACTCACTCGGATTTGTTTGGTACCCTGAACCTTGAGATGCAAGAACAGCCAGTTATTTTACAGCTGCCTCCAGTGACAGAAGCCTTTTTATTGGGAGGAAGAGACAGACATGCTACTCTCGTCAAAAAAAAAAGAAGAATCAGATGCATATTTGAGAGTAGTGCTGCATTTTCCAGCATCTTTGACACGACCTCAAAGAGCAGAGTGAGTGTTCTGTGCCAGAACAGGCAGTTTGCTCATGATCAAACCCACACATTTGTATCTTGGGCGGGAGATTTTAAAACATGTTAGTGACAAGGTGGGAAGGAGCACAAATGAAGTTTTGGAAAACACAGCTGTAACTGTATTGGGGAATCCGCAGTGAAGTTAACCATAATTAAGTAATGATAAAATAAGCCTAAGTACGTCTCCTTCTGGCATTTAAGATGCACAACTCAGCCATGCTTTTGGTTCACAATTTTTCTAACTAGCACAGATTCCTAAAGGGAGATCAAGTAATGCTTTGATTCCTCTGCTTTCATACATTAGGAATAACCATCTTTCATTTTACCAACCACATTTGTGGAGAGTGAAGTGACGGCACAGAGCACATAGATCATTTAGTAATGCAATTTACTGTCACTTCTAAATCATCTCCCCATTCAATAAAGTATACTTCTCTTCTAAACACTATTTGCCCTGGCTGATATCTTCATAATACAGCTGAAAACCTCAAGCCATTATCACTAGAAGGCATCAGCTGATCCTAAATTGGCTAGACTGCAGCGTCACAGGCATTTAAGAGGTTTCCTTATCATTCATCTTTAATACTGAGGGATCGACACACTCCTACCTGCAGCTTCTAGGCCAAGGGGAAACCTTCTAATGGTATTACCATTATCTTGTAATCTGAATTTTAAACAATTAAAACAATAGCACTTTTGTGTTGTAGGTCTCTACTGTTACCAAAGATGATACATATTTTATCAGTTGTCATATTCAAAGTCTTACATAAAACACTGTTTGTTTGTTTTTTTAAAAAAAGCAGAAATATGCACTCTGCATTGAAGCTTCTGAACCTCTAAAGAGAAGCAGCATCATAACAATGCACTTAAATTTAAACCATCAAGAGAGACCATTTGGTTTACTCAGAAAAGGTTTGGTCATTTTATTTTAAATCTGCAGTCCTTTTTAGTCAATACGATCTGGCAATTCTTTCCAAATGAAAGCCTCTTTTTACTGAAGCAGGGGATGGCTCCACCCCTGACCTCCTCCTTCAGCTTGTTTTGGAAAGGGGCCAGATGACAGCATTTGGAAAAGCGCATGTTTATCTCGGCGAGGCCAGCTGCTAAGTTAACATATTACCCGTTCCCACATCCCCCGCTCTTGGTTAAGTCTTCACAGCTAAAACTGAAAGTAAACGCTGCCATTGGGCTTTTAATAAATGTAACATGAAAGAGAAAAGGAGTCTCCATGGCACGGAGCACTGAAGGGGCTGCAGAGGTCTAGGTCATTTCGAGTGAACAGCAGGCAGTGACTCTGTCAATAAAATTCCTGGCCTTTCTCAATGAAGGGAATGAAAAACTGAAAATAAGCGGGTTTGCTTCTAGAATAATTTAAAGCTACGCTCTCTTATGAGACTGCCACTCAGCAACAGTTTGCTTGACTACACAAGGAGATTATAAACCCCTGCTTGACAAAACCTTTCACTTTATCTTGTTTTATTGTTAGTCTATACTTGGCAAGGTATGGACATGGGAGCTTTGAGAACTTCAACAAAGAATCTTCAGATTAAAGGTAGTCTTACGCCCAATTATGTTTTTCTCATTTTAAGGAAATTGCATCTCATTATTTTCAAGGTCTTAAAAACCTCTTTCAAGCAAAAAGAGTACAGAATTACCTTACTTGCCACAAACATCAGTGAAAGATCTCAACTTATCAAAAGCTGAATGTGTAATCTTATTAGAAAATATAAATCCTGGAGAAGAAACCAGAAATTAAGGCGGAGGTGGGGTTTTCATTGATCCCAGCAAGGTCCAGCAATGGGCAAACCCATCCACCCAGAGGTGATCAGAGACAGATTTTGGAGGAAGCCAAGGTGCCAGGGCTGATGGTGAACCTCCAAGTCCCCAAATGGTTTTTAGCCCAAGGGCAGTGCCCCAGAGCCAACTCCACTTTGCTGGGGCCAGGGGGAAATGGCACAGCCAAGGCTGCCCACAAGGGCATTCCCAGGCACTGGGACTGACAGCTCCAAAATGATCCATGTGCTGCAAAGCTGATGGACAGCACACACAAACCACCCGTGTGTAACACAACAGCTCTTAGTCTGATGGACACCAGACTCAAACCTGTCAATATGGGAATCCACACACAGAGCACGAGCATTCATATATTATTTTATTGAGAGCTCCTCTGCAATCCAGAGGAGCTCTCAACAAAAAAGGTTTGTCAGTCTTGTTTCTTTCATTGCTACGAACAAAACCTTTAGACAAAAGTACAAAATATTGCCTAAAATTAGCCCCTAGTGACACCCAACCCTCCCGGCCTGGAGCAGTTTTCCCCAGGGCAGCACCTGTTCTCGGGGGCCGGACTGCAGTGAACCTTCCTCATCTCGGGAAGCCAGGCAGATCACTTCCAGACAGAAATGATCCGTTCCCCTTTGAAGATAAGGACAAAGCCACACAAGGCATTACTGCACTACTGCTGATGCCCTTAAGCATTCATTTTCCCTAAAAGAAAAGTTGAAAATAATCTGATTTACTACAGTTTGTTTGGGGTTGTTTTTGTTTTTGTTTTTTTTCACAGGCTTGGAAGCAGCCAGGTTAGGTTATCCACCAGCAATCCCAGCCAAAAAGCACCACTGGGCTCCCCAGAGCTTCCAGAGGCTGGAGCAGCTTCCTCACTGGGTATCCAGGGCTGCCACTGATGCTTTCACGTTCTGGAAAGAATTCCAGAAGCCACAGCAGGGACGCCAGCGCATCCGGGGGCTGTTGCTCTGCACACCATTTTGAGCTCACAAATAACACAGAGGAGCAGCCAGGCATCCCAGGGATTCCTGAACCCCAGAAACTCTGTGATGCGCTAAGCAAGTCACCTCCTATTTCCTTGGAAAACACCAGGGGAAGCAGTGAGAACCCGTGTGTAAATTTCCACTATCTTCTCGAAGTTGGTTTTTTTTTTTTTAATGAAATATCCGAGAGGAAACTCCATTTAAATTCTCAGTCGTCGGGGGATCCAAAAAAAAACCCCAAAAAACCCACCCACCGCAGGGAAGGAGGGCAGGATTTGAAGCCATGCCCGGCTCCCCCAGTGCATCCAGCAGCAGTGCAGATGTTCTCCTGCTCCTCCGCTCTGGCATTGTCCTCAGGTCCACAGCACCACCGACACCCACCTGATTTAAAGCTCTGCACCACCGGCCAGCCCACTAACAGCGGGATTTATTGGAATTTTAATTACCTTAACCGGCCTAATGTCCACAGCAAATTTCTGTACATAAATTAGCATAATTCGCCAGATACATACATATGCAAACGAGAGGGAAAAAATATGCAACAGACACGGGTATGACGTCCCAAAGATTATTTCTAAATTTAAACTGGCTGTTAGAATAATTGAATAAATCTCTTCTCGCAGATACACTCGAGTTGTAGCAGAAAATAAACTAGTCACAAAGACCTGCAGTATTATTTTTAATGGGAAAAGAGAGGGGGAAAACCCAATTGAGTTCAATAAATCCCATAATTGAACCTTCAACTAATTACATATTAAGAAGATTAACCTTTGACACAAACTTGTGATACAAACAAAGAAGCCTCGAACAATTAATAAACTTCCAGTGTTTCAAGATTTCTCAGGTTAACAACTGAGCCCTCCCCATTTTCCTCCCCTTCTGCGTCGCAGTTAAAGGAATAAACTCTGTTTAATATTCTCTCTCCCCCTGGACATTCCAGGTTTAGACGAAGATCTCTCTGTGAATACTCAGGAGAAAATTACTGCGGATCCTCACAATCTCATTACGCGGGGGAGGAAAAGAGGAAAAATAACCCAAAGCCAGATATTTGAACTTTTAAGAGAAAGCAGCCATGAAGGACAAAGCTGGAGCTCGTGTGCTCGCCCACAGGGCAGCACTGCTGGCCATGCCCACAATTTTCCAGCCCTGGGATCATTTCCAAGCCGCTGTGCGATAATTTTCACACGTGTAAGTTCTAAAGCCAGAGCACACGGCAGTGCCTTGCAGCAGAAGCCGCCTTCGTGCCATGTCTGAATGGCACAACATGCTCGCAAATGGCACTTTCTGCTGGCTGTGCGGGGAGAAACAGCGATTCCGGACACAGAAAAAACACCGAATTTATTCTGCTGTTAAAAAAAAATCCGGAGGTTGCTCGTATTTTTTTTTTTTAATCGTATAAAAATAAAAGGGATTTTGAAATGTTTTGGGGTGTTTCTTGCTTCGCTGACTAATGAGCGGTTTAAAAATAATAATAATAATAATAATAATCTAGTTTAGACTTGTGAAAAAGGAGGAATGCAAGGCTTTTGCAGGTCTGTTCCTCTGCTAACTTCTACCATGCCCGGATTAAGAGAGGCTCTTACCCCTTCTTACCTTTTAGTCTTTTCTTTATGGGGCTCTTTGGCAGCTTTCGATTCAGTCTTGCTGTAAGGAAACAAGTGAGTATTTTGTCTACCGTGTAGGGGTCTTTCTGACGTGTTCCTTTCTTATTTTTAATGCTTCTGGCTTGTTTTTTTTTAAGATCTTTTGTAAGTGTACCCGTAATTTCACGAATATGAATACGAAAAAAATCTCACACGGCCAAAAAAATTAAGTTTTTTTGTTGTTGTTGTCGTCGTTTGTTTACCCCCCTCAGGGAAAAAAAAAGTCTGCCACACAGGAGATGAAAAAAAACCCAACAGATCAACAGGAAAACACTATCCAAGTAGAAAAGCAAAGAGCTTCAGTGTTATCCAGCCCAGAGGAGAAGTGCAGCAAAAGCAGGTCCAATTCCAAAACAAGCTTTTGATTTCCAGTGAAGCAAAATAATAAAAAAAAAAGAAAAAAAAATACAAAAAATAACCAAGACCAAGAAACCAAGACAAAATACACGTTCAAGTCCCCAGCTAAATTTCTGCACGAGTGTGTCTTAAATACAAGTTTGCTTTCATGTGTTGCAGCAAAACCCACGGAAAGCCAGGATTTGGAGTTGATCGGGATGAGTTCTCGTGTGTGTGCCTTGATGGGTTCTCAGTCCACATGGAGGAGCATCTGAGGGTTTTTCAAAAAGTGCAAATCAAAAACGAGAAACTGGGATCCAGAGAAGAGTTTTAAGATGGATCCCCCCTTCAAAATAAAAGGAGGAGGGGGTGGAAAAAATTTAAAAAAAAAAAATAAAAATAAGAACTGAACCACCAGCGCGGAGGCACGGGGGGATGCGGAGTCTCACATGGGGCTGCGGGCAGGAGGAGGATCCCGCCGGGAGCTCCGGGGGGCGGAGGATCCAGCGGTGTCTCTGCCAGGGGAGGAGGGTCCGCGGCTCCGCAGGGACCCCGCGGGCGATCCGGGGCGGGAGGAGGATCCGGCAGCCGCTCCCGCAGGAAGGAGCGAGCGCGGGGAGGGGATCCGGGGAGGAGGATCCAGCAGAGTCTCTCACGGAGGGAGGAGGGAGCGGGGAAGCCCGACAGTCTGTGTGCCCGGCTCGCAGCGGGGCGATCCCGCCGCTCTCTCCGCAGGGGTCCGGCGGGCAGCGGCGCAGCCGAGGCGGCGGCGTGTCCCCGCGGAGCCGCAGCAGCGCCTCGGGCAGGGTCGGTCGGTCCGCCGGGGTGCCGAGGGGGAGCGGCGGGGTTGGGGTGGGGGGTGCGCAGCGCCGCTCGCCGTCTCTCCCGCTCGCTCTTTCGCCTCGTCCGACTCGCAGGGCAGGCGGTGCCGGGCTCAGTGCTGCCGCGCCGGTCCCCCGCTCCTCCGCGCCGCCGCCGGTGCCGCCCTGGGGAGCAGAGGAGCCGCTGCCGCCGCTGCCGCCGCCGCCGCGGCCATTTTGTCGCTGACTGACAGAGCCCCGCCAGGCAGCGCGAGACCGCGGGGCGGCTCCGCGCGCGCGCCCCCTCCCGCGCTGGCCGCCGACAGGAAGTGCCGCGCGCGCCCCCCCCCCCCCCCCCGACCCAACACCGCCGGCCACGTGACGCGGCCGGGCACAGAGAGGGAGAGGGGGAAGAAGGAGGGGGGGGGATATGCAAATGAGCGCGGCGGCCGCGGCCAAGCGGCGGCGAGGCCGCGCGCGCGCGCGCTCGCGCCGCTGGCCACGCCCCCCGCGCCCGCGCCCGGGCGCGCGCGCCCTCACGCCGCCGCCGCGCGCGCTCCCGCCCGCGCCCCGCTGTGGGGACGGGGGCTGTGGGGCTGTGCACCCCCCAAACCCAGCCCAGAGCGGCGCATTGGGGTCACCCCCAGCCCGGCTTTCACACACACACACACACACACACACACGCACACACGGCCCTCCTTGTGCCAACGGCGGTTCACCCCTCCCTCGCACAACGCCCCCCCACCGTGTCGCCCCAAAAGAGGTGTAGAGGGGCTGTGTGCCCCCGGAAGGGGCGCGGAAGGGTTTCAGGTGTGTGCGCGCACACGCACAGCCGTGCATGTGGGTGTGGGAGCGCTCAGCCCTCCGTCGCACAGCCCCGCGGAGAGCTGAGGGGGGACGGGAGAGCTGTGCCCCCCCAAAAGGAGCGGAGGGGCTTCACCGCCACCCCCGTGCAAATGGCAGTCACACACACACACACCGGCAAACGGCGATTCACCCCTTACAACCCCCGGCAACGGGGGATCAGTAGAGCTGAACGCCCCCAAGGTGATAGAGGGGTGCAGAGGGGCTCCCCCAACCCCCTGCCAATGGGGGTCGGTGCTTTCCCCCCTCCTCGCACACCCCGTGGGCTGGGGCTCTGCAGGGTGGAAAGGGTGGGTTACACACATTCCTGCTGCACTCCGAGCTGCCGAGACCCCCCCTTTGTGAGGGGTGGGAGCACACACAGGGACACAGCGGGGTCACACCCTCGGGTACCCCTGACATGGCCCAGGACCCCTCCCCGCACTGCCCTGGCCATCGCAGGGGATCCCCCCAAAAACAATCCCGGTGTTTGAGATGCACCCGTGGCTCAGCAAGCCCGGGGAGCTGGGGAAGGGAGATGGAAATGTCACGTTTCGGAGCGGCAGCGCTTGACTTGTCCCCCACAATAACCACATTAACTGCTCCTGTCAGGGGAAAGCCAGGATCTGGTCTCAAAATACCGCGGGAAGAGTGGAATGCGAAAAATGAGTCATTTTTTTCTGCTAAAAATTGTTGTGTCTGGGTCTTTCAGCAGATCTTCTCCGGTTCTCTCTCCTCTCCTGTTTCCTCTCCCGCTTCTGCAGCGAACGTTTGGGGAACTGCAGGGAAATCCAGAGCCTGAATCTTGATTTGTTCCACCGAAACCTGAATGGAGCAGGGGTCACAGAGCAGGGCTGTTGCTGCTGCCGGGGGATTTGGGGGCAAAGAAGCACATCCCCCCAGGATTCCCGTTGGCATTTGTGGTGCCAGCCCCAAAGCCAGCCTGTGCCAGCCCCTGGGCAAGGGACACCAGGAGCCCGGAGCCCCTTGACCACTGGAGGGAGCCCATATTGTGCCAGAATGCAACAGAAACACGACGGGGAAGACAAAAAAAAATACTAAAATATGAAATATCAGATCATTGTAGTCAGAACAAAGTGTCTTCTCCAGGTCAGACCGTGATCTATAGCAATGCAAAATGTTATAAAAATCAGATTTAAATGTCCCATTGTACTTCATCAGCACAAAGAAGAGAAAGAATTATTAAGAACAAGGCTCTTTTTTTTTTTTTTCCCCTGCTCTTATTTTGAATGTCAGTCTGGCACCTTTCACCGGGAGTGAATTCATACGCCAGGATGGTGACAGACCTGGTTTGGAGGGAAAATGCCCTTGTGTCATCCCAGGGGCCAGCTGAGCTTCCCCTCACTCTCCTTCCTTAAATGTAGGTCAGCACCTATAGACCCCTTCCCAACCCACCCCAGAGCTGCAGCAGCTCACCACTGCTGCTTTCCAAGGACATTGGGAAAGGAGATTCCTTTTGGAAAGGAGATTTCTTTCCTTTTGGAAAGGAGATTTCTTCTGTTCTGCCTCTCTCACCCCAGAGAGGCCACGTGCCATGTTTAAGGCACAACACGCACCTACAGGAGGCTGCCCTGCACCAAAAACTCTGCTTGGCAATCGTGCCCAGGAATGTTCCTGGTCCTCTAAATTCCATCTTGTGAACGTTGAAATATTTGTAATTCAATACACACTTTTAGCACACAAATATTTCTGGCTTCGCAGAGTGATGCCAAGTTGCTGGAGACCCTGAAATGTCAAAATGGAATAAAACTGAAAGTGATTTGTGTACTAATCTGTTTTCTTGGCCCTGGAGAAATTACCATCAAAAGCATGATATAACCACAGCCCCACAGACACAGAGAGCCCATTGTGTTTGACACCCCTGTTCTAAAATACTGTCCTTAATGCATAAAAACACATTCTAGTAAACTTTTGCTGTCTTATCTGAGCTCTTTACCATTGAATACAGGGTTTTATCTGATGTAATTTTGATTTTTTCCCTCCCTACTTTGGTCTCCCACTGGGATTTTGCTCTCCCGCTCCCCGGTTGTTCTCCTTGGGGGCTCACACAGATCCAGGTGGGTTTTCCACCCCAGCACCAGCACCTGAGGCTCTGTAGCAGCTGGTGGCTGCTGTCACCACATGGCACATCTGTCCCCTGATTGCCCTGAGCTGACAGGACCCTGGCAGGGCACAGGCTTCTCCTTGAGCTGCGTTTTTCCAGAGCCATCACTGCTCCCCCAGAGTGGCTTTTGTGACCAGAGGTGAGCTGGGGTGAAGGGGACACCAAGGGACAGCTGATCCAGAGGCTCAGTGCTCAAAGCTCCACTGCTGCCTGTGAAGCTCCTGCCCAGTCTGCTGTGTGTCAGGGGAGGGCTGTGACCAGAGTGTCCCCAGGAGGGTTGGGGGGGTGGCTGTGAGCACAGGCACTCGCACAGATACTGCTTTTTTCCTCTGCTGAGAGTGACAAAGCCGAGCTAGCAAAGGTCTTCACACACTCAGGGCTGTGTTGGGGGGGATCAACCACACCCAGGGCAAATATTCCTCCAGCATAGACTTTACATCTCTTGCTTGGTTTTGTATCACCCAACCGAGCACAAAATCATCACCAAGCACTTCTTACCCAGCAATAAGGAGCACACACAACATTAAAGTCAAAGCCCAAGCACTAGCTGTGCTCCAGTGACACAAACAACCCCATTCCTTAGGGACAATCCAGTCTCTGGTGCTGAACAGGATTTCCCAGAGCCCACACAAAGTGAAGCTACAGCTCCAAGGCTTTCCCTTGTCTGATGCTCAGAGGTTGGATGGGCAGGATCACTCAGGGAAGCCAGGATCCAGCACACCACAGGCTCTTCCCAAGTTTTCCAAGGAAAATATGAACGTGCAAGATGGGGTCCTTCTGAAGGAGGAAGAAACATCCCTCCCTGGCCACCCTGCCACAAATGGTGTCTTTTAGGGTGAGCACTTAAATAGAATCACAGAATTCTTAAACTGGAAAATACCTCAAAGGTCTTTGATTCAACTGTATGGAACTTATACATATTTTTTAATTGGAAAAACTCACTTTCATAACTTATGTTTCTCCACGTTTTCCTCCCACTTGCTGGGACCATGCCCTGTGTGACACCTCCACATCAGGGTGGGTGTACCCAGCTATGAATTTTTCTCTCCATGGCACTGGCCCAAAGCAGAAAGGGCTCCTGAAAACCTGGTGCCCCACGTTCCTGCTGATGTCTGGCACAGACATTTCACATCAGCAAACCCACTGTGGTGAGCATCATCACAGGAGTGTGACAGTTCACCTTTTACCCTGCGCTGGATGAGCTGCTTCCCCTTTTTTTTGTGTAACAACCAAACACTTGAAACATTTGCCCAGAAAGCACAACATCTGGATTCAATTCCCTCCCCAACCCGAGAGTCTCCAACCTGTATTTCCCACGAGACAGATGTAGCACGATGCTAAACAGCAATCTGGCAGGGGGGAAAACATGGTATTTTTTATTCTTGCTCTCCAAGCAGAGCTATTGTACAAACAGGAACACAAGTGTCCTGAGGCCAAAAAGCGAGCAAGAAGCACATGACTCCCTACCCTGCCTGCCACAGCAGCAGTGATAACGTGTTCTGCTTATTATCAATAGCTGTTTTACAATAAATGCATAATCTGCCCTGAACAGAGGGCTTAGAGCCCAGGGTTTGCTCACCCCATAGCTCACCCCATAGCTTATTCTGGGGGAGAGGAAGCAATGGTTTAGAGGTTGGAACCTTTGAATGTGGCACCTTGGGTTAAGTCTCTAGGCTGGAGGAACGTGCAAAGATGTAAATTTCCCATTGTGCTTTGAGAATAAAAGTATTGCCATTAATCAGCTGCCCCTCCTCTGTTTTTTAGGTCATCACTTGTTGGTACAAGGGGGCTGGAACAAGAGTGTTCTAGTGGCACAAACAGTGCTCATCATCCAGGCACGGCTGCAAATGTTACAGAAAGCTCTGGTTTTGCACAGAAAACCCTTGCTGAGCATGTGAACCCCCAGTGAAATACTGGAGTTGTCACCTCTGGCACTGACAGGGGCACCAAGCCAAGTGTTTGTAATAAAAATCCTGCAGCAGAAAGGGAAAAAAAACCCCTGATTACCCAACATTTCAATGAACTGGGAGGAAGCTGCCAGTGCTTCTTTGCTGAAAAGAAGCCTTTCCAAAAAGGTTTTTCCAAGTCTCCTTCAGCTCGTAGATTTTTATCTTTACCCCACACAGAGCCTCCTGCACATATGGGAAGCACTGGAGCTGTTTTCATGATGTACTCAAAAATCAAGGTGCTTTTGGTTTTCCTACCTGTTTGCAAGTCTCTCACCCCAATGGAATAAAAGCAGAGTTGGGGGCAAGCCATAAAAAGGTTAATTTGCTGTATACACCAGTCTGACCTTTTTTTGGCAGCTCAAACAGCTGCACCCAGGCACCTAAGGGATGAAAATTCTTCAGAAACCAGGGCTAGGGAGAACACCTTCTAGCACCCCACCAGCCATTAAAGCAGTGGTGAAAGAACTTGCAAATACTAAAGTTAAAAAATAAACCTTGGGCCAGGCACTGGTTTGGGCTGTGGCAGCCCAGCACCATTTCCTCAGGACAAACCAGCCTTTGGTGGGGTTTTACAGCAGGACTTTATAATAAATGTCAGTCATCCAATGCTGGCAGTGGAACAACAGGACAGATTTCAGCCTCCACCATTTCTGCCAGAGGATTTCTTTATATCACGTGGCTGAGTGTGGACATCAGCCTCCCTCCATCACCTCCTGATCCTGGGAGCTCGTCGGGGTAAAGCATGGCAGAATGGCAATTCCTACAGCTGCAGCTCCTTCCTGAGCAGTTGCTGGGCCAGCAGCTTCAGCCTTCAAGGTAAAAATGACTTATGATAGCCCCCGTGGATGAGACAAAAATGAGATTTTTGGGCAGTTTTTATGGACCAGGTGAGGGACCCAGTGGTAAAAGAGTTTTTCCCAATATGCTGGCTAATACACGTGGGAATAATTTGACCTTTGTAAAACCTTCAGAGGGCCATAACATCCACTCCCTTCCTTCTTTGATTAAGGTGGGCATCCTGGCTGCTGCCTTCCTTCTCTGTCCGTGGCAGAGGACATTTTGAAGGGGATTGATGCCAATATGATGTACCTTTATTGCCTGCCTTGGGAACTTTGGGTGAAAACGCTGAGATGTGATGACTGGTGCTCTGCACAGACTCACCAGGTATCAACACTTCAGGCTGGATTGTACCTAGGGCAGCTTCTGTATTCCTGACAGAGCTGATATGACTTATCCCTGGGGTGAGGAGGTGGGAGAGAAAGAATTGCTTCTGACAGATACGAGTCATGTTGCTTAATGAAGTTTTGCAAGGTGTTCAGAAACAGCAGGATGGGGTCAAATCAGGGAAGGTCACGCTGCTGGAAGCTGCAATCCTGAGTCAAGACCTGGCTTGTCCCCAGAGCCTGTCACTCTGCTCCCTACCCCGGCTGGCGGAGCTGCTCGGATTGCAAAGAATTTATTGACACCCACCCACCATCCCTAAAGTTTTATGGCAATATAGATCCATTAGAAATCCATTTTACAGAGGTATTAAAATAATGAAGGTGAGAATTAAGAGAGCAGCACACTCCTTGGAAAACCCACTGATCATAATATACTGCTTTAAAGAAAGTTATCGTGCAGTCCCCTTAAAGAAAGTTATCAATTAGTCACTGCATCAGACATGGGACAATTGTTCCCTGAAGAGGATTTTAGGAGGAAAGCCAGTGACTAAGTGATGAATTTCTCACTGGGGGTTGCTTGGCTCCATAGATTAAGATGACATGGCACAGAGGGCTCGGAGAGCAGACCGAGCTCCTGCTGGCCCTGGGGGGGTTCAGGCAGGAGCAGCATGGGCTGGGAGGTGGCACAGCTCCCAGGCAGGGTGATGGCAGGTCAGGGAGGAGGCATGGCACCAGGGGGGTGGGTCAGAGCTCCCACACATGCTCAGGGCACTGGGCAGACGCTCCCACAGCTGCCTGTACCTGCTGCAGTGCTGGCTTGGGGATGGTGCCCCCTGCTCTCCTTCCCCAGAGCACCACAGTGTGCTGTGCAGAATCCAAACATGATGGATTTTCTGGTACAGATGCCCCACTGAAACAGGGGCATCAGGGCTGATATCAAACTGGCCCTGGTCAGGGGCTGGTAGGGGAGGTTTGTCTGTCCCTGCAGCTGAGCTGAGAAATGCCCTGGGGTGAGCCAGGACAGCAAAAGTCAAAGTACAAAGTACAAAACCTACTTGGCTCCTGCAGCTCAGATAACTGAGAGAAAGGAGCCACTAGGACATGGCTTTTCACCTGGTAACATCTAGACAAGATGAGCACACGTGAGCCTGTTCCATCCCAGCAGTCTGAGGGAGACAGCACAAAAGAGAGAGGGTTGTCGAATAAAAAGGTTGTGAACGTTGCCTAAAATTGGGAGAAATCACAGGATTTCCATGGAATTGGAATAAACTTGCAAAATACTTCGTTTTGATCCAAACCATCCCTGGAAGTATTTAAAAGATATGTAGCTGTGGTGCCGAGGGACATGGTCTAGTGGTGGTTTTGGCAATGCTGGCTTAATGCTTGGACTTGATCTTAAAGGTTCTTTCCAACCTAAACAATCCAGTGATTCCACAAATCTACATTTCTCAATGCAGAGGCATTTTGGGAGCCCAAAGCTGCCCTTCTCTATTGCTGCATGGCTGAAAGGGCTCCCGGGGTGACCACAGCAGTCACCCTCTGCCCACACCTCACTGGGCTCAGCTGAGAAGCTCAGCAGAGCCCTGACAAATTGCCAAGCTCTCCTGAGATAAATAATCACAAACAAAAATATTTGTGTTTACTGTGGGGATTTGTCTGTGCATAATTATGCATTAGTCATTACGAGGACTACAGGAGAGTTTTACACATGTAAATATGTTCAGTTAATTAGACAGGACTGCTTTTGGTTTGTTTCTTCTCTGCAGTGTGATCCTGAAGTCATCAAACACTCCTGGATCACGAGGCAGTTGAAGGATGTGCGTGAGGAAAACAGCTCCCTCCCTGCTTGTAATGCAGCTCTGGGTATCGATATATATTCCTTTAAAATACTTCTTGTAGCTTTTCTGTTACAGCCTCAAGGTACTACACATGCTGCAGCACAACCTTCACACTGTTCTCTCATGTTCATGTTTCAAGGGGAGATCAGATGGATTTCTCAGGTAATACAATATAAGACATTATTTTCTTCTGAAACATTTTTAAGTGCAGCAGCTTTTAGTAATCTTCTAGCATCTTCTCCTATGTATGACAGAGTCTATTAATGTCATTTGCATGAGAAGTTCACAATAAATCATTCATGCACAGTTTAGTACAGGTTAAGTGTAACAGCCTAACTGTGATTTTCTGTAAGAAAATCAGAGCAGCTCATCAACTGGTGTAAATCAGCAGTGCTCCATCAAAGCCACTGAGTCACACCAACTAATTGCTTGGCCCATGGGAAAGATTTAGGCAAAAAAGCAGCAGGGAAGAGCACGATTCCTGCCTGTTGGAAGGACCTTCTCCTGAGAGCTCTCTGTAAAAAACCTTTCCAAAGAAAATCCGTAGTGGATTTTTGGTTAATCCTGTGGAGCCAGCACAGCCTGGCTGGTCCAAGGTCATCGCTGTCCTGCTGACATCCCTGGACTCTGCTGTGGCCACACTCCTGGAGGGTGAGGAGTGCTCAGGGGAGCCAGCCTGGAGCAGGGCCAGCAGCCCAGCAGGAAACCTTGGGCTTGTCCCGGCCCTGAGAGGGGGAGGAAGATCAAATTCCCCAAGAACCTGCAGCTGTCATTTAGGCCAGATCCTGAACAACAGCAAAAGCAGCTCCAACCCCCCTGTGGTGGGGGAGTTGAACTCGATGACCTTTAAATCCCGTCCAACCCAAACTTTCTGTGACTGTGATTTAGGACAGTGTGGTGCCCACGTATCCATCTCCATTTCAGTGCTTGGTTATCCTCTGTGTTTGGACCACTGACCCCATTTGGTCATGGCAGGAGGAGGAGGAGGAAGAAGAGGAGGAGGAAAGGGAGGAGGAGGAAGCATTCCCTGCCCCATGGGCAGCACAGCACAGCTCCTCAGGAGATGCCAACAGGGAAGGGCCACCCTGCTGCACCCAGGCTGGCCCAGCACCTCGGGATGTGAAAGCAAATTCCTTTGCAGTGATGTGGAATTTGTCACCCGCGCTGGAAAGGGGCCATGTGGGCACGCGAGGAGCAAGGGTCCCTGAAGGGGGGTGGCTGATGGAGGACCCCACTCTGTCCCCGAGCAGAGCTGGCAAGGGATGCTGTGGCTGGGCACTGAGCGGCTCAGCTCTGCCCAGGCAGGAGGCGAACACGGGCACAGCTCTGCTCAGAAATGAGGATCTTTCTCCTCCCCTCCTCCTGTTTTTGCTCTCTGTTTCTCGGCCTGGTTCTTGTTCTCGCTGAGGCGGCGAGTGGGACAGAGGCTCATTGTTCCCCAGCTCCGGGAACGCGCCGCAGCACGGATCTTGTCAGAGCTGGGGCCTGCCCGGGAGGAGCCGCCAGCACTGCCTGGGGGACAGCCTGGGGACATTGGGGGGGACAGCCTGGGGACATTGGGGGGGACAGCCTGGGGACAGCAGGGGGACAGCCTGGGGACAGCCTGGGGACAGCAGGGGGGACAGCCTGGGGGCATCATAGGGGACATCATGGGGGGGGACATCGTGGGGGCACGTCCTGTAGGACATCATTGGGGGACATCATGGGGGCATCAAGGGGGGATATCCTGGGGGAACATCATGGGGAATATAATGGAGGGACATCATGGGGGAGAGATCATGGGGGGGACATCCTGGGGACATCATGGGAGATATCAGGGGGGACATTATGGGGGGATTTCATGGGACACATCATGGGGGACATCATGGGAGGACATAATGGGGGGACATCCTGAGGGGACATCATGGGGGAACATCCTCAGGGGCATATCCTGGGTGTACATCCTTGGGGGGACATTCTGGGAGTAGGTCCTGGGGGTACATCCAGGGGACACGTCCTTGGGGACACATCCTTGCAGGCACATCTACAGAGAAGCCAGGAAAATGTTTAGATCCTACAAATGTGGGGGAGAAGAACTAGAGGAAGGTCTCCACAAAGTGCACAGCAACTCGCTGGCTGTGCTCCTGGTTCAACTGAGAGGCAGCCAGGCTGATGGAGATCCATCCTCTAAAGGCTCAGATACCAGATGGAAATTGCACAATCTCGGGCTATTTATTTGTTACTTATAAAGAATATAATTTTAAATGTACTGGCTGAACAAGAATTAATTGTGTTTAAAATTCAGGTTAACAAATGCTGTAAGGAGTTGTCTTAAGGGAAATAAAGAGGAACAAACAAAAAAAAATCTCGGGCACTAATGATTAGAGCAAAACCCTGATGTTAAGAGGACTTTGTCTCAGTGGAAGCAAGTTACTCATCTTTTCCAGAAGATACATGCATGCATCGCAAAATGTTTATTTTGTACTCTCTGAAGTGGTTAATCTACATGCAAAGCAATGAAAAGGTGCCTTATTAGGCTAATTGCTAATAAAAAAAAAAAAAGAGAGAGAAAAAAAAGCCCAGAATTACTGTGAGCAAATATTTAAAAACAGATGCAGAAGGCTGTGAAAACAAACAGAATCTCGTTTTTCCGTGAAGTTTTCCCACCAGAAATCAGCCAGTTCAAAGAGACGTCCGGTTAATGCGGTACCTCCAGGCTCCCGGTGCTGGAGCTGTTCATTAGCCGCTGCCTAATTCTGTGATGCAGAACTGGATTAATGGAAAGGTGACTGGGAAGCCACCCAGGGACCTGCTAATGATACTGCCGCGTCCTTAGAGAAGTCCTCTCTAGCCTTGCCCACGTGCAGCAAAACACACACGCTGCCATCAGGATACAATGCCACATTATCACAAGAAAACACTTTGGAGAGGGGAAGAAGATGTCATCACCGAGCGGTGCTGGGAACTGGTGAAACCCAAGATGGAAAAATAATTGCATGCATGTTTTTTAATACAACAGGATTCCCCCAAGCTCATTAAAGCAGATGGAAGTTTTAAAACCTGTATTACTTTAAAAATTAATTTACAGCTGTGGGGCTTGGTGGCCCAGAGAACATTAAAATGATAAATCCAGAAAGGTGATGTGAGCAGAAAGGAGGATTGCTTTGGTCACAACATGGCCTCGTGCAGCTGGGAAGGCGAGATGGCACCGTTTTGTTGCTGTTTGACATTTACCTCTGCTGAGCCATTTCTGGGCTTAACCCAGATTTTAAAACACTGTAACATCCCATTAAAATTTCCTCCCAAGTGATGTGTCAGCCAGAAAGGATCTTGGTGCCTCTCTGCTTCATTAGATATTGGCTGGCGTGGTGAGGGAGCTGGTGTGGACATCTGCACTTTGGACCACAGGAGAGCCCTGTCAAAGCTGGATGTCTGCACTGGGGTGTGGCACGGGGTCACAGCCTGGACATCCATGGCACGGGGTCACAAATGGGACATCCATGGCACAGGGTCACAGCTGGGACATCCATGGCACAGGGTCATAAATGGGACATCCATGGCACAGGGTCACAAATGGGACATCCATGGCACAGGGTCATAAATGGGACGTCCATGGCACGGGGTCACAAATGGGACATCCATGGCACAGGGTCATAAATGGGACGTCCATGGCACAGGATCACAACAGGGAGTTCCGTGGCACAGGGTCACAGCCTGGACATCTACCCCAGCCCATGGCACTGGCTCATGGCACCAGCTTTCCACCCCCGAGGGCTGAGCAGTGCTGCTGCTGCGCTGCCCCTGCTGCAGCCCCAGCCTCCAGCCCCAGCAATGCCCTCATTCCCTGCTCAGCAGCCTCCTCCCAAGACAAGCTGTGCCTGTCTGAAAGCAGGGCAGCGTGGCAGCGTGCCCAGGGCCAGGATGGGGTGGGGGACAGGAGCTTGGGGCAGGTGCTTGCACGGCTGCTGGCACACCAAGCCAGTGCCAGGGGTGGAGTCCTTCTCTGCACAGCCACCACCCTCAGCTGGGACATCCCTGGCTCTGGGAAAGGCCAGGGATGGATGAAGTGGTGGGACAAAGCCAGGCAGCTCCTCGGAGCCCTGTGGGGGCTGGACTGCCTCTCTCCTGCTGTATTTTTGTCCAATGCCGAGCACCAAGTGCTGGGACGGGCGAGGTAGCACGGAACAAAGGCTGGAGGCAGGTTGTATTCAGCTCACACCAGCTACCTCTGCTTGCTGGGAAGAAAGGAGCCCTTTGTTTGGAAAGAGCAGCTACCCCCACCCAACCAGGCACAGGGCCTTGCGCTGCAGAACCGTGTTAGATACAGCAGTGGCTTGGCACAAAATGGTCCCTGTTCCCCCTCCCCGTGCTTCCTCACCTTCACAGGGAGCATATCCTGGCTCTCCAAAGGCTGGAGTGTGTGGCCAGGGATGGGGATGAAATCACAGCCTGGGAATGTGCCCACCCACCCCCGTGGGCAAACCACAGCTGCTGTGGCCGAGGTGCTGCCCCTGCCTGGGCTGCAGCCCCAAAACAACACAGGGCTCGGGGTCAGCTGGGGCTGACACGGATCTGGGGCTCGGGTGCCAGGCTCGGGGCTGTCCCAGTGCCAGGCTCGGGGCTGTCCCCAATGCCAGGCTCAGGGCTGTCCCCAGTGCCAGGGTCGGGGCTGTCCCCAGTGCCAGGCTCAGGGCTGTCCCCAATGCCAGGCTCAGGGCTGTCCCCAGTGCCAGGCTCAGGGCTGTCCCCACTGCCAGGCTCAGGGCTGTCCCCAATGCCAGGCTCAGGGCTGTCCCAGTGCCAGGCTCAGGGCTGTCCCAGTGCCAGGCTCAGGGCTGTCCCCAATGCCAGGCTCAGGGCTGTCCCCAGTGCCAGGCTCAGGGCTGTCCCAGTGCCAGGCTCAGGGCTGTCCCAGTGCCAGGCTCAGGGCTGTCCCCAATGCCAGGCTCAGGGCTGTCCCAGTGCCAGGCTCAGGGCTGTCCCCAGTGCCAGGCTCAGGGCTGTCCCAGTGCCAGGCTCAGGGCTGTCCCCAATGCCAGGCTCAGGGCTGTCCCAGTGCCAGGCTCAGGGCTGTCCCCAATGCCAGGCTCAGGGCTGTCCCAGTGCCAGGCTCGGGGCTGTCCCCAGGCAGTGCAGCCAGGGATGTGCCCAGGCTCATGCCCATCCCTTCGTTGGCATCACGCTGCTGCTGCTGCTCCAGGGCGTTCCAGGGTGAAGGTGGTTTCTCCCTGCAGATGTTACCAGGATCCCTGGGCTGTGCCCTTGTAATGCCATGGCTGACTCTCACAATTAAAAGGCAAATATCATTAATATATGTTAGGAGAAGTTTTATGGGTTTATAGTTGTGAACACCCCCTTGTGTCGTTATCAGGGGGTGACCTGATTTGGGACATTTGGGAGGGTTGGCTTGTCACTATGGCAACAGCTGGCCTCCAATCGAGATTTAGGAAGTGAACTCCAACACTGGACAGCAGAGAAGGAGTCGATGGACAGAACTTTGGGAGGGGCTGAAGGGTTAAAAGGGAACATCCATTGTGTGGGTGAGCACATGGTGGGGAAAATCCTTTGCTCCTGGTGCCGTAATATTTTCTCTATTCAGTTTTCTGTTGTATTTTTGATAAGGTTTAATAAACCTTTCTAAACTTTTGAAGCGAGTAGCATCTCTCACACCCTGAAGCACCGTGAGACCCAAAGCCACAACAGTCCTGTTATCCGGGCATGGGGGACATCCCTCGCTCAGACACTTCCCTCAGCCTCTCTGCTGCTGCCTTTATTATAACATACTTCTTGTATCCCTTCTCTCACCCAGCAAATTAACTTTAACAGCAAATTAACTTTATTCTGTGGCTGGTCAGCAGTGGATGGGGGCGGTTGCCCCGGCCGTTGCGGGAGGCCCCGCAGCCGTGCCGTGCTCAGCGGCTTTCAGGCTGCCTATTGAAGGGACCCCAGCCCGAACAAAGCCCCCATTCACTCCCAGGGCTCGCCTGGCTTTTCTTTGAGCCCTCACTGCTTCATTTTTATTCTTTCCCAAACATTGTTGGCTAATTTCATTGACAAAATTCATAACTTGGGGCTGGAGAGCTCGCTGCTATTCAGCTGCGAGCGCTGGGGGGTTTTGTTTTTCTTTTCCATGCTCCCCGTCTTGCCTCACTCTCCACATCCTCCTGAAGCCAGTTTCAGGGATGGAGCTGAGGGACACAGCCCAGCACACAGAGTTTAGGCACTCAGTTTTTGTTTCCAGCCTGTGCCATGCCGAGGGATGCAGCTGAGGGATGCAACCCTGCACACAGAGTTTAGGTGCTCCTCAGTTTTTGGGTGGAGAAGAAAAAGCACCAGGGCCAGGTCTGAACCTGAAGCACAAGGGTGACTCTGAGGGCAGCACGGACAGGACAGAAATCGTGCCTTACAGAGCTGAGTGACCCCTGGAAGTACACAGCAAATATTTAGAATCAAAAGCCTGTTAAACTTTTATATTTGCAATACTCTGCATCCAATCCAGTTAATTGTAGCCCTTTAAAAACATCTGCATTTCATAAAGGACTAAGTTTCCTTCCCCTCAGGCTGCCCCTCCTGAGACATCCCTCTCCAGGCTGCTGGGTTACACAGTAATTACAATCCACAAGTACCTGACATCACCACCAAGTGCAGTGCATTATGGTTTCGAAAACAAGAGAAACAATATTGCTCAAGATGTGTCTGAGCCAAAACCCCAGCTCCAAACACCATCATTTTTTCTGGCAGAGCTGAGAGCCAGAGCCCTGCGTGGCAGCCGGGGCCCCCTGGAAATGTCACAGGCAGGGAATGGAGGAGTCACTTTGAGCTTTGGGAGGGAAAGGATCTTTTTCCTGCCTGCTGACTGGAGGGGTTTAAATACATGCAGGGTTTAAATACATGCAGGGCATCACTGGGAGACATGCAACCCCTCTGCCACCTCTGCCCTGGAGCCAGAGCTCCCTGGGGTTTGCCAGACCATCATTTTGGGAGGAATTTGGGCTGGGCCCAAAGCAGCTCTGGGATGGGAGCAGGCAGCACCACCTTCCTGAGCTGGCAGCACCAGCCCCACAGCAGCACAGCCCAGGGAGCCTGCTGTGGGGAAAGAGGATTTGGGTTTGTTCCCTCCCTTCCAGCTGGGAGGAGGCAGAGCCTGCCCTGAGAGAACCTGCCACAAGCTTTTCTCTGTTCCATACATACACAACATAATAGAGGCACATCATTTGGCTTATGGCCACCAAAGTGCACTCAGCTGGCACCTAAAGCAAAGCCTTAAGGGTGTTTTATGTGGTAAATCTCTCTTCTCCTCCCCTCCAGGGACAGAGGGTGGTTCTGGGGTGAGAGCAGGGCAGGAGCATCAGCCTCACCAACCTGCAGGAACAGCCCCATGACCCAGCACCTTCTTGCTTTGCTAAGCTCTTGAGGCAAGGTCTCTTTCCTTGTTCATTTATCAGCTTGTTTCCCTGCAGAGAGGAGCTGGTTAGAGGAGAGAGAGTGTGATTTTCAGTCCACAGAGCAAGCAATTTGCTTTTTAAGGTTGTTTGCCAAAACCACATTCCTGCTTCAGCTCCCAGTCCAAGCTGAGGGGAGGCTGAGATCAGAAACAGGAGTTGGGGACTGATTTTGCTCAGTCGCTTGTGCTCTCTCTGCCTCTTGTGAGAGCTGAGCTCACTCAAGGGTTGAGGCATCCTCTGTACCTTCACATCTCAACAACAAGCAGGGAAAGCAAAAACCACAGGATTTCCTCTGCTGTCAGCAATACCCAATAAATTCACAGCAAGAGCGAGCCTTTAAAAGAAAAAATAGAAATAAAAATCCCCCAAACCAAATACTTTATCCTTTCCTGCTCTAATTGGGGAATAAACTTAATATCTAATTTTAAGGGTGAGGTGAAAAGGAAAGGGATGAAAGGGAGTGGAGGCAGGCTCTGCACCCAGCCGTGATCACAGGCAGCAGGCTGGGGCTGCAGCTCCAGAGGAAGCAGCAGCTCTGCCTTGATGTGCTCCGAGCCAGTGGGGCTGGGGCACGAGTCAGGCCCTTCTCTGCCCCACACAGCTGCTGGGAGCCCCTGCCTGCCACCACCAGAGCCTGGGAAACCATGGGAAACAATGAGCAGCCTCAGCTGGGAGCTGCTGTGTGCTAGGAGGAGCGGGGGCACCCTGGGTGCTGGGTGTGAGGGACTGGGCTGTGTCCCTTGTCCTGGGTGGCTCCTGGGTGATAATCCACACATGGATTATCCCTCTGCCTCAAAGTAGCCTTAAAAGTGCCTTGGAACCCAATTAAAGGATGCTCTGGTGATGCAGGGACATCAAAAGTGCTGCTGCCTTGCACCTGTAGGGAGCCAGGCTGGGCACATAGGGCCTGACCCCTCTTTTCTCACTCCCCACTCTGCTGCTCACCAGGCTCCCTCTGCTCCCCTGCTGCCTCAGGACCATCTCTCCAGCTGGATGTGACACACGAGTGTCCCTCACCTGCTTAGCACAGCCATGAGGCCTGGGAGCAGCACACTCAGCTCTCCCTCAGCACTTCCCCCCAAAGCCCCCCCAGGCTTCTGAGCATCACAAAGCTCTCCCTGGTCCCCACAACAGTGGGGACAAAGGGGTGATCCTGGGAAGCCCTGGACAGGTCGCCTGGGGCACTCCTGGGGCTGTGCAGTGCCCTGCTGTGTACCCCAGTCCCCAGGGAGAAGTGGCACAGCCCCAGAGCGTGGGGACCTTGCTGACAGCCAGCCACCCCTTGCAGCTCTTCCTCAGCTTTGCAGTCTGCCAAAGACACCCTGAAATTCCCCAAATGGGGGCGATTCCCTAAGGAAAGAGGAAAAGTTGGTGTTTGCTTCTCTTTAAAGAGCAGTTCACCAAAATAATACCTACTTTTGAGACCCGATTCTTTTCTTGCTTTCTCTTCCACAGTGAACTGCAATCTGCACATGGAGCAGAGCTGATCCCAGGGAGAGACCCTGTGAGCACTCGTGCATTTTGGGACCATTTTGGTTCATCTTGGGTGCAGCCCTGGCTGGGCTCTTGTGCTGCCCAAGGTGGATCCATGGAGGCCTTTTCATAAATCCCTGCTTTATTCTTTAACTCAGTCTAGTCTCTGCTCTAGCTCAGCCTTCACAAGGCATCACCCCACTTGACAATTTCTTAATACTCAAACAGAGGTTCCCCCTCCATTTCCACAGTGACACGGGGACAGAGGGCACGGCTCAGCTTGGCAGGCTGGCGTGTCTTTAGGGCAAATACATCCTTCAGTGGGAAGAAAAAGGATTTGTCTGTGAGGGATTTGTCTTTCTACATGCAGAGAAGAGATATTTATATTAAAAAAAAAAGGCTTGTAATGTACCAGAATACCTTCCTCCCTCACCAAAGGTCAAACTTAGATCCAATTTCAGTCAGGAGGGAGACGTCTGTCAGACAAGCACTAATCACTATTTAGTATTCATATTCACCTATTAGAAGCTCCATGCTGTAAACATGTCTATGAATTAACAAGGCATCTGGCCTCTCTTATACAATATGAGCAGCTTGGATCATAAAGTGTCTGCAGAAAATAAAAAGTGCCTTCCATCTGTCTCTCCCAAATATCACTGCTATCACCAAAGCAAACAGAGCGGCTCTTCCAAGGCAGCGCCGGCCCCCTCCCCCAGAACGTGTTAGTCAAACAAAAACAAGCGCTTCACCCAGAGCACTTGACAGATCTGAAACGGCTCCGAGGAGGAGCCAGGCGCAAATTAAGAACTGGGGAAAAATTAGCTGAAAGATAACTGGGGGGAAAAGAAAAAAAAAGCTTCCTAATAACAAGGTCTTTTCTTAGCTCTGTGAGTAATTACCCGCAGTGCTGGCGCTGCTGGAGCCGTGGGAAGGTCAGTGGTGCCCGGCAGAAGATGCATGGGCATGCCAGGACCTGTGCCAGGCCAGTGCCACCGTGGGAATTGCTGTCCCCAGCTGTGACACCTTTGCAGCTGGCAGCAGAGAAGGATGCTGTGGGATCATGGTGACCCTTGGAAGGGCCAGAGGCTTCACTCAGCCCTGCAGCGTGGAAAGCCAGACAGAACCAGAGGACAGAAACTCTGTCAGAACCAGAGGACACAGCCTCAAGCTGTGCCAAGGGAAATATAGGTTGGATATCAGGAAAAAGTGTTTTACAGCAAGGGTGATAAAGTTCTGGAGTGGCTGCCCGGGGAGGTGGTGCAGTCACCATCCCTGGGTGTGTTTAACAAAGCCTGGATGTGGCACTGGGGGCCAGGGCTGAGTTGAGGTGTTGGGGCTGGGTTGGACTCCATGATCTTGAAGGTCTCTTCCAGCCCAGTGATTCTGTGAATGTTGTGAAAAGGCAAAGCCCAAGTGGACCTGAGCCATCAGGGAAAGGCCTCGTGCGTGGCTGCCCAGGGGACAGCTCAGCTCCAGCAATGCCACCAAGGCCCATCCCAGCTCCATGGGCAGTGTTTTCCCTCTAATCCAGAGCCCTTCAGCTCCTCACTCTGTTCCCTGGATGTCTGTGTGGAATTCATGAGCTGAACGTGGGTAATTTGTGCCTGTTCCCAGTCCATGGGGCAGTTCCAGAGGAGCTGTGCCAGTGCAGGATGCCAAAGTGAGCTGCAGGCAGTGAGGGATGGGAGCTGCCCTGCTGGCTGGGGGAGGGAAGGGCTGGGGCAGCCCCTGTGATGATCCCCACTGGGTTTTTGAGGGTCAGTGGGGACAGCCAGAGCAGGAACAGTGGCACAGGTGGGGCAGGAGACCTCCCATCCCCTCAACATCCAGCCACCCCCCTTGTGTCCCTGCTCCCTGTCTCACTGCCTTTCCTTGCCTGCTTTCCCAGCCCACTCCAGATTCCAGCTCTGGTCCCAGGCAAACCTGGCTGCTGGCTAACGGGGTGGCTTTCTGCTGGCTTCGCTCCTGCCAAGGACTGGGGGGGCCTCAGGGTGAAGGCAGGACCTGGAGCAGAGAGAACATCACTTTTGGGAGCAGCTGCTCACCCGAGAGGCTCCAGGTCCCCAGGACATCACTCGTGCCCTGGCCAAAGCTGGTGGCCCTAAACCAACTCAGGCTTCTCGTCTCAAGGGAAGGGAAGGGTCTGCTCTAAACCCCGGCTTTGTTTTCCAAAGATAAATTTAAACCAAGGGGAAGGAAGAATGAGGTTCATAAATCAGGCAGGCCTGAAAATGAGGCATGAAGAATGAATGAACAGAGTGCGTGTGCCAGTGCTGCCGCCCAGACCCCACTGGCACAGCCCAGCCTGGCTGGCAGCCCCAGCCCAGCCCTCCACAGCCCCCAGCCACACCCGTGCCCCAGGCAGACCTGCCCCTGCCCCTGCTGCCCCTTCCCCAGCTCACACCCACACAGAAACACCTTGCTGGCCTTTAAACTTGAGCTGCCCGGGCTGTGATGGGCTGGGTGGGATCCCAGCCGTGTGCTCAGGCTCTGCCTCGCTCCACTTCCCTTTCCAGGTTTAAACGATGGTTTTTAAGCTGATTGGACTGTGTGAGATGTTTAAACTCAAAACCAGGGGAGCAGAGGGAAGACATGGCTTTCTGGAAGTGGTTCTCACATCCCCCACACGCGTGGATGACAGGAAGAAGAAAACCAGGAGGCTTCCAGACCTCCCAGCTGCAGACATCTGAGGAGCTGGCTGTGTCTGATGAGCCTCTCTCAGCTCCCTGCCTGGCCAGCAAGCTGTTCCTAGAACAGCAATGCAGTCTGTCTCCTCCAAACCATCCCCTGGGACAGCATCTCCCTCGGGATGGGGCTGGGGCAGCCTGGCTTGGTGAGGGACTCCGTGGGAGGGGGATCTGCACCTTGCCCTGAGGCTTTGCTCTGCGGGCTCCTCAATGTGCAGACCTGCCTTGGATGGCTCCAAACCCTCACAGTCTGCAGCTCCAAGTGCATCAGGGGTCATGGCCACAAATATTTGCATTTTGCAAAGGAAAAAGGCCCCAGCCAAACAAACCCAGCGTGGCTGCAGCTGCTGTGCTGGGATGTGACAAAGCAAGTTCTGAAAATACCCACCTGTGTCGTTTGCCATGCAAATAATTCAAAGAAATTATTCAAGCTGGGGGTTGGGGAGAAATGGTGGGAGAGTGGCCAGTGGCTGAGACAGCCCAGAGCAGCTGGTATGGAGCTGGAAAAGGTGGGAAGGAGGGAGAAGGAGGAATAATGATGGGGAAATTTGGTTTTGGCTGCCTGTGGGGTGAGCTTAAGTGTCCCCATCTGAGGGACCTGTGGCTGGGAAAAGGTTTTATTGAGCATCACCATTCAGAACATCATCAGAATCCTTCTTTACATCCTTCTGCTGGGGAAAAGCCTCTGAAAGATGAGTGTTTTCCTTCCCATAAGGATTTACCTGCCTCTGTTATGCCGTGTTAACCACTTGCACTGCTGCAAAAATCTGCCACACAAGATTCCCAGCCACTTCCAGGGTCAGGCACCACCTCCACAGTCCCCCAGGACAGGAGCAGCTGCTTTTCCCAGCTCTGGGATGGCACCAAGACCCAGGGCTGCCCTCGGCCACGCTGCTGCCTGACCCCAGTCCTGGGCCAAAAAATCAATAGGGAATTTGTCACCAGCCCCAGAGGGGCCAGGATCAGGCTCTGCATGCACAAGGAAACCCCTGGAGCATGAAAGCTAATTTAAGAGGAGCTCATCTCCTGGTGTTCAGAGACATGGAGCAAGGAAAAAGCATGACAGATTTTGGTATATTTTAACTGAATTATTGTCCACTGGGGATTGAGCCAAGACCACAAACATTATTTCACTTTCTGGCGAGGCTGCAGTGATGAATATGGGTTTCAAAGGAGAAAAGCTGGGTGGTTCTTGTTTCTAATCTTGAGTCATTCCTCCTCCTTTGGAGGCTGAACACCACAGCACAGGGATGCTGAAACAAAGACTTCCATTCCTTAGCAAGGCATCAGGGTCTGCAGGTGAATGCAGCAAGGCTTAAAACACACATGTCGAAATGCAACAGAATTTTGCACTAGGCTCTGTTAAAAATATTCTGTTTAATTGATTTTTTAAAAAAATCTATTATGCTGCTCTAGGCATGGCTATTGATCTGCAGTGCTGGAGAAGTAATGAAGAAGCCTTCAAATCAATAAGGCCAAAGTATATCTCAAACTATATCTGCTCCACCAGCACAACAGGGATGTGGCCAGTGAAATTCCCCAGTCAGGACCGGGAGTATGAACAAACCTGTTCTGATGACTGCAGAGATTTATTTCTATTGGCATAAACATAACTAATGAAACCTCGGCGACTCTTCACTTCCCTGAAAGCTGATAATATATTGTGGTGCTCACAATGAAATGAGCAAGAACACATTTGCAAAGGAAGAAAAAAACCCAACTCCCTCAACCGTGAGCTGTATTTTCTTCTTGGTGCCCTTGATTCTCCTCCACCCCCTTCCCCCAGACAGGGTAATATTTCTTCAGAGCTCTCGTACGGGCTTTAACAAGGCTTTTGTAAGTCTCCAAGGCTGCAGTTTTAGGTTTTCTTTTATCCCTCACTGTCAGGATGGAGTAGGTAGGCAGCTAAAATCACAGGCTGATAATATTGTTTGGGGCTAACAGCCTTATCTTATCTTGTTCCTATTATTCATATTACCTTAGATAAGCCACCTGGGGCCGCACACAAGCAAGATCCAGGGAAGTGACCTCATTACAGTTCAGGTGCCTATTTACTGTAATAAGAACAGCTGGACTAACACAGCCACACTTTGAACTTGGCTGGCACTTTCCATCTGAGCCTTTGACTGGATCCCTTTCACACTTCAGAGCACAGAGGAATGGAGGAGCTGGAGTTAATCAGCAGCACCACTTTTCCTCCAAAAGGGATTGCAGGAGGGTTCTGGCCACTGGACACAAGGGCTGTGGAAGGGTGAGTGCTCAGCACCCCCAGAGCTGGGGGAGCTTTTGCTGAGAATGCCCATTGATGGAAAAAAGATGCTTAAAACACCATCAGCTCTTTATTCCCCATCTCAAGCTGATGTGGGAGAGATCAGTTGGTTCTGCATTTCTACCCAAAGAGATCCAGCACAGGTTTGCCCCTGCACAAGGATTTGCTGTGCCCAGCTCGGGTGCTGAGGCTGGCAGGAATTCAGACAGGATTCCATGGGCAGAGCCGTGCCCAGGGTTTCATCCTGCTGCCTGAATGGCCCAGGAGGGACAGCAGGGTGGCATTGCTGGGGGCAGCCCCAGCAGGCACACGCTGCTCAGTGCCACGCTGCTTCCCTGACAGCCACTGAACACTTCAGGCGCTTTCAGCCAGCAAATTAATCTAATTTTTTTTTTTTTTAAGGAATCTCCTAAGTTTAAAAATATGGTAATGCAATTAGTGGCTTTGGCAGGCTAATGAAGCCACTTTAAACCCTTGCAAAAATACCATTAAAAGAGAATGCTTAAGAGCCTCTTCAAACTTTCCAAAATGAGAAGTACGTTCGTATTCAGAAGATGCCAATCTAGTCTCCTTTCTCCAAGGTTCAAGATTAATTAGGGACTTGTTTAGTGCATGAATGAGGAAACAAATGAACTCTTGGATCACAGAGCACTGGAACCAATTTTTTAATCATTTTTTTTCTTTACAATTACATTCCTATCAAGAAAGTCTTCATTAGACTTTCTGTCACGGGGCCACATCATGCCAGGTAACTGTTACAAGTGCTTGGCTTCCACCCAAAGCCTGAACAATATGAGTTTTCTGAGAAATAAATGCATGTGAAATGTATTTAATGCTGCATTTTCTCATTAAAATGTTATTGCATTTTCGTAATAAATACATATAACCTTTCCTATCTCAAAACAAATGATTTAGAAAAGACCAACAACATCTTCCCCTTTACAAAATCTGCCTGGGTATTTAAAGATTACCTTTGAGAAATACATTAATGTCTGATCTAAGAAGCACCATGCAATAGGTGGAGATTACTCAGGTAAGGAATAATAGATGGGAAGAGAAAAAATATGTTTGAGACTAATTGTAAAAATTATGGGGTTTGCATGTTTAGTAAAGGAGAAAGGGGAAAAGTAACTGCTCATTTTTTTCTTTTTTCAATGAGTTACAACCTGCCCTGGAGATTGGAGGGATTGGTTTGGCTAATCCCATCCAAAATGAGATGCAGATTTGAATCAAAGTGTACCAAACAAAGACAAATCTGTTCTAAAATTCAGGCATTTTCTGCTCACGGTGAGGATCAGCTGAGAGAACTCACTCCTCATCACTCCCTTACCCACACACCAGGTTTGTTTTGATGCTGAGAATTTCTCCAGAAAAAAAAAAAACCCCAACACTAAAATAGATTAATTTGCAGAAAGATACTGCTGTAGTCATGCAGAGAAAGGGAACCAAAACTCCAGCGAGGCTGAGCTGCCAAGCACAGACACACAAAGCACGTCGCGAGCAAATGCCAAGGCTGTGTTCCTTCACTGCTGCTTACGAGCTTTTACTAATTAAAAAGTTTAATTGCGCTTAGGTGAGCTGCATCCAAAACACAGGTCGCAAAATCCGTGCTGTCAGGAACTCCCTGGCAGCGAGAGGGGCCCTTGTGTGCCCAGGTGTGCCTCTCATCTTCCTCACCCAGGTGATGAAGGTTCCCCGCACAGCTGGGGAAGGATGGGGAACACCAACCATGACTGGCACAGCTACTCCCTGCTTCCCATGAGCACCCATTTCTCATCAGCCAGACCTCCACCAGAGTGCACAGGTAATGCTCTCCTGGGTGGAAAGGCAAGGGTGGAATTTTCACAGCTGATTTGTTCCTCTACCTCGCTGCTGTCCTTGGAGAAGTTGCGGGGCAGAGCGGCGCTGCCCTGGTCTCCCTTCCTTGGGGGTTTTTAAATGAAGGAATTTCACCTCCTGCCCAGCCTCCCTGAGCCCCCTGCTGCCCCACAGCTGATCCAGTCCCTGCAATGGATACTCCCTTTGCTGGAGCAGGGATCACACTCACTGCCTCCTCAGCACGAGCAAAATTTGAAGATTTGTGGGGAGGGGAGGATTTTGTGCAAAGACCACGAGGACCTGCAGGCTCTTTGCAGAGTCACCATGGACCAGCACTGAAATCTGGACTTGTTTTGCTTTCAGACTTCACAGCACACCTCTAAGAAAGCAACAGCAGGCACCTGAGCAGTGGGGAAGGTGCCCCTTTGCACAGTTCCTACCAACACCAAACCTCCAGCTGGCACCCTTTGCTGAGAGGCCAGAAATCTTTGTTTCAAAACCTCTCCTTCCAGGATTATTACATTAATCCAGGTGATTAGATGGGTCCAGCTGCTGGTGTTTTATGTTGGATGAACAGGTCCTGGGTGCTGCAGTAGCTGGCTGGGGTGTGCTGTCTCCAGCTGGGCACTTCAGTCTGTGACAGTTAATGGTGGTAATTTATAGCTCCATAATCCACAGTCCCAGGATGCCAATAACCTGAGGATACAAACCTCTGAATGTTCTGCTAGGAATGCAGAATAACATCCTGCTTGCCTGGATCTTGTCTTTGCCAAGTACTCTGCATCTCAGGCAGGCCTGAAGTAGTTGTGGGATTCCAGAGACCTCACAGAGCTCTGCATGTTTGGGTTGCTCTCATTTCATTTCTCCCATGCTTCTTAGTGCCAGTGACACTCATGTCATGCAGTGACACTCAGTTCATGGAGCAGGGAGGTGTTTTTGTCAGATTCCCATCTTTCCTGTCCCTTTCCAGGGCAAGGCCATCCCTAGAGGTATTTAAAGAACATATAGACGTGGCACTTGGGGACATGGGGTAGTGGTGGCCTTGACCTTGGGTTAATGGTCTGACTTGATGATCTTAAAGGTTCTTTCTGACCTAAATTATTTCATTATCATCTCCGGAGTGCCATACCCCAATGGCTCTTAGGTCACTTGGTGATCTTGTTTGCTGGATTTAAACCAATTCCTGGTGCTTGGACTGTCTCTGTGGTAAAATCTGGCAGGCTGCAGCCTCTGCCCAGGAAATCCCAGGCATCAGGATCTATTCCTTTCCAGAACTGACTCACAGAGCTGTGTGAGGAATAGCCTCTCTGCCACCCTTAGCCAATATTATCAGCCTGTGATGAAGACCACAGATTCAGATTTGCATGTCTGACCTGCTGGGTGGTTGCTCTGTCTCTGAAAGGAGAGATTCTGCATTTCTACTTGTGTTCCAACCTGTCTGAAAATAGCACAGGGCAGAGAGGGGGGAATTTATCAGCAAATTGGTCAGAGATCACTTATTTGAATCCAAATGACAAAATACTTGACTGAAGGAAAAGATGGGTTGTAGGAATCTGACATTCTTCCATCCCCACTACAACCCCAGGAGCCTTAAATCCAGTTCAGTGCAACTCTAGGGACGTTTTGCTTTCTGGTGAGTCTAAACTTTGTATCTCAGATCCCTCCTTGCCATAAAATATCTGCTTGCATTAAGTAACTGTTTACCCTGTCCCAACAATAACACCGTAAATTGGACAAGGATGTAAGAAAAGCTGATATTCCCAGTGAGGATGGGACTGTGTGAATGCAGCAGTTTGAAGATCAGGCTCACTAAAAAGGCCAGGAAAGGTGGTTTTATTGCCAGTGCAGATGCACTTTCCTCAGTGCTTTGTTCTGAGCTGCCTGGATGGGCAAATCTGTGCTCACCTCAGAGTAAAGGGGCTGCTTTGTCAAAACCCAGACCCAGTGAAGAGGAATTTTGCATTGAAAGTGTCAGACATCAACCACCTGAGGGCCTGTGCCCAGAACAGCCCTGAAGGAGACACCTCTGCTCTGTGCACAGCACCTATTGTCAGCTCCTGGCATCTCCCAGTGGGGCTTTTTCTGGGGCACAACCTGGGCTGCCTGGCTTTGTCTTTAAAATGTTGGCCCCTGCCTGCTTCAGTGGGAGTCTTGCATGTGTGCTGTGATGTTGTGCTGGGTCTGGCAGTGTTTGATCACACCAGGCACTGGCAGACCTGCCCTGAGTGTCAGGAGCAGGTCCCTGAGAACAGCAAGTCCTGGGAGTGGAGTGTGGAAGGAGAATTTGCAAACTGCTGTGGCTTTTTACTCTTTGCAGATCAGGAATATGGAGGAACACCTATAGCTGGACTCTAAATAACCAGGTTAACTACCCTCTGCAAATAGACCAAACCTGCTGCCCTGATCCCTGCTGCTCTCATAGTGTTTTAATAGCTCGTGCAATAAAAAACAGTGAGTCCCAAAGGAGAGCTCTCTATTTATTCAGAAAGATGCTGCTAAATTCCCATACACAACAGATTCCACTGCTGGAATAAGTGCCTCTTCCCTGGCAGCTCTTCTTCCTGCCAGCCAGGCAAAGGCAAGGCACAGAATTATCTGTGTAATCTGATTTGGAAGGTTAACTTCCCTGGATCATAAATAAGCAGGGATTTATGACCATAAACGTGCACTACCTACAGCTTCAAGGGAAAAGCTCCACGCTCACACCTCCCTCCTCTCCCACTTCTAAAAAAGGAAGAAAAGGATGCCAAGACCCAGAAATTACCATGGTGTAATGGAAGATCCTCAGATAGGCTTGGTTTAATTACACACTTCTATCATTTCCTGCGTGCTCCCTGTCCCATTAGGAAATTACAGCAGTAACTCAGCTAATGGAATCTCACTGTGCAAACAGCCACTGGTCTGCAGGCTCCTGCTCCCAGCTCCTGGATCCCAATTCCTGCTCCCAACCCTGCTCCCAGCTCCTGCTCCCAGCTCCTGGATCCCAGCTCCTGCTCCCAGTTCCCAGCTCCAGATCTCTCTTGGATCCCAGATTCTGGATCCCAGCTCCTACTCCCAGCTTCTGCTCCCAGTTCCCAGCTCCTGGATGAATCCCAGCTCCTCTTGAATCCCAGATTCTGGACCCCAGCTCTTGCTCCCAGCCCTGCTCCCAGCTTCTGCTCCCAACTTCTGGATCCCAGCTCCTGCTCCCAGCTCCTGCTCCCAGTTCCCAGCTCCTGCTCCCAGCTCTTGGGTCCCAGATTCTGGATCCCAGCTGATGCTCCCAGCTCCTGGCACAGCATGCACACAGCACTGCAGCACACAGCTGGTGGGGACTGGGGGTCCTTCCTGCCACAGAGAGGGGGTTTTCTTGCTCAGAGGAACATCCAGTCTCCCTGGAGGGGGAGGCAAGGCCCTTTTCCACAGACAAAGCTGTGGTCTGGGGTCTGTGCTGGGAAACACCCGGAGGCTGCAGAGTTCCAGGGCAGGCCTGAGCTGGGCACGAGAAGATTTGTTGCACAAGGACAGGAGATAAAGGCTATTAAAGGAAAATATCATTCACCCCCCAAAAAAAGAAAGAGAAATCCTTTTTTGCATATTTCTTTGCTGCTGAAGGTACAAATGTGCCGGCTGGAGCACAGCCTCTGCTCCAGGGCCCATCGTGTGCGACACAATAGCACAGGAACTACAGAGGGAAGGACGGCCTTAAATCAGGCACCAAATCTCTTCAAACACCACGTTTTCTGTTCAGCCTTTCAGCACTTCACTCATCCTTGGCAGTGGAGCTGACCTGGTCATTTTTCCCTTTGTACTTCTCCCCGCCACATTCCATGGCATTTTCATGAATTAACGCAGCAGTGTGGTTTTGTGCTCTACAGATGGAAAAAAAAAGAACCCTTTCCCTATTTAAATAAAGACATGTGGCAGCTGACATTTCTTGAAAACACTTTGACTCATATTAAGCTTTGTAAGTCCTTTCATTATCTTTAAAGACTGGTAAAAGGCAGGTCTGTGGCAGCAGGAAGAATGGAGGCAGGCAGCCTACCTGGGGGAGGTGGAGGGGCATGGAGATGTTTTGGGCTCCAGCCTCCATCCCCAGCCAGCCCCAGAGCTTCCCATCACCTCCTCTTGCCCCCAGCAAAGAGCACTGGTGAGCACAGCAGCTGAAGAAGGTGACAAGTGTCACCAAAGTGTCACCATCCCCTTTGTGTGGAGCCACAGAGGGAAGCACAGCCAGGGGAGCGAGGGTGGGACTGGAGGCATTTGCTGTGCAGAGGATTTCTGTTTTCCTGCTGGGTTTTAGAATGCTCTTCCCTCTGCTCCGGGCTGCCAGCTGCCATCCAGAGCAGCACAGTCAGCCCCTCTGTCTCAGCTGGGGTGATGCCTGTGGGGTCAGCCCCTTCCCTCGCTGGGTTCCTGCTTCCCAGCCCTGCTGAGAGGTGCTGGCCCTGCTCTGCTCCCTGGTGCTGCCCCTCCAGACCTGTCCCTGGGCACAGCAGCCCCTGGGTTTGAGCCCAGTTGAATTCCTGAGCTCTGAGCAGACCCCTGGACACACTCATAAACCTGGCACTGCTGTGACCCACCAAAACTTCCCCTGCCCTGTGCTGGAAAACATCTACAACTTCCTAAATGCACTCCAAAAAGCCACAAACCAAATTATTTTGAGGAATGAATGAGGAGTATGAAACTGATTTCAAAGGTGGTGACAAGAGCGGTGCCCAGGCAGAGGTCAGGGTGAAGCTCTGTGTCCCCAGCCCATGCCATGGCACTGCTGAGCTGGCATGAGGAGGGGAACCCTGCCCTGCACAGCCTCACACCAACCTCCTCCTGGAGCTGAGCAGGGTGTGGGACAGCAGCTCTGCCCCTGTCATGGGCAGCCCTGCCCAGTTCCCTCCACTGGCCCACTCCTGACTGCCAGCAACATTTTATTGCATTTATTAAGGCACAGTCATTCCAGGTGGGGTTTGGTCCCAGAGAATCATTCCAGGTGGGGTTTGGTCCCACAGAATCATTCCAGCTGGGGTTTGGTCCCTCACAGTCATTCCAGGTGGGGTTTGGTCCCAGAGAATCATTCCAGGTGGGGTTTGGTCCCTCACAGTCATTCCAGGTGGAGTTTGGTCCCACAGAATCATTCCAGGTGGGGTTTGGTCCCACAGAATCATTCCAGGTGGGGTTTGGTCCCTCACAGTCATTCCAGGTGGAGTTTGGTCCCACAGAATCATTCCAGGTGGGGTTTGGTCCCTCACAGTCACTCCAGGTGGGGTTTGGTCCCAGGGAATGGCTGCAGACCCCCAGGACCCCACACCCCCTGCCCCAGAGGTGAAGGACCTTGCTCAGGGCAAGGAAAACCTTTCCATGGGGCTCTTCCAATCAAACCTCCCCATAAGCACCCCCATGGCTTTGCACTGGGATGGCAGCACCTGCTCAGATCCCTTTGTTAGCACTGACCTAGTTTGTGGGCAGGATGTCTGAGGGACCCCAGCCCCTCGTGTGCCCTGTGCACACTGCTGGCATCCGTGGCAGCACAGAAGGATGAAAGGACACAGATTCCAGCACGAGTTTTCCAAGGGGAACCAATTAAAAATAAAAGAATCAGCAAAAACTGTTCAAAGCCTTGTGAAAACATCACTGGGCAATATGCTTTTGAGGAAGGATCAGCTCACCTTCCTCATGTGCTGCATCCTGGGGCAGCCAACCAGCCTCTTGAAGTGGCATCAGAGGGATGGGGACAATTAAAATTTATCATATTAATGATAAACTGGGTGGCACTGGGGCTGCCACTGGGGGAGGCAGCATGGCAGGGCAGGCTGGTGATGTCCTGATGTCCATCCCTGCCCTGGGCACCCTGGAGCTCCTTTCTCCCTGGTTTTTGAGGAACAAGGTCTGAGCCCCAGCAGCTCATCCTGCATTGTGTGCACGGGGCTTAGTGCAGATGCAGGGCCAGAAAAAGGGTTTGACCCTGCCTGGGCATGGTTTGGGAATCCTTGTTCCAGCTCTGGTCATGGCTGTTAAACACACACAGAGCATCGTGTAACTCTACAGAGAGCCACAGAGAGCTCACCATCCCCTGATGTGAACCCAGACCCACACACTAAACCAGCACAGAATACGAAAAATAGAAAAGCCAAAACCTGAGGCATCATCATGAGCCAAGATTCACCCCCTCCCTGTAATTACCAATCCCTGTGATCACTAAATTCACCACCAGGACATGCCCTGGGATTTTTTTTTTTTTTTTTTTTTTTTTTTTTTTTTTTTTTTTTTTGTGGCAAAGCCTTCTAATCCCCATCTGCCTGGGTCATGGGGTGTGAGGAATGGTTTTTAAATTGCTGCAGATGCACGTGTGCCCCCTCAGAGCTGCTGCAGGGCCGTGCCCAGCCCCTGGTGTGTGCCCTGGGCAGTGGCTTCACAGCCCAGCAGAGCCTGGCCTGAGGAGAGCAGAGCAAATATCTGCAGGGGAATGGCAATTAGAGCCTCTGCCAGCAGCAGCCCTTTCCTGAGAGCTCCTGGCTGCCAGCAGCTCCCTGCCTTTGGCTTTGCAGGGGGTGTAGGCACATCCTGCCTGCCCTCCAGGCAAAGGCCAGCCTCCAAAGCTGCCAGAACCTGTGCCCCAGGAGCTGTGCCAGGCCACAGCCATAAAAAAGGCCAGGGAGGAAAATTAGAGCTTGTCTTTTATGCCCTTCTAAGGCATTTGCCATGGGCAAATGGCTTAAGAAGTTATTTTATGTGGCCACTTTGGTTAAAAATTAAAGGCATGATGATGATTATTGTTATTTTTGAAGCTGGAAGAAGGCCACTCAACAATCAATTATTATTATTATTGTAATTATGTGGAGCTGGAAGAGGGGCAGCCAGGCTGTGGTGACCCTGGGGCTGTCTGCACCATCCTCAGGCACCACCCTTCACCTTTCAGGGCCTGGGAGGTCCTGGTGGGCAGCACAAGGTTGGCACCTGCACCGGGCAGGGCTGGCAGCAGGATCTGGAGCTGAGCTGGCTCTGCCAGCCCTTGGGGCTCCGACTGCAGTGCCCAGGGGCTGTGCCTTGTCCTCACAGCCACCCGTGTGTCCTGTCCCCCCTAGAGTGTCACAGCAGGCAAAAACCAGCGAGGGTGAGCCCAGGAAGCACAGGGAACAAGAGGAGATTCACTGCCCTGCAGGGAGCTCATCACATCCCCCTCTCTCTGCAAAAGCTGTGTCCAGCAGCTTCCAGGGCACAGATTTGTGCCTCGGCCCCCAGACCCCACCAGCAGCTGATGCAGGAGCCTGCTGGGCTGTGGGGTGAAGCCAGGCTCTGCCTGAGGCTCCAGCAGAACACAAATCCCCCAAACCTTGCCCGTGCTCCACCACAAACACTCTGCAGCAGGGGGAAGGTGTGGGGCTTGCAGCCTGTTGCCTCGAGGTGAACACCAGAAGTCAAAGGCTTTTGCTGGGAATCTCAGTTTTTGGTTAGTTCAGCAAAGCTGACAGTTCCCGATGGTTCCTGCTCTTGGTTTCTGCCTTAGGGGGTGGGATTTGTTTTGAAATTTGGAGCAAAAATAGCACAACAGCTCTCAAGAAGGCACATGGTGAAGAAGAGGTCATTTTAACAACGTGAAAATACTTCCAGGCATTTAAAAACCAAATGTTTCTTGCATGCTTGTGGCTTGGAGGAGCAACAGGCAGCTGTGCAGGCACCTCTGCTCAGCACGTGAGGGGCAGAGCAGTCCCCCCCTCGTCCTCTGCAAAATCAGATCTGACAAACCTAAAGCAAGAGAAAATCAAGACATGACTATGAAGGACAATATCAGGCCAAGCCTGTTAAATTATCTCCCCCTTTTCTGTCATGTCTCATTTGCTGCTGAGCTGTCAGGGCCCACCCCCATCAGGCAGCTTCCATCACCCTCCCATTTCATTTTCCATCCTCTCCAAGCCCAGCCAGAAGGATTCTCCTCAAATACATGGGGAGTCACACTGTCTCTTCTCTTTAAATGCCTTGAATTTCCCTTGCCACACCTCCAGAGATGTGATCCAGGTTGTTTTTCATGCTTCCCAAGCTGCTGATCTGGCAGAGGGGATGGAGCACCCCCTTTGTGCTGCCCCAGCCCAAATTGCCCTGGCCATGCCCAGGCTGTCCTCACATGCCAACTGCAGCAAATCCATCTCTGCCACCCCCTCCTGGGCTGAGAACACCAGCAATGCACAAGAAACTTTTGATGTGTGGCCTGTCCCAGCCTCCAGCAGAGAAAGGAGCTGGGGCAGAGCCTGGGGAGGAGGCAGCGAGGGGATGCTGCTGTGCCAGCCCCCTCTTCCTCACCTTCCTCACATCCAGACCCCACACTGCTTCCTTCACTCCCTCTTCTCTCACCAGAGGAGGCTTGGTGGCAGCTGCAGAGCAGCAGGGAAGAAATGACACCAGGGAAAAGATCCCAAAGCACCCTCTGCTCACCCAGGACAGCGATGGCTCTTCCACCAGGGACCTGCACGAAACAAAACCTTGCACAGCTCCACTTCAGTTTGCCCTGAGCAGGATCACGAGCACACAACATCTGCACGTCCCCTGCACCCTCCTGTCCCCGTGTCCCGCTGGAGCTCAAGGTTTCAAGGTCGGCATCGCAGAGGATTTCAGTCCTGAGCCAAGCACAGCCCCGCGGGGCTCTCACACCCCAGGAGCTGCAGCTGGCTGGAAATGGAAATGTGCTGCAAAACAAGCTTCAGGTGGGGTTCAGCAGCGAAACCTCTGCACGCGATAGCGATCACGTTCCTTAATGTTAATTTCTTATCTCGCCTCTCCAAAGTCCTTTGCAAGGACTTTATCCTGTTAGAGGAAATCCATCCCCCTGATTTTCCCAGGCTTATAGAAAAGCAAAGAAAAGTATTGATCCTAATGAGATAACACTGAGAAGAAAACGGCACGAGCCAGTTCTATCTGTTTAAAACCAACTCTGTTTTTGACTGGTGAAAAAAAAAAATTATTATCAATTATCCATGCAGATGGGAGATGTCCAGCCTAGATATCCACTCTGCTTTTCATGATAGCCTCCAAATTCCAGCCGCCTCTGAAATGTTTAAATGTTTTTCTCAGTGTGTTTTGTTCTTTTAAAAAAATTAAATTAAAACAAAATAAAATAAAATAAAATAAAATAAAATAGAATAAAATAAATTCCAAACTGACAATGGTCCCTCATACCAACCAAACCCCAGCACCACCAGCGGTTTCATATTAAAAGACCATTTGGTAGCATTTTAATCTCTGAAGGTAATGTAGATATTTGTCATTTCTGATCTCCCCTTTCTGCAACTGTCCACAGATGACGAGATCCGTGAAATTGCTCCTGCCAGGGAGTGAAATGAGAATTAACCCCGTGCCCATCAGCTGCCTCGGCACCACCCTTTCCACGCCAGCCTTGACCATGGCCAGCAGAGAGGTGGCTCTTGGGGCCACGCTGCCACTCACCCTGCACACCCCGGCCCCATCCTTGCAGATAACAAACACCCCCGTGCTCACACATTGCTTCAAATCCAGCACTTTCTTCCCCATTCTCATTTGCTTTGCCTTTCATGCTGCTTTCTCATCTATAAAAGGGGAACTGGGGGAAAAAAAAAAGAAAGAAAAGACACATGAACACCTGAAAATCCTTTTCATATACCTGCTGCTGCTACCACTCGGTGCTGAATCTGAATAGAAACGGATGGGAGGGAGATGGGGAAGGATGAATAACATTTCATGCCCTGTAGTCAAACATAATTTCAGGCAGGAGACGAGCAGGGACTGGTAGGATGGCTCATCCTGGCAGAGAGCTAATGTGCACTTCAGAGCCTGCTCTTTGAAGGCTGGGGTCTAATTTCCAGCCTGCAATTACTGCACTGGAAATAATTTCCCAGAAAATGGGGTCACTTTTTGGGGGTGGGGTAGGGTTGGATGAAGGGGGGTAAGAGTGCCAGTGTGGAGGGGTGGTCAGGGCTTGGGCTCGGTGGATGTGGCAGTGTGGGCATGCCCTGGGGTGCTGGGCACTGCTGCTGATCTCCTGAGCTTCCAAGGAGCCAGCACACAGGACCTGAGTCCTTCTTCTCATGCTGTCAGCTCCCTCTGCTCCCACAGATCGGGGTTGTCCTTGCTGTCCTACAGCCAAGATTTTCATACAGGTGTGTTTCACACTCAAAACCTGTGGCCTGATTTTCCAAAGTTCCAAAAAAAAAAAAAAAATCCGTGTTTCTCCTTCCAGCCAGGAGCTCAGGCTTTGCACAGTCAGTTTCTGATTTTCAGCAGCACAGAAGCTGCTCCTCCAAGAGCTGCTCTGCTCCAGCTCCAGCCAGGCAATGCTCCTGCTTGGAGGCTTTGCCTTTGTTCCTGCTGGCCTGGAGCTGCAGTCACACACAGCAATGGTCATCATGGGCCAGATCTGCCCAAAAACCCCACAGCAGAGTCTCTTTCTGTGCACCTGACAGAGCTGAGGCTCTCTGGGCAGGGCCCACAGGGAAGGCTCTGCCTTCCTGCCTTACCCATGATAAATCTGCCAAAAGTAGCATGAAGCAAAATGACCAAGGACATATGGTGTCCCTCAGCAGGGCTGGGGACCCTGCTGGTTGCCCAGCTCAGATTTATCCCAAATAACTGTCTCCAGATGGGATTTGCTGCGATTCTGCCCTGACCCAAACTGACCACACTCCACAGCTCAGACTCACAAAGGTCTTAGGGCACCTAAACATGCAAACAGGCACCTGGCAAAGATTTTCAAAAGCAGCTAAGAAGATTAGATGTCCAAGTCCCATTGGGCTCTGAGAATTAGGCATGTAACCTGCTTAGGCGCTTTTGGAAATTCTTTCAGGGATTTAATTGTTTGGGTTGAAACTTTCTGCAGCAAGTGTGTGCTGCCCCAGCTGTCCCAGCACCATCTCCAGCTGGTTCTGTGGGGAGGACGGGGACAATTGTGTTGGCAGGAGATTTTTGGACAATTTTGCACTCTTTGGAGGAGGAACTTGAAATTCAGAGTGTGGTGGCCGAGGCCTTACTGTCAAGTCTTAACTTCTTTTTTGCCAGGGTTGGGATTAAATGCACGAGAGGGCATTTGTTGTTTGGACTCAGATGTTTATTAGTTCTTATCTATGTTACAGTCTCACAAGCTGTGAATTCTACAGCACTTCACTCAAACAAACTAAAAATGGAGCCCCATCTCTCTCTCTACAAGGCCTTTTAAGGATAAACTGTCCAATTAAGAAATGACACCTCAATTATTTTTACTTTTAACCCAATGACCAACCCCCATGCCCCACAATGAGGACATTTTTACCCAATTACACAAAACCACCCAAGCCCATGGAGAAGAAGGTGGAGAAGAAGGAAAAGAAGAAAGTGGAGAAGAAGGACCAGCCTCTGCCCTAAAACCTCCATCTTGCCTTATATATATCACTATATTCTAAACCCTTAAGCTCTGAGTTTTCCACCCTGTGATATCACACACTTCTATTCAAACTCCACACCCACAATCCCAGTTCTGTCATTCCATTTTGGAAGCCTTCTCCACAGCCCCAGCTCAATGCAGTGTTCTCTTGGGGGTCAGTGCCTGGCAGCACAGAAAGTCTGAAATTCTCAGCATCCAGGGTTCCAACCCCTTCCCTTTGCCTCGTGCTCTTCACGGTGCTGAGAGGAGCTGCACACAGGTGAGGAGGGAGGCAGGGCTGTGCCCTGGGTGCTGGAGACTGCCCTGGTACAGGGAAGGGGATGGGAAAGAGCCAGGGAGGGAGGACTGAGCCTGGCAGGTGGGTGGGGAAGGGGAGAAGGGGACAGAGGTCAGGGAAGGGAGGATCCAGGCTGAGGTGCCCCCAAGAGCTGGGATAGGAAATGCAGTGACTGGGACAAACTGGGGAGGTGACAGGTTTGTAGCAGGCTGACAGGGTCAATATGGAAAGGGTCAAGAGAGCAGGGAAGTGGCACTGTAGCTGATGCCTGCTAAATCCTGTAAGCTCTCCTGGGCCTGGAAGGGAGCCCAGGGCTCCTGCCTGGAGCCGGCACTCCGTGCCAGCAGGGCTGGGCAGCAGAGCCCCCAGCCCTGCCCCTCACAGCCTGTGCCACTCTTCATCCCAGCTTCCCCCTCTGCCCCCCAGCAGCCCTGAGGACAGGGGGACATGGCAGCCCAGAAAATATTACATTATAAAGAGCTGCAAAACCCAAAAAGGGCCTGTCCTTATAAATAAGCAACCTGCAAAACAAATTGCTCTGCTGTCCCCTCACGCTTCAGCAGCTGCCAGCAGGCAGGGTGTGTGTGCCAGGAGCTGGGGCACCAGCTCAGGTCTGAGTCCTGTTAATTCACAGGCTGGCTCCATGCTTTGGACAAGGCACTTGGCCCCTCTCTGCCTGTCACAAGGATAAATTCCTCTCCCCACCTGAGAGATGTGCTGCAAATGAGATCTGCCCATAGGTGTGCAGGCAGCACGGCTGGTACAAAGGAAGAACAATGCCTCCAGTGCCTTGTCACAGTCAGAGGAGGCTGGGGGCAGCAGGAGAGGGCAGCTCCAGGGCTCTGGGGCACAGCTCCTGGCTGCTGGTGCCAGAACACAAGTGCTGGAGTTTGGCCAGCAGGAAGCTGCAGCAGGGGCTCCCCTGGGAGGCACTGCCCAGCCTAGCAGTGGTTGGAGGGGGTGGGTTTTACAGCTGCCACCTTGGAGCACTGTGGGCAGTGAGGAATTCAGCTCAGCCTGGGATAACAGCTTGGCTTCACCTCCCTCTTCTGCTCTGGCACTGGGAACAGCAAACAGGGCTGGGCTCAGCTGAGCCTGCCTGCTCTGAGCCACGGGCAGGTGAGCTGTGCCCCTGTCAGAGGTGCCAGCAGGGGATGGTGTGCCCCTCTCAGGGGTACAAACAGGGGATGGTGTGTCCCTGTCAGGGGTACAAACAGGGAATGGTGTGCCCCTCTCAGGGGTACAAACAGGGGATGGTGTGCCCCTCTCAGGGGTACAAACAGGGGATGGTGTTCCTGTCTCAAACAGGGGATGGTGTGCCCCTCTCTGAGCTGCAAACAGGTGAGGGTGTGCCCCTCTCCTCAGAGGTACAAACAGGGAATAGTGTTCCTCTCTCAAAGGTGCAAACAGGGGGACGTGTGCCTGTCTCAAAGGTACAAACAGGTGAGGATGTTCCTCTCTCAGGGGTGCCAACAGGTGAGGATGTGCCCCTCTCAAAGGTGCAAACAGCCAAACCAGGGCATGGTGACACCCCTGTCACCTTCATGGTGACAATCCCTCTGCCAGCCCTGCAGTAGTGCAGACCCAGGGCAGCACGGGTGGGAGCCACTTGCACATCTGTGCTTGCCCACAGAGGGTCCTGAGAAGGAGCCACACTCTCCTTTTTCATCTCCCTTCTTCTCTTGGCCATTTGGACAGGGCTTGCCCTCAGCTCTCCTTGCCCTCCAGCCCAAATAAACCCAGCACTCTCCTCCTGCCTTTCTGCAGAGCCTCCCTTCGCTCTCACCCGCAGAGAATTTATCCTTCTCCACTCCGAGGGCTGCTTGCAGTTCATTAAATATATTAGAGGTGTTAATGACTTTTTAAAAAAAGACCCAAACTGTCTGATGTTTTTCCAGCTCATTTCCTGCTGCTATCTCCCCAAATCCGGTGGGCAGTAATGACACGTCTGAGGCAGAAAATGGGATTATGATGAACAGAGGGAACTCTGCTGATATGTGGGCAACATTAAACATTTCCAGATCCTTTTCTTTACCTCTGCCTTCTGCAGGTATCTGTGTAAGCACATCCTCCTGGCACTGAGCTGAGCCGTGGCCTTCTGAAGGAAGCCAGAGGAGAGATGAGGCAAAGCCTTATGCAAACAGGAATTTTGCCTGTTTATCTCACCAGAAGCAATGTGCTGGATAAAGGCACATTTTTCCCCTCTGTAAAATGCTGCTGGGGTGCCCATGGCTTGTCCTTCCACAGACAGATGCTGCAAATACAATATAAGGGAGAGAGATCATCCTTTAGGACTGCACCTAAAAGGTTTTGTATTTTAATAGGCAAAAGCAGGGAGTTGTGGAAATAAAAAAAGCAAAGTGCTGGCTCTGTTTGGCCAGAGAAAGGCCAAGAGGTTAAATGACTCACCCAAAGTTCCCCAGAAGAACAGGAGATCCAACTTGGATCTTCCAAACTGCCGGGATTAAATTTCAAGCTCTGTAACTTTTTGCTCTGAAGATCCTTCAGGAAGAAGATCAGTACTTTCCAGAGGGGAAAACAGGCAAACCCCCCTCATTTAGTGAGCCTGTGTTGGTGTGTGAGACAAATACAAAAGAGCCTGCAAGGGAGCACCTTCCTGCCGACTGTGGCACTGAGGGAAGAGGAGGATTTTTCTGGAACTGTGTTTTTCCCTGTGAAATGTGTGTCTGGATGAGGGAGAAAATTATAGAAAACAGCTGGGAGTTTAGAAGAAAAATGTATTGGCTATGGTAAGCTTATGATTATCAAAGGTTCATAACTCAGACGAATCAAATCCAATTTCTTGCAGAACAAGGAGAAGCACTTCTCAACAGCAGCTCTTCCCAGGCCAAATTTCATCTCTGGAAATGACACCCTGCAAGCACTTCTCATATAACAATAGGGGGGGAAAAAAAGAGTTTCTTACACTGCCTTGCCTGCTGCAGCCAACCAAGCTGCCCTTGCCCAAATATTCCAACTATTCAGCTTTGTACAGACACCCAAACCTGCAAAACTTCTGCTTGCCCAGGAGATAAATGCGTGGAAAATTCTGTGGAAATTCAGAGCAGGGCTTGGGGGGAGCTGCTGCCCTGTCCAGGCACTCCCAGATCTCTGCAGGCTCCTGCACTCATTCCAAACTCATGGTCGTGACTTCCAATTCCTTAGAGAGGCAACCATTAAACCCCAAATATCAACCAGTTTGGCACTGGGAGCGTTTGAATTGTGATCCATTTGCCTTCCAGGTACAGCACAACAAATAGGAGCAAAGGGGGGAAAAATGGGTAATAAATAGAGAAAATTATCAGTAATAAATGGAGAAAAAATGGGTAATAAATAGAGAAAATTATCAATAATAAATAGAGAAATATGGGTAATAAATAGAAAAAATTATGGGTAATAAATAGAAAAAAAAAGGGTAATAAATAGAGAAGTGGTGGTGCTGCACTGCGGGGATCCAGCTTCTCCAGGGCAAGGAAAAGGGCTTGGAAAACTGGCACAGCAACCCTGGGGCCAGCCTGCCCCAGCACACAGCCCCACGCTGCCCATCTGGGTCCTTTTCCCTGCCCACCCCTTTACTGTCACTGGGTTCAGAGGGACACTGAGCACACTGGGCCAGCCCTGGCCAGGAGCAGGGCAGCTTCTCCCCGTTTTTAGTGGTGATTTCAAAGCTCAGGGATCACAGGCGAGGACCTAAACCTGCCTCAAACTCCACCTTGATTCCCAGCAAGGGATTTGCTGCTCCAGCAGCTCTTTTCCATGCACTGGCAGCATGTAAAAGTGCCAACATCATCCCTGAACATCACCCCTGTGCTCCCAGAGGGGGAAAGAAAGGCTGGGAGAGCTCAGCTGGACCACCCAAAGGTGGGAGCTCAGGTGATGCTGCTGCTCCCCAGGCTGGCACCTGAGACCCCCATCCTGTGCTCAGAGCCTCAGCCTCACCCCATTCCTCCAGCCAAGCCATTCCTGGGAGAAAAATTAAGCAAATACTCCAAGGCTTGCCACATCAGGCAAATAAATGACTTGCTGAAGTTAAACAAAAATAAGAGATGTTTCTCCCCGCTTTCTTCATCTTGCCTTCTCCCCCTCCCCGTGAATCCAACCAAGATTACAGTTTTAAAAAGCACTTTCTCTTAAATGTGGGAGGAAGATTGCCTGAGCTCTCATGCGTTCACTGCTATATTGTATTGTTGCTGCTTTTAACATGTTTCGCTCAGTTAAATAGTAACTGATGACAGCTACACACTTAAATCCTTTGGTGTTTTTATCGTGGATTTTATATATATATATCTCTCTCTTATAAAGAACAGCACACTGCAAGGCCTCTTACCATATCAAAAACAACAAAAAAGCACCCTATTTTTGTGTAAGGTATCAAAGCAATAACGCGTGCCCGTGCACAGAGCCAGCCTATCAGAGGTTTATCGGGTTTTATTGGCCTTGGGCAACTCTGCACATGACGGTCTTTAGAGTGACATGGAATTTATTAAACTTTTCCACAGCCTGACAGTCTTCTCCCAGCTTGTCCCCACCCCCAAGCTCTTTTCTTTTGAAAAATGATTTCTGCCAATCTTGTGCTTTTAACATCCCCTCGTTTTGTTTTTTTTTTTTTTTTTCTTTCTCTTCTTTTTCTTCCCTCTATTCTTTTTTGATTTTTTTTAATCACTGCTCGCTGGAGTAGGACTTCTCAAGCATCTGTTTAAAGAGCACCATTAAGGTCCTGCTGCAACAACAACAACAAAAACACAGAGAGAGAGAGAGGGAGGCAGAGCAGCAGGCACACAGCCCATTACTGCCTGGTTCAGCCTTATTGCACTACATTACTCGATATGACAAGCTCTGCATACATATCACACACACCAAGGCTTTTTTGTCTTGTTTTGTTTTTTTTTTTCCTTCCCTTTTCCTGGGTAGCCTAATTTAGGCTTTGTGTGGTGCCCTGTAATAAATTTCCCCTCTCAGACAATAGCCTTCAGCTGCCTGCCCCTTCCATAACCCAGCCCAATAAAGCTTCTCCTGCTCGTGCCACTTCCCATCAGCGTGGTGGGTGATGCCAGGCGCTGCTGACGGGGCCAAGGTGCTGCTGGGGTTCCCAGCAGGCTGCACTGCCCTCCCCCTGCTCCCTGTCTCCCCAAATTCCCATCTGCTGGGCTCTTTGCAGACGTTTCTATCGGATTTACAGGGCGACCCCAACGTCTGGGAAGAATGATGTGCAGAACTCCTGATATCAGAAGGCTAATTAATTACTTTATTATACTATATTACACTATATTATACTATATTTTACTATATTACACTGTATTATACTATATTACAAAGAATCCTAAAGAATACTAAAAGATACTAAAGAAAACTTGTGAGTATCTCCTGACACCCACAACTGGTCAATGAATCAAGACACCATCACCAGAATCCAATCACCTTGGGTAAACAATCTTCCAGCACACTCCACATGCTCACAGGAGCAGCAAGTGAGATAAGAATTGCTTGGATCATCCTTTTCTCTGCCTCTCTCCATTCGGAGGGCATGTGAATACCACGTTTCCAGCAGCCTGAGGCTGTGCTGATGCTGGGCTGCAGCACACACACTCACCCTTGATTTGTGAGATTCTCCCCTCCCATCCCAGGGTGGCCAGAGAGGGAAGGAGCCCATCCAGAGCCCTGGCTGCAGGCTCTGCTCAGCTGCTGCCTTGGTGCTCCTGCTCTCCTGTGCCCAGGAGTGAGGATTTCTGCTTCTGGCCTCCCACCTGGAGCACTGCCAGCTCTGGGGCTGCCCACATCAGGAGGACCTGGAGCTGCTGGACAGAGCCCAGAGGAGGTCACGGGGATGCTCCAAAGGTTGGAGCTCCTCTAGAGCCAGGCTAGGAGAGCTGGGGGTGCTCACCTGGAGAAGAAAAGGCTCCAGGGAGAGCTCAGAGTCCCTTCCAGAGCCTGAAGGGGCTCCAGGAGAGCTGGAGAGGGACTGGGGACAAGGGCCTGGAGTGACAGGGCACAGAGAACGGCTCTAAACTGAAGACCCTGCTTACCTCCTCTCAAATCTTACACCCAGTCTCTGCATTTTCATCTCCCTGCGTTGGTTATCCCCCTCCTGAGCAGCAATACTGACGTGCTGCACAGCTCTCGGTGCTCCCTGCCCCAGTCAGATGGCAGTCTGATTTCCAAACATGAAACCTGGGTGCATTCCCCAGGCAGAGTGCGCTGCACAAGCTGCCCTTGCACCTCACACCTCCAGCTGCTGGGAAGGGACCCTCAGCCTGGGTCTGGCTGCTGACATCTCCCCTAAAGAGGCTTCCCCACCCCTCCTCTCCCACAGGAGCTCCTCAGCAGTGCCCCTGCAACCAGCCCAATCGTTGGCAGGGGTGAGCAGGGCACCAGGGGCTGCTTTCTCTGAAAAACATTCATAAAGGAGTTTGCTGCTCCAGGAGTGAAGAGGGGCAGCAGGGGACTCAGTGCTCAGGCACCAGGCTCAGGCTTCTCCCAGCCCTCCCCTGGGCAGGAATCACTGTGAACAGCTTCTGTGCAGTTTGCCATCAGTCCCCAAGCTCAGGGGTCCCTGGGGACACAGGTCAGCACGGCAGGAGCTGCACCCTGGCAGCTCAGTGTGCCCAGGACCCCTGACACTGCTCTGGGGCTTGTTCCTGGCACTGAACCCCGAGGCAGCTGTGGGGTGGGAGGCTGATGCTACCTGGGGAAAACAGGGATGCTGTCAGCATCCTTTCCCACAGAACAATGGCCCTGGCTCCCCAGGGTGGGAGCTCCCCCCACTCCAGACGTGCAGAAGTATCTGCATCTGTGCTCGTCAGCACAGCCGCCTGTAGGAAAATGAGCACATTTAAAGCACAACCCATCTGACCTATTTTCTGACATGCACCTTAGCAGGAGCTGAGTTGTGCACTAGCACTGCCTAGCAGCTGCACAGGGAATCTGGAGGGACAGCTCAGCTGAACCTCCAAGTGTTGTAACCCGGGGATCCATCTCAGCTTGCACACAGAAGCCACTGCCAAAATTTTGTTTGCTGCATTTGTGTGATTCTGCTAAAATCCAGCTGTCTCACCTTGCAGCCCTTCACTCGCCTGCTCCTCGTGTGAGATGAAGGAGATGCTTAAAGACAAAGCACACCTCGAGGGTGGCTGGCCAGGATGAAAGAGAGAGCTGGGAGGGGGGATGGCTGCTGGAGCCCCAGCCTGGAGCCACATCACCTCATATGATGTCATCCCTGTGCTGGTGCTGCCAGCCCAGGACGTGAATGCAAAGAGCAGTGCAGCCCTTCAGCAGTTCTCCTGACCTAGAGCAGTTATTTCCAAATAAATGCTCCAGGCATGAGGCCCACAGCCCCCTCTGATTCAAAAAGCAAATGCATAAGTGACAGTAAGTGACAGCCCAGAGCTGCAGAATCTGCATGAAGCCATAAAGCAGAAGACACTCCTGAGAGCTCGTCTTCCTGCAGAAGAAAACATACGATGCTCGGCTGGGTAGCTAAGCAAAAAAAAGAAAAATAAATAAAGCAGCATCATTAGGATGTAAAAAAGTCCAAGCAGCCAGCACATCGCTGTCTGGCAGCAGCTTCAAATGAAGATCTCACATTTTTCACCAAGCTTCAAAACAAAATTGATAAGATAGAAAATAACCCCCCGTATTTGTGCCATTTCCATGGATTCATGAGCCTGACAGCTGCAAGCAGGGAAACAACCCTTCCTGGCAGGAAAATGAGTGCTGCTCCCCAGCAGGCCATAATGACACTTTGCTGTGACCATGTCACAGGGACGCCTGCCTGCCCGGGCCAGCCCCTGTCTGTGCAGAGCTGTGGCTCTTCTCACAGCGTCACATTTCTGTGATTAAAATAGGCACTAATGGAACAGCCACACATTTGGTACAGCAGGTTTGTGTCTGAAATGCTTTTATTGAACAGAAAGGAGCCCAGGCTGCTTGCTGCTTGCTGCTTTGGGTGTGCTGAGGTCCTTGAGACTGAGAGCACAGCCCTGATGTGCCCCTCAAGCACTGCAAAAATTATTTCTGCTCGTGTCCAGAGCATCCTGAGCACCACCATGCAAGGCAGCTGGTGACCCCCAGACCAATGTTTGCTGGATGTTGGGGTCTTCCCCACAAGCCCTGAGCCCACTCTCTGTCCCCACTGGGGTGTGGCAGCAACATCAGGGGTGACACTGGCCAGCCAGGACAGGGAGCAGCTGGGGAGGGTGCAGAGCCTGCAGGCAAGAACAGAATTACCTGGGGAGGGGATGTTTGAGGTCTCTTCCTCTGCTGAAGGGTTTCAAACGACCCTTGCAAATGGCACATGGAGAGGCATCAGGAGGGCTGGTCCCACCTGCACCAGGGGGTTCTGGTTTGGAGCCTTTTGCCCAAAGGTGCTGAAAATGCTGGGACATTGCAGAGATCACACCTTTGTCATGTTTTTGGGAGAGACAGGATGTTTCCTGAAATCTGGACACACAAAAAGGAGTTTGGGTGGATTAAGGAGGGGGAAAATACCTGAAATCAGTTTGGGTGGATGAAGGAGGAGGGAAATAACAGCTACAGTGAAATCACCCAGAGCAGGCAATGAGCAGGAGAGGGGCTGGACCTGACTCATCTGTGGGTCCTAAGGAAATGTGGGATCCCCACAAAATCCTCAAAGAAGTCTCAGCCCAAACCACAAATGGGATGTCCTAGCCCAGCTTTCTCTCCCTCCTGCCCTCAGCCATGCCTCTGGAGGGGGGAGTTCCTTGCTCCTGCCAATGTCCCCTCTGCAATGTCCCCTCCCAGAGCAGGAGTATCAGAGAGTGATATTTAATAGATCTGCTTTGATATTTAATAGATCTCTCTCCACTATGCATTTCCTTTATTAAATAAAGAAATAAACCAGCATCTCTTTGCCCTGGAGAAGCTTTCAATAAGATGGATAAATATATATAATTAGCCAAGGAGAGAGCAAACTCCAGTGAATACAATACACCCTGTGAGACAACCCTCCATTAAAAGCCTCCTTGTTTAAACTTCAATATTTTAGCAATAGTGACAAAGATATATGGAGAAAAGCATTTATTTTTCACTTTTTATTTAATCCCATCAAAGGGGTTGATCAGATAATTCCCTGTCAATTTCTCATGCCTTGGATATGCCATCCCCTCTCCAAAAATCCAGGTTTTCTCAGTTTTTCTCTCTAAGCTGCAGACCAAAAACCTCTAACAGAGATTCCCTGCTCCAGCAATCTGCAAAATCTCTTCTTGACCTCCTCATTTTTACTGGGCTGCCCTGGAGGATGCAGAGTAGAGGAGACCATGGGGCTGTATCCTACCAAGAGCCATGAGGGATGGTGGCTTTAACACAAGGGTGGCAGAAGAGATCTGGCCAACACCTACACAGGCTGACCAAGTCCATATCTATTTATTTGTTTGTTTCTTTGTTTGTTTATGTGCCCCTTTTACAGATGTCTTCCCTCAAGAAGAGGGAAGCACATCGTGGTGCTGTGCCTGGCTCGTGCGCGCAGGAGCGCATCAGGCGAGGAGCTGGGGCACTGCTGCTCCTCACGCTCCTCTGTTTGCCGACCTAGAAAATGGGAAGAGCCCACTGTGAGACAGAAACCAAGGGGTGAGAGCTGGAGAGAGCTTTGGCTTTTGCATTGTTTCCTTGGGAGACAAGGTCTGGGGTGACTGCAAACATCCGTGCTTCTCTCCCGGGGGAGCGCACGGAGCTCGTTCCCCCTGCCCTGGCAAACACCTCCAGCTCCCTGTGCTGCAGAGGCATCAGCCAAGGCTGTGTCATTACCAGCAGCAGCCCCCTTTTCAGGGCTCTTGTACTGAGCAGATCCAGAATATTTCCCCAGGGAAGAGCCAGTCATTCATTTGCACTGTCTGCTAATTTAAAAATGTGAATCTCCGCTCGATTCTGCACGCCAGAGCTCAGCCCCCGACATTTAGACCAGTGTGAAATTGAAATGCAGGCAATGGCAGTGTTCTCAGGGCACAGCAAGGGGAGCAGTTGGTGGAAATGATGCTGCAAAAGCCAAGCTAAAAGAAAGGGATTAGCAAAGTATTCACTCAGTCCAAATAAAACGTGATGATATCTGTGGCCCAAACGAGATCCAAATCAGATAGAACCTGGATTATTCCAGAGAAAAAAAGGGCTGAAAACCAGGGATTCAAAGCACCAAGGACTCTGGATTAAAAAAAAAAAAGAAAAAAAAAAGTGTGTTTTTTTGAGTCTAAAATGGCAGTAGTGCCACTTTTTTAGAGAGCAGACTGCAGGTAGGGCTCATGTCTGTGAGGCCACAATGCACACAGCCCTCATCAACCCTTTCTTGCCCTGTTCTGCTTCTGCTGTACACAGGAAAAGGCAATTCCTGACATTTTCAGATCTCTCTATAATCTCTAAGTGGATTATAATCACCCTAATGAAACAGAAGGTTAAGACCAAATACTCAGTTTTTGTCCAAGTTCAAATACTGCATCAGCCACGACGCAGAATCAGCGTTCTTCCTCTTTTATCTCAGCCTTTATTGAGTAAAAAGTGAACAAAACGTGGCATAAAACACTAAGTCCATTATTAGCTGGATTTCTGGTTTAATTTAGTTTACATTCTGAAGGATTTTCACGAAGTTGCACTGAAAATACTGCCATTTCCACAACGGTTTATCATTGTTATACTATTGCTACAATTACCTGTCATTACAATCAAATTTATATCAGGACAAGAAAATTATTCCTCAGAAATTAAACAGCACTCCCTGGTGGGATAATTCCTTCTCCTGAACTTTCCAATAATGAAAACTGTAAGTAAATTTGCTGTAATTCAGACCACAAAAGACCCTCTACTGTTAAACCAAATGCTAACGTTTTCACCAGGACAATAACTTGACGTTCAGCAGAAAATTCCCAAAGGCACCTAGAGCTGTAAGAGGGTTCCTCCACAAGGTTACAACATCCCTTAGGAAGTCAGGCTCCAAAACCAAACAGCTGAGGTATTTCTCTGAATTCCTCCAAAGCTTGTACAATGAGTGTTATTTATTTGCCTAAAGTGGCCTTTTGCAACTTTAGGCAAATAAAATCTGCCTGTGCAGGGAACTGGAATGCCAGGTGTGGGGTTTTCCTGGACACACCTCCAGGGCTAACTCAGGTGGAGATGGACACGTGGACAGCCTGGCCTGAGGCTGGTCATGGTCACTGTGGGTGCTCAGCATTTTCAGGTCATGCTTGGCCAAGTAAGACTCAGCCACTGAGACCCAGGACATTGCAGTGAGGAACATTCCTGTTAGCCTTGCTAGCAGCTTATGGCCTCAGAATTTCCCTCCAAAGAAGTGGAGCCTGATCCTCTGAAGGCCATTTCCCCCCAGAGATTGTGGATAAACACATAAATGGTTTCCACCTTCACAGGGAGATTCGTGCTATGAGTTTCAAATTTAGATGCTTAATTTAAATCTGGACTGGAGAGCTCCACCTAAAATCAAGAGAAAAAAGGATCCCTCCAGAGTATCCACTTGATTTATCACAAATTGGGATGAATGACCCTGTTTTTCCCAATGATTAAAGGCAGTCTACACAACCAGCTCACCTTGATGGCCATGTTGCTAAATCAAGGCAGGTGGATTCAGACAAAGGAGTGAAAAAGGGACATTGTCCCAGCCTGGAGTGAATCTGTGGAGAGTGGTTTTAGTGCAGACAGTCCCCAGACCAGGAGCCTGTGGAAGCCTCCACTCAGGAGCCTGTATTTTTTATGCTTTGAGTGCATCAAAGATGCTCTACTGTGCTATTCTGCCTCAAAAACCCGAGTCCCAGAGGTCTGGCAGGTTTTCCCTGCCTTCCCGTGGTGCTTTATGAAATGTCACTGATCAGATGCCCGAGCTGCAGCACCTCTGGGTGGGCAGAGCCCTGCTTGGCACCTGTGCCCTCCCCTGGCACTGGGGTCAGGCAGAAATGCACAGACAGGGACCACAAATGTGTCTGCATGGGCTGGGCATGGAGAATGGGTGAAGTGACCTCCAGCAGGACAGGGGAATGTTCTCAGCTCTCAGCTTCGGGGGATTTCCAAGGATGGGAGGTCCTGCCCTGCTCAGGGCACTGCAGTGACCTGGGCACTTTGCTGACTCTCATTTCCAGGGAGATTTCCCTCTGGCAGCCTCTCCTGTCAGCCCCAGGGCTGGCTCTTCTGCCCTTGGGCTCAGAGCCTGGTTGTGGTTGCCAAGGCTTTGCCAAACCTTCACCCACAGCGCTGGGTGTGCACTCACACCTGCCTGGCCCCACTCCACCAGCCCTGCTGCCTCACTGTCAGGGGCAAAGCTGTGACACCAGCCCAGCTGTGCTCCCAGGGGAAGAAAACTCACACTACTCAGCATTTCACGATGTTTTTTCCTCTGAAACAGAAATTCTCACGCTGAAAACGGAGATTCTCTGGAGGGGAAACAATTTGGGGGAGTCCAAACCTAGAGCAAACCAGAAAGTGAGACTCACTGCAAAACCCACTTCTGCTTCAGAGGCTCAGCACAGCCCTGCCCTGGCTTTCTCTGACACAAACACACAACAAGCAGGGTATTTCAAGCATTAAAAAAAAATCCCAGCCAAAACCCTGACTTGTACCCAAACAAGACACTCCATCTCACGCACTTCTCCCCCTGGGAGGTGGTAAAAAAACAAAATAAAGCTGTGGGAGTGCTGCTGGTCACCCTGCTCAGGGTGGGGCTGTGCTGAGCCATCCCACAGCTCCCACGTGGAGCCAACACACCAGGATTTGTACACCTGTGGGGCACACACAGCCTGTTTTAGTGATCCACAGCACTCAGAACTGCAGGAGCTGGAGCTCCATGGCAGAGGGGCAGGGTACCAGGGCAGGGATGCCCTCACTCAGCATCCTGCTGACTCCTTGGGGCTCCACCTGCACCCTGGGGCAGGAGCAGAGCTTTATCTGAGCCAAGCTCATGTGCCCAGCACAGCAAAGAGGTCACAGCAGCTTTTGGGGTTCAGAGCAGCCACACCCAGCCTTTGAAGCAGCCAGTGGGGTGGGGTGACAGTGTGGGGTGACAGCGTGGCTCCATCACCCCAGGGCAGCCCCAGAGCATGGGGGAGAGCTGCCAGGGCACAGAGGAGATCAGATAAGCTCAGCAAGAGCTCCACCAGCCCCACAATCCACCTGCCTTTCATCCCTCAGCGGGATCACGCAGCTGCCTGCCTCCCCCCAAGCCTCCAGCCCTCCTCATCCTCCAGCAGAGACCCCCCCCGGTGCCTGCCCAGCCTGGGGGGCACTCCCTGGTGCCCGTGGCTTCAGGCCTGTTGGAGATGCAGCACCTCAGGGCACCCGGACCCCCATCCCCTGCATCCCCCCTGCTCCAGCCCCAAACCAGCTCCAGCACCACCAGGCAGATGCTGCTCGCCCCAGAGAGGTGCAGGTGCCCTGGGGAGAGGGGAGGGTGTCTTTGTGCCCCCTCCCCTTTGTTTAATGAGCTCTGGGGTGCCAGGGTAGTGCCAATAAACCCCCCTCTCGTGGAGCTGGGTGTTCTGGGCACCCTTCAGCCCTCCTGAGTGCTGTTAACCCCCCCAGATGTCCCTGGGCACCATTCCAACCCCTCCTGCCCAGTCCCCTGGTTTCTGGCTCACAAGAGAGGGTGACTGCCAGCCCCTGATTTACCTCCCCTGTGCCACTCTCTGCCTCCTTTTTCATCTGCATGGATCATATCCCCGCATATTTATCTCATCTTCAAAATGAATGTTCCCCCTCATCCTTCAGTCTCTGCTCATCTGCAAGGCTTGTGGTGTCTCCAATAATTTTTGTTGTCTATCTCTTGACCCCTTTCCATTCCTGCTGTATCTTTTTGAGATGGATTGACTGGAAAGGAACATGCCATCCCAGGCGGGACCGCAGCACTGATTTATGTGCTGGCATTAGAATACTCTCAGCAACCTTTTTAACCCCATTCTTGCTCAAATTTCCTTTGCTTGTCTGGTGGTGGCCGTACACCAGAGCGGAGATTTGCACATGGATGTCTACTGATGCTTCTCCCCTCTTCCCAAACATTTACAGCTAATTTGGAGCTCATCAGGTGCTCCTTCCCTCCTGCAGCACGCTTTGCATTTGCCTCTGCGCTGCCCAGCCCTCCAGCTTTATCAGGGAAAACCCCTGGCAGGTTTTCCACCACAAACCAAAGGCACTTGCAAGTTTTGCTATTCACCCATTCTCTTTTTCTCCCCCAGCTCATAAACCTCTGCATTACACAGCACCGTGTCCCGAACACACCCCTGTGGTAAACCTGCAGCAAAATTCTTTTTCCCAGTTGGCTTTCAGATGGTTTCTCCCCTCTTCAGTGGCTTCCCCTTCTCCCAGCGCTCCAATTTTCCCATTTTCAGCCCAAGTGGCACAAAGGGCACTGAGGATTCCCGTGGTGAGGCCGCGAAGGGGAGGCTGAACGCTTTTCTGTCCTCCCTGGGATTTGAGATTTCAGACAGAACAAAGGGGATGGGGAACACTGACCTGAGACCCTGGATTTGGGCTCCAGCTTCCCAGCAGAGCACCAGGGCAGGGGAAAGGATCACTGAATAAAGTGGCTGAATAAAGCCACTCTCCAGGGCAAGTCCTTCCACCTCTCCCGTGTCTGCAGCCAAGCCCGGGCAGCAGATGCGTGTCCCCACTCCCACCCACAATCCTGCCCAGCCAGGGGGTCCCCGTCCCCTTGGGAGCAGAGCTGGCTGCTGCAGGCATCTCCACTCCAGGCTCTCCCTGTCTGCCCAAGAAATGTGTTTCCCCCCTCTCCAGACATGTTTCTATTCAAATCAGTATCAGCCATTCTGCGAGATATTTGCCTTCCTGCATTTATTTCCCAATAACAAAGCTGTCCTCAGCTTTTTAGAGCTGGTATTTTTATTTTATTTAGTTAATATTTTTAAACATTACTACTGCTATAATAAATGTTAACTATTTGTGCTGAGCTCTCATTGCCTTGGCAGGGGCCTTTATGTGTGCAAAATAACAGCAAATCATAATAAATAATAATAATAAATTATTATGGTTGATTACAAGGGAATGTGCTACATTTTTATAAGCTCTAGACCACCTACAGCTCACAAAATATAATGGGAAACATTAAGCCTTTAACTGGTTTTATACATTCCCTTCCCCCTCTTCCACTCCCCATGTTCTGTAATAGATTTACAAACAGTGTAAGGGGGGAAAAAAAACCTTCCCTTATAAGAATAGCATCAAAATTCTCCTCAGCTTTCCAGCTGCTGAGTGTTTCTGAAGCCTTCAGTGAAATGCAATTAGTATCTTTTACCGCCTGCCTTCTGGGGATACTGACATTATTATCTTATTGCAGTTTCACCTTGACATGCAGATCACAAGGCAGCGAGCTGGATTCTGTCTCCAGACGCCTTGAATTGTGGCATTGCCCCAGCTGGCTCAGCGAGTCGAGAAAGGAGAAGGAGGAAAAAAGGAGAGAAGAGCCATTTTCTCGTTTTTCTCATCCTGTGGATCTCAGCTTTAGAAGGAAAAAAAGAAAAACCACAACAACAAAAACACCAAAAAAAAAAAACCCCACAAAAAAACCCCACCAAAAAACCCACCAAACATAAACCAAAAAAATGCAAATATATACAGGGAAATGGGAGCTGTGGGGGAAAAAAAAGTGTGTTCCTGCTCAGCTCCAAGGAGGATGGCACGGCCAAGGGGGATCTGCTCTGTGCCAGCCCCGGGCTGCCAGCACAGGTCTGGGTTTGCAGCAGGACCTGCTGCCCTCCCCTCCAGCTCCCAGCAGGGCTCAATCCCACATGGAAGCAGTCCCAGATCTCCATTTCACTGCAAAAGGGAAGGGAAAAAAGAAGGAAAAGAGAGGATGAGAGGAGGAAACCCCCAGCATCAGAACTGCTTTAGTGTCAGGAGTGATCAGAGGACACACTTGTCCCTCCCTGTCCCTGCTGCTGAGGTTGGCCCTGTCAGTGGGGAATGGCTGCAGCCTCACATTTCCTGTCTGAGGCTTTTTCTGATCAGCAAAATGTGACATTAACCTTCAGAATATCCACCTGGAAGGGTCAGCTTTCCTTCCTTCCAGGCAGCATTTTCCACAACAGTTTTGGGGAAGCCCTGAGCTGTGTGTCCCCATCCCTGCAGCATTTTGGGTGGGAGCAGCAGCCTGGAACCTGCCCTGGAGAGCACGAGGTGGGTGAGGATTGGACCCCACCCAGGTGTGCATGTTCTCCTCTACAGCAACCCAAACCTTGGAAGCTTCCAATATCCTTGATTTTAAACCAATAACCTCGCTGTTAATCTTACTGAGCACTGGTGTACCACAGCTGGGAAGCAATATTGAATGGGAAGGCACAAAATGGATGGAGGGAACCCGGGTGGCTTCACCTTCCTCAGGTGTGACCCCTGTGTTGGGCAGAGGAATCAGCTGGAGGTGTGGGTCAGGTGCAAGGCCTGTGCTGGAGCTGTAGGAATTGTGCTCCAAATTACAGGTAGAATCAGCTGAAAATCCAACCTGCACCCTGCTTTTCTTCAGCACATTCTTGTCTCTTATTACTCTTAGTTAACACAAATTCTCTGCATACAACTCCAATGGCCTCATACCCCTGAGAATCCACTTTGTGATCACGTTTGAGTATTGAGATCTGTCTAACCCCAAGGGGGATGAGACAGGAAGCCTCAAAGGATTCACACCCAGGGATATCCCTCCAGAACTCCTTTTTCATCCCTGTTCACGTCCTCTTCATTCCAGCAGGGAGTTTTTAATCATCCAGACCTCTCTGGACTGGCAGAGAGGGCTGGGACCAGCTGAGCTTTAAGGCCCTTTCCAACTCAAACCATTCTGAGATTCTGTGAAAAGGGAAGGGAGAGACTTCAGATGCTTGGCTACTTCCAGCTCCCTCACCATCCAAACCCAGAGAGGTGCAAAAGGACATTTCCAACCTCCCAGTGCCCCTGGTGCCCTCCCCTGCTCCTGGCCAGCTGTGGGATTTGGGTTGGCACAGCAAAACCCAGCTCACAGCTCTGCCTGCCCAATGCAGCAGCACCACATCCATCTCAAAGCTGCACCTCTTCATCAGGGTAAGCGAATAAAACCACAAAACCCAAGACATATAAATGGGATCTGGACTAAAACAGAGCTCCCAGCTACTGCCAGAGACCACAGTGCCTCTCTGGAGAGGACCAGGCAGGATATTTGGTGTTTTAATGCACTGAAAGCACCATCAGAGCAGGCTTGTAGGACCCCAAGCATCACCCCAGCTCCCTTGCCTTGTGCCCTGGTGGTTTCTGACAAATTATCACAACAGCCCAGCCTATGACACTCTCATTTTTCTGTCCAAATGGGGTTGGGGTTGTAAAAGAGGCACCATGCAAGGAATCCTCTCTCTTGGAATGTCTGTACATTTTTTTTTTCATTTAAAAATATTTGGAAAGAATGGATGGTTAAACAAAGAAACAAATACTAAATAAACCTCCTTGTTTTTCTGATGCTAGGCTGGCACGGGCAGCTTGTAAGAATTAGTGATTCCAGAGAGCAACTGGCTAATTTCCAAGGGAATAGGGAGAGAGGGAAGAGAGGAACAGCAGTAATTTACAGCTTAACCCATTTGTATTTCCTCTTTACAGCTCTCATCTGGATTACCAAATGCAAATTATTTATGATATTTTATTGGCAAACCCCTTTAGTGCACTGGTATGTGAAATCCCTTCCAAAATCCCAGTTTTTCAGCTCAGGGGCTGCACCCCTCTTGGTTTTAGTTTGAAAGGCGAGTGTCCCTCCAAGATTTGGGTGGGCATCATCACCTTTACACTGTCACAGGGTACCCAGCACAGACCTCATTTCTCTTTGGCACCACCACACAGACATCCTGAACTATTGTTTGCTCCTCTTGTTGTGATCATCGTGTGGATGCAACACGAATGCAAAAGAACACAGCTGGTATTGAGACTGTTGCTTTCAAGATTCTAGGAGAGGATCAAATGAAGGAGAAAATTAAATTAAAAAAGCAGCACTTAATTATGTAGGCTGCTTTTGTGCTCTCTCCTTCCTCTATGTAGTAGTTTCCACCTGAAAATCTTTAAGTGCTTTAGAGCTGGTAATTAAATCTCAGAACTACTGCAGAGAAGGATGCAAGGGAAGCATATGCAGCTCTCTTGATTTGTCTGTTTGATTATACATTAACTTTGCATCTCTCCAGCCTCCTGCTCTGCCAGGACACTCCTTGCAGTTAACTCAAGGTCTGCACAAATGCTGGTGCAGAGACAGTCTGCTAAAAAAGGGGCTTGCAAGTGGGATTGGTGGGAGCTGGATGGTCCTCCTGGGCACCCAGGAGGGGTGCTGGGGCTGGGGAAAATGTTCTGGGGCACCCCACCTGCACCAGCAGAAAGAGCTGCTCCCCAGCATTTCCTCTGTTCGTGGGGACCCACCCACTGTGGTGGCAGAACCTGATGTGAGGGTGTTGGCTTGGAAAGCTGTGCCACCTCCCTTCCTCCACTGGCAATGTCTGAAACCAGCAGCTGGGTCAGAGTACAACCTGGGGGCCACCACGAGCCAAATTTATCAAAACAACCCACAGGATGATACTCAGAAATCCCCAAATCCTGTGGGCACAGGGCTGGGCAACTCCCAGATCCAGGGCACAAACCCCTGAGCTGAGCACCTTGAGCCGAGCTCCTCCTGGGCCAAACACTTCTCATCAGGGAGGGCTCCTCTATCAGGGTGGATCTTGTCCCTCTCAGCAGCCCTGGAGCTGGGATCCTCCCTGCCAGGGCAGCCCTTTTGGGATCCTCCCTGCCAGGGCAGCCCTTTTGGGATCCTCCCTGCCAGGACAGCTCCTTTGGGATCCTCCCTGCCAGGAAATCTCTTCTGGGATCCTCCCTGCCAGGACAGCTCTTTTGGGATCCTCCCTGCCAGGATATCTCTTTTAGGATCCTCCCTGCCAGGGCAGCTCTTTTGGGATCCTCCCTGCCAGGACAGCCCTTTTGGGATCCTCCCTGCCAGGACAGCTCTTTTGGGATCCTCCCTGCCAGGATATCTCTTTTGGGATCCTCCCTGCCAGGACAGCCCTTTTGGGATCCTCCCTGCCAGGACAGCCCTTTTGGGATCCTCCCTGCCAGGACAGCTCTTTTGGGATCCTCCCTGCCAGGACAGCCCTTTTGGGATCCTCCCTGCCAGGACAGCCCTTTTGGCACCACAGCAGCCTCTGTGTCATCACCACATTGCTTCAGAGAGGTCTGCCCTGATGGCATTTGAGAGAAGCTGTTGAAGAGCAGCCTCAGCAAAGGTGGTTTAAGATGTTCTTTTCAGAGAGCAATAAAAGCACGGGGTGATGCTCATCTGGCAATCCAAAGCACTAGCAGAAGTTCTGGCAGTGAATCCCACGGATGATGAAAATTAAAATGCCCTTGAAAGCATAATCAGAACTGTGGCTGGCACAGATGCTCTTGCAACACCCAGACAGCTCTAAAGAGGGGGAATCTTCTGGGAAAATGCAGTTTCATGGCATGAGAAAGCCTAGCTCATGTTTTCAGCCTCCTGGCTTGCTTTTCATGCTTCTCCTGGCTTGCTGCTCATGCAGAAGCCTCTGGGGAGGCTGAGATGGAGAGGACACCACAGAGCCTCTCATGCTGGCCCAGGGGAGATGTGGAACCAGCAAGGCTGGAGCTCACAGAGGATATGGCAAAGTGGGGGTGCTCAGCATGAGAAAAGGAGACTCAGGGGTGCCCTCATCACTCTCACAGCTCCTGAAAGGTGCCTGTGCTCAGCTGGGGCTGGGCTCTGTCTCCAGGCACCACTGACACAACCAGAGCACACAGCCTCGAGCTGCACCAAGGGAAATACAGGTTGGATATCAGGAAAAAGTGTTTTCACAGAAAGGTGATAAAGTTCTGGAGTGGCTGCCCGGGGAGGTGGTGCAGTCACCATCCCTGGGTGTGTTTAACAAAGCCTGGATGTGGCACTGGGTGCCAGGGTTTAGTTGAGGTGTTGGACTCCATGATCTTGAGGGCTCTCCAACCCAGTGATTCTGTGAATTCTGTGGAAGGGGACAAGATGCCAGCAAGGGACTCACTGCTCAGCGTGGGTGTGACATCAGCCCCAGCTGAGGGTCCCTGCCCACAGGAATCAGCAGCTGAAGGATCCATTTCATCCCCACTGTTCTCTAACAGTGAGGAAATACTTCAGGAGTCAACAGATACCTGACATTTTAATGGTGCAGGAAGGTTCTATGGTTTTACATTTTGTTTTGGATACCAAAGGCCTGATTTTTCTTTTTCCCTATTTATTCCAAGAAAAGCAGGACTAACCCAGCTGGTCTGGTCAGGAGGGTGCTTCTCTGCGCCACCAAAAATACTCAAAGGGAGACAAAAGCCAAAGTTACAATTTTGTGTGTAAAACAGAATTTAAAACTGGAGAGGACAGCAATCAGCAATTAGTATTGCTAATGAGAGCCTTTGTAAGCTTTTGAAACATAACTATAATATATTTAAAATCTGACTGTAAAGAAAAAAAAATCTGGAGTGGGCTAAGAATGTCAGAGCAGATGTTGTTCCTCCTCCCTTCAGAGAAAACTTTTGCCAACCATTTTGAAACGAGATTTTGCTGAGCTCAGTGTAATTCTATGAAAAACTCCAGGTGAATTGAAACAACCTTTTCCCCTGGAAGCTGTTCCAACAGCTGAGCTCCCTGAAGGAGCAGCTGTGGCTCTGGAGCCTGGCCACAGGCAGGGAGGCAGAGGGACAGCACTTCTCTGCTCACAGCACCCGGGCCAGTCCTTGCAGGAACATTTTTCTCAGACCCACCTTGACAACCTTGGGTTTGGGGTTTTTTGGTTGGATTTTTTGGTTGGATTTTTTGTTTTTTTTTTTCCCCCTCTCCTGGTTTCCTGCCCTCAAACATAATTTTCATGTACAGGATCAGAGGAAGGGACAGATCCTTCTCCTGGCTGCATTATGAGCAGAGGAACTGGGTTCATGCCTGGGGAACGAGATCAGGAGGCCAAGCCTGGTCTGCAGCAGCCCTGCAGGGATCACCTGGTGTGCTGTGTCCTCTTCCTCCTCCACACAACCCCTCAGCTCCTTCCCACCCCCTTCTGGGACTGGAATCCCATGGAAAGAAGCAGAAGAGGCAACTCAGCCCCACCAGTGCCAGCAAGGAGGGTCTCAAAGAGCAAGAGCCCATAATAAATAATAACAAAGCCCATAATAAATAATAACAAAGCCCATAATAAAGCTTTGCAACCTTTGGCTTGCCACACAGAGGAAGAGGAGTAAGGATTAATCTAACAGAGAGACTTTAACTCCAAGGTGGAGACTCAGTTCAATTCCACCCTCACCCTGCCAGGGAAGCTGCCCACAAACTGATTAGATGGTGGATGCCCTGGCTGCATCCTTCCAAAGGCAGCCTATCCATCCTCCTTCCCAGGAGAGCTTTCTGCTGGAGGCCTGGAGCTGCTGCAGGTGTTTTCCTCCAGCCCAGCCAGATGTGGATCAGAAAAAGCAGATTTCAGCGTGCCCTGGGGGTTCTGCTGCATGGCCCAGGAGTCCTGCAGCCATTTCTGGTGCAGACGCTCGGGCAGGTCTCTGCTGTCTTCCTGATAATATTTGCATGATTTGAGTTTGAGCTGATAACACAATCCACGGTTTTAAGCACTCAGGACTGGCAGCAAATATAGGAAATAGGTCGGGCTTATTTGCCAGAGCATTCAGCAGAGGTTTCACTCTTTCTCCACCCAAGATACCCAGGAAGAAAAACACTGATAGCGGAGATTTAATCGTTCCCATGCTTAAAGACAATATGCCTTTTAATGCCCAGCAGTACCACCTTGGGAGGCATTTTAATGCCAATTCCAGCTTTCATTCCAAACCCTCCCTTTCCCCATCACAAACCCAGCCCATCTGAGCAGGGCCAGCCCTGAAATTTCCCCTTCTCCAGCGAGACCGGCCCCGATCGTGCTCCCAGACTCTCTTGTGATGTTGAGGGCGATAGATAAAAATAACTGCGACTCCATTGTTCTGCTATTTATACACCGAAAAGTCAACAGCACAGAGGCGAGCAGCCCCGGGCTGCGCGGAGCTGATGACCCTGCTCCGCCCGCGCGTCCTTGAGGTGCCACGGGGGCCAGAGGAAATCAGCCTGCTGGAAGATAAAAAAAAAGGCTTTTCAAAAGCCCAAAGGGCAGCTCGGGCTGGGTAAAGAGCCCCATCGGGGCCATTGTGTTGGCGATGGCCAGCAAGCCCATGACAAAGGATGGGGCAGCCCGGGGTGGGCGCTGAATGGAAAATCTCCCTCCCAAAGAAACAGATGGGTCTGAATACAGATGCAAAGCGACCCTCATCCCAGGGCCATCAAAGAGAACCGGTCTGGCCAGACCGAAAGTCGGGGGGATAATAGGGCTTTTCAGGGACGTAAAAACGGAATTTCCTCCTTGGCGTGTGTTAGCCGCAGGAAACAAAACTCCTCTGGCGAATCTGGCTGCGCAAAATGCCCCGATTTACTGAGCAAGTTTGACGTTGTCATTTTGGTAGGGAAACCCAATGGTTTCCGTGGGTTTAGTGAGGTAAAAGGGACGGGCATGGGGGCAAAACAGTGCCTGGTACTGCAAAACAAAAAAAAGCCCCAAAAATCCCACTTTTTTTCCCCTAACTACTTATACATCTCCTTTATACAAACTACTAATCTCATAACTTTCTTTAATTATTATTACAAAAACACTCCAACAAAAAAAAAATCCAGCTATAACAATAACTTCTTTTAAGTTTCATATTAAATAATCAATCTATCATTCAACTACACTTCCTTCACCATCACACTTTCAGTATCCAAATCCAAACTGAGAAGAGTCTCCTTTCACAGCAGTGTCCAAAGTGACCAACCAGGGACATCTGTGGGGTTCACTGGGGACAACGCATCACCAAGCGAGAATTAGGCAGCAAAATTCATTTTCAGAAACAGAAAATACGTTCAGCTAAAACAAACACCGTTCAGAATGACGGGATGAGCTCTGTTCATTTACTTTGAAATTCTCCATTAACTACTGCACGCTAATTATCTCCCTTTCTGGGTTTGGGCTTTTATATTTTTTTCTTTTTCACACTGGAAAATTTTGTTCATCTTAAAGCCAAATAAATGCCAAGAAAAACCTGCCACCCACTACATTTATGATCAAAATAACCATTTCTTTTGATAAGTTCCTGCAGTTACAGTGGCCCAGAGAAAATATATTCAGCGAAGATCACTCACTGCTGAATACTTTCCTCACTTCTTCCCTCAATCCGGTGATGTCTTTTTTTTTTCTTTTCCCCTTGTATAAACAGGGTGCTTTTTAATGGGGTAATTTGTACTACAAACTCCTGAAAACATGTTTTGGTTTTATTTTGCTTTTTGTGATTCCTAAAGCCCTAGTTTTGAAGCATACATAGATAAAAGTGCTTTGAGGATTTTATTTCTGTGTCTCCAGATTGCTCACTAGAGAGCCAAAAGTCACTCCTCGCCTCTCAATCAAGGCCCGAGTAAAATTTAGCCCCTTGCAGAGATAATCAGACTTGTCAGGTTACTCTAAAAGGCAGGAAGACCTGGGCCAACATTTTCCAAAATGCTGACACCACACGCTCCAGATTCTGCAGACCTTCCCGAAGGATTTAAACACAAATTGATCTGTGGAAGAGGGAAGTTTTACTCCATTTCTAAGCAAAGCAGAGCGGAATAAAGGAGCTATTTGTTGCTCTGAGAAGGCACCAAGGGAGAAGGTGTGAACCTGAGGGATGTGGGCTGGGACAGATCCTCTGCTCCCCTCCAGCCTGGCTGGCCCGGTGGCACTTTGTCACCCCGTTGTCACTTCACACCTCTCGTCCCACCAGTCTTCATTCGCCCACCTGCTCCCTGCTGGCACAGACAGGATGGATGGCACAGGCAGGGGCTGTCCTGCCCCGACTTCATGGTGCTCACATCCCCTTTCTGTTTAGCCCAGAAATAAGTTTTGCACCTTTAAGATTGGTTCTGAGAGCAAACTAGGCGGGGGAGAAGAAGAATTATGCAATTTGTTTCCAGAAATCTTTCCCCCCCACCAGTTGAGGAGGGGCTGCTTGATTTGCTTTCTAGAGGAAACCCCTTCAGAGGTTTTTCTCCCAAAATTGCCCTAAACCAGGACAGGGGCTCTCTGGCCGTGTTTTCTTCCTGCCATTTATTTAAGACACCTAATTTGGGATCCTTGCCCAGTGCAAACAGCCACACAAAGCCACCCTGAGCTTCCAAAAGAGCAGGGTTAGAGGGAAACATTTCAGACCTGCACGGCTGAAACATCAGGATTTCAAGCACGTGCCTGGATGGTGCTGTTGGATCACTGTTTCCATGGCTAAACTCTGGATTTTGGCTGCTTCCCAGGAGAAAAGGAGTTTGGTTTTTGGGAGTGCAGAGCAACTAGCACCCCACTGATGGGAACATTGTGGGGTTCTGCAGCCCAGGCCACCAGTGCCCCAGCTGGAGGAGCCCTGTGCTGGGCACAGAAAGGAGGAGAGGTCTGGTTCTCAAGGCAAGGGATCAAGGGTGAAATCAGCTGAGCTGAAGGAAATCAACCATGAATAGCCCCAAGCACCAGAAACTTCCACCCTCTGCAGGTAACCAGAAACTAGAGACCCAAAATGGACGCGAAGAGGCAGGAATAAGGGTTTTAAATCTGAAAAAATACAATTCCTGTCTCCCATCATCATGTGGACACCCCAATTCTGTCACTAAGCGCCTCAAATTTTGACAAGTTTTTAACTTCGCTTCCTGTGGACATCCTCTACAGGAATAACCAAACCACATCAAAGAAAAATCCTCCTTGGGTAGCCTTAAAATGTCCTTAAAACTTTTTTTTCCTATGACCGCAGGAATCCCTTCAGCTCTGTCATGCCCCAACCATAATCTATTGTATGTGGCCTTTGGGGAAGTTATTCCCAAAACATTAACAGGCTCTTGGAAACATAAAATGCAGTATCTGAACTGAAGTTGGCAATTATGTGACTTTTATAACTAATTTTTAATTAGTTGTTTTAATTAATTGTGGGCAGTGCCCACCTTAAGCCAGCAGTAGTGAAGTTCCTTCACGGGTCCTTATTGTCATTTTGATGATTAAATAATCAAAATCTTATTTTTGTTAAAACTAACACTGACAAGCTTCAGAGTTGAAGATTGGACATCTGACATCTTAAATTTATGGTGCTTCAAGGACATTGGAATAACCAGAAGATGCAGAGATGATGAAGGCCTGGAAAATTGGAGACTCCCCATCCGAGAAAAAAATGATAAAAGCACAAAAGAATGTGGAGCAAAGTAGCATGAACAGTGAAAAATCAATAACCAGTAGAGGATAAAATACTAATTAACGAAGATAATTATGTAACTTAGAACCAGTGAACATTAATTTCTGTTTGTTAAAAATGTATAAATAAGTGAAAAAGTTTTGCATCACCATCTGTGTGGAGGACAGAACTTTGTCAGCCACACACACCCCTCTTGGCCAAGGATAAAGTAGTGCCTTACTCTCTAACACTAAAAAGATGGTTTAGGGGATTTTATTCATCCCAATGATTTTGGAGGATTTGGGTAACATCCTCAGCCTGACATTCATCTCACCTAAAATGTGATATCCACCATGAAAGATGGTGCTGGAGTTGGACCTGGGGCTCCTAACTAGAGGGAAGAGAAGTGGCTGGACAAACCACAAAGGAAAAGGCTGTAAAAACCCATCCCAACTGACCCCAGCACTTCTCAAAACCAAAATGGGTCTTTCCCCCTTATTAGGCACCCATCTGTGTCCCCCCAGCTCTAATTAAGCATCTGCTCTGCAAGAAGCTAACAAGTTCTTGTGCTGATAATCCCCACCAGCTTGGCAGCATTATTTATAACACAGCCAGGGTGAGCCCTGCTCCAGCCCAGTCACTCCATTGTCAGAGTGAGATGTAGCTCGAGCATTATTTTAGCAGACATATAAAATATAATCCAATTACATGGCAGATCCGTGGAATTCCCAATGATTTCAGAGCACGCTGCTTTATTCAGGAGGGGGGAAAAGATTTAAAGAGACAGGTTGTCACTGGGCATCAAAGGATTTGGGATGATATTTAGGATAACAGTTTATAGACATGGAGCAAATCCTATTACAGTGCCACATGGCCATCAGGCTGTCACAGTGGCTGGTACAGTGTGTGTCTGGGCAAAGATGCCAGCCAGGAGCGTGGTCACCTCAGAGGTGTGTCCTGTGTCCAGTGGGAGCTGGCAGGTTTTGTGTGCAGGCTCTGTGTCACCCTCAGCTCTGTGTGTCCTCCCTGCCAGCTGGAGCCAGGGCTATGGAGCACCCTAAAAGGGCTGAATTTGGGTTTACCCTGCAATCCCTCAAGGACAGGGTGTGGAAAGAATGGAACCAGGGGAGTGAAAAGGGGCATTCACCAGAGCTCGGGGTCTGTGACCATGGACAACAATCCTGATGTCTCAGCTCGGTCCAGAGCTCTCTTTCCAAGGGGCTGAGTCAAATTCTGTGGACAAGGAGCCTCTCCATGGCTTCACCCAACTTCTGCTTGGGCCTGGCAGCCATGGGAGAAGTGGAGAGGAGAGCTGGGAACTCAGAGAAGCACTCAGAGCACCAGCACTGTTTGGGGCTTTTTAGCACATGAGTCATGATCAACACAACTCCAAGGGCTGTGAAAGCAGAAAAGCAGATTCCTCACCCAGATACCAGCGAAGTGCCACAGGGATGGGCTCAGAAAACAGCCTGGATGGCTGGACGTGCCACACCCCAGGAGTGTGTGGGACGCCCCAGGAGCTGCTGGGGACACTCCAAAATTCTGTCCAGCATCCAGCAGAGCTGCTGTGGCTGAGCAGGGACCCTCAGCCCACGCTGCTGCACCCGAGGTGCTGGGGGAAACATGAACCATCTCCACCACCCCTCAGCCTGCAGCCAAGCAACACCAAGGACAGCCACTCCTGCCCCCCTTTGCTTTTTTCTCTCTGTTTGCTCTGTCCCCTCAGCAGCACTCACAGGTTTCAGGCTCTCCTGTTGACAGCTGTCCCACCTCTGCTCACCATCCACCCCTCACACTTATATTCTGGGTCCCTGGTCCTTGATGACACCTGGAACCCTGCCATGCTGTCACCCATGTCCCCTGCAAGGTGATGCACTCCGAGATGTCATCCCACTGTGGTGGACAAGGATTAAAGGAATAATAAAAATCAATTTGCTGAACAGGAGATATTTTCATTTGTGTGCAGTCCCTAGGGAGTTGGAAGGACTAACAGCAGGAATACAAAAAAGTCCTGGACAGTTTATAAAACAGAAGGAATTCGTTAGTGCCTGAATTATCCAGCACAAACAGAACCCCAGCCTTGCTGTTGCCAGCTTGTAAGGAGAGTAAGGAGGTCTGTGACTTACAGGAGTGACAAGTTGTTTTTTTTTTCTTTTCTTTTTTTAAATACATGTTAATCTAGCTGGTGCAGCGACAGTAACACCCACAGCATCCTTCCCTGGGGAAGTCCTGGCAGCATTTCTCACCTCCTAACTCAGTCTCCCCTGAGGAGATCCACAAAAGCAGACAGAGCCCCATGCCCAGGTCACACAAACCCCAAGCTCCAGAGGATTTTGGGGTCCTGCAGGCCGTGCTGGGGTGAGGGAGGTGCAGTGATGTGGCAGCAAGGAGCAGCTCCAGCAGCAGTGACAGGGACGTCCCCGCAGCTGCCAGATGGGTGCAATAAAAGGCTCATTAATGGGGATCGTTGGACCTCAATTTCAGAATGCTGGATGAAACCTCCTCAGTAAGTATCATTATTATGGCACTCTCAATCAAGTCAAGCAGCTTTATGACAAAATCAAAAGTTGTGATCCAAGCAGCAGAGGGATGGGGGAAGCAGCCTATTTATTTTGCTTTGGGTTCACAGCAAGTACCCAGCGGCTGCCAGGACACAAGAATGATGGTCACATCCCCCAGGCAGCTGGGGACAGCTTTAAATGTCATCACAACCCTCTGCCCTCTCAACCCCAGACCTCTCCAGGTCCACAGTGGGATTATGCAGATACCACTGTGCTGGTCTGTGGCTCAAAAAAAAAAGAGGGAAAAACCTCATGGAATCATTAAGGTTGGAACAGATCTCTGAAATCATCACTCCCAAATGTTAACCCAGCACTGACAAGTCTGCCACCATGTCTCTAGGCACCACATCAACATCTTTTAAATCCCTCCAGGGATGGGGAACTCCAGCACTTGCCTGGGCAGCCTGTGCCAGGGCCAGACCACCCTTTCTGTGAAGAAATCCTTTGTACTAACCCAATCTCAACCTCCCCTTGTAATTTCCTCTTGCACTCTTTCCCTTGGAGAAGAGATCAGCCTCCACTCATCAACAGCCTCCTGTCAGGGAGTTGTCAAAGTGAGAAGATCACCCCTGAATCTCTTTTTCTCCAGGCTGAGCCTCCCAGCTCCCTCAGAGGCCAAACCCAGCCAGACCCATCCAGGGATGTGCTGGGATCTCCCTACAGAGCACTTCATGCTGCATCTACTCCCTAAAACTTCTTCCAGCTACCTTTTCCCTGCAAAACCTTTTTCACTGATTTGTACTGCTGTCTCCATAACTTCCTGTCACTCTTTTTGTTCCACATGTGGAGCTGAACTCCACAGAGCTGAGATGCCACCAGAGAGAGCCCGTGCATGCAGCAGGACCACCCAGCCCTCATGCCAGTCCCAGCCACTCATTCCATGGTCAAAAGTCCGATCTTTCTGCTTCTCCTTGGTGTGAAAAGCACCTTCAAAAGAAGGAGGAGCAGGATGGGTGACCCAGGCTGGTGTGAGGGGGTAACTCAGCCAGGCTGGTGCCCTGCTGGGATGGCAAAATCTACTGTCCATCATGGCTGTGGGTCACCAGGCCCCATGGCACACAAACACCCCTGGATTTTGGGAATGACTTGTGGAGGCCTGTAAGGCTACCCAAGAAAGGGCAGTGGGAATTTCCTGGAAAGATTCACTGCAGGCTCCAGGCATCCCTCATGAGGTGAAAAAAGAGCTTTCCCCCATGGTGCTCCGCGCACTATGTTAATTTGCCCCAGTTCTGTCCTCCCCATTGGCTCACTGGCTTTCCCCGCCCCTTTTTCCCTTATATGTTCATGTTCTAGAGAGTTCTCCCCTCCCTGTTACCCCATTGGTCAGTGTAACCCCGCCCATCCACTCTGGCACTCCCTATTGGCTCCTGTCCTGTGTACCGCCCCTGAGCCCTCAGGCCATTGGATCCCTGGTGCTGTGCTCCGCCCCCTCTTCCGCTGTGTTTAACCTTGGACCCGCTTTGTCTTTGGTGCCTGGGCCCCTTTGGTGTTGGACCCCAATAAACCCTCACGGACCCCAATAAACCCTCATGGACCTCAATAAACCCTCATAGATCCCAATAAACCCTCATTAAAACTCCAGGCCTAGACCCTCCCGTGCCTTCACTGCTGAGCTGCTCTGTCTGAGTGTCCTGGTCTGTGTGAGCGTGTATGTGTGTCTGTGTGTCCTGGGGTGTGTGTGTGTGTGTGTCCTGGTCTGTCTGTCTGTGTGAGCGTGTATGTGTGTGTGTGTGTCCTGGTGTGTCTGTCTGTATATCCTGGTCTGTATGAGCGTGTATCTTGGTGTATCTGTCTGTGTGTCCTGGTGTGTCTGTGTGTTCATCTGTCTGTGTGTCCTGGTCTGTGTGTCCAGGTGTGTCTGTGTCTGTGTGTGTGTCCTGGTGTGTCCATCTGTCTGTGTGTCCTGGTCTGTCTGTCTGTGTGTGCGTCCTGGTGTGTCTCTCTCTGGTCTGTGTGTGTATTCCTTGTGTGTCTGTCTGTCTATGAGTGTCCTGGTGTGTCTGTCTGTGTCTGTCTGTCTGTGCTAGTGCTCTCGTGGCTCCCGCCTGGAGACCCTCTCAGGGAAGGTTCCCATCTAGGGACGGTTCCCATCCAGGGACGGTTGCCATCCACCACCTTGCACCGCGACACCGACCCTCCGTGCGCGGTGCCTCTGCAGCCATGTGTTCCTCAGCCCCCTGCCAGCACATCTCCGCTGTCACCTCCAGCCCAGGCAGGGAGCTGAGGTGTGGGGCTGCCGAGCTGACTGGCAGGGAGGGAAGCAGATCAGAAGATCACTCTCTGAATGAGAATTAGGATCCTAATCTGCCTTAAACTGCTCAGCACTGCCACGGGCCCTCCTGAGGCAGCAGCTCCTCTCATCCCCTCCACAAGGACAAGCAGATGAGGCAGAGCCTGGCATGGGGTTCACAGAGTAAACCTGGCAGAGTAAAGATCAACCTCAATTAGGCTTTACCCTTCATTATATAGTTTGCTGTTGTCTGGGCTCATTAAAAGCCAGCTGCAGGTAGGAGGAAGCATCAGAGGGATTATCCAAAGCAGCTGTGTGAGGAGATCTGATCTCTCTCAGCAGCAGCAGGAATAAGAGCCAAAGTCTCTTCCTGCTCCTTGGGAAAGTGCCCAGTGGGGACACAGTGATCCTGCTGCCCCTAAAGCAGCCCCTGGGAGCAGGAGCAGCCACAGCCTCTTCCCAAATGTGCTTCCCTTCCATTTGATGGCATTTGTGGCCCCCAGGAGATACCACAGCCCAGAGCAAGGCTGAGCCCTGGGCTTTAGACAATCCCAAGGCACAGGCACACAAGGGAAAAGAGAGTCTGACCTCCAGCCTCTGGCTGAGCACCCTGAGGCTGCCAAAGGCATTCTGGCAAGGAGTGAGGATGGTGTTTCCACCCAGGGAAACAGGGAAGCCTTGCAGGGATCACTGGTGCCACAGGAGGCCACACTGGACATCCGTGTTCGTGGACAGTGACACTGTGGGGATTTTGTGCTTCCTCCAGGGCACTTTGATCCCAGCTGGATTCCAGCAGACACCACTGCCCAGTCCCTCAGCTGTCACTGCAGAAATTTGGCACTGAGCAGGAAAGGAACATCTATAACCTGGGCCAGAGGGGATGACAAGGGACACTTCTGATTGCCTGCCTGTGTTCTCCTCTCACAGGGAGTGGCCAGTTTGGAAGTTCAGGGCTGTAAAACTCCCATGATCATTCATTACTTCATTACTTCTTCCACTTGAGAGCAATCTCCTGCTGTTGGAAAACATACTAGTTTAAAAATTTTTGTGTAACTTTTAGTCAAGAGGATTTTTTTTGCCTTTGCCCCAGGAAAAAGAATTTTAAGTTTTTTTCCAGGACATTGTTCCACCAGGTGTGGCCTGATGAACTCAGCACACCAACAGACTGGGAGTACCCAAAAGATAAATGGACATCAGAGCAATCTACAACATCTGCCCCAGGCTCTGCCTCTGGCAGGGTTGGGGACATCTCCTCAGAAAAGACTGATAAGAAAATCAAGGAATGAAGATCTAATTAACATCAGAAGTGAAGAAATCCAGATCCAATAGGAGACCAAATACTAAGAACTACTTGGGACCAATGAACACTGACCCAATTCGTTTCTATGAGTTTTGACTGCATAAAAGATCTGAAAAATCTAGTTAAGGCCACGTGCCATGAAATGATTCTCTGTACATGTGGGCTATGTGTGGGTGAGATGATTTCTGTGGTACATCCTGGCCAGATAATAAAGAAATGCCTTGACTGTCTAACTTTAAACATGTTGTTGGAGGGTTCTTGTTTTTTGGTGACACTGCCACTGCAGCCTGGCTGCTCAGGGGGACCTTTCCAGCCCAGTGCAGCTGTTCCTGCTCCAGCACTGGAGTTCAGCTCCAGCCACAGAGCAGTTTGACTCTTCCCAACCCCTCAGCACTGGGCTGCTGCTGCAGGGTGCCAGTGGGAAAGGCACGTTCCCAAAATACACTGAAATCAAAACCACACAGTCCCTGCTGTGCAGAGAAGAGGAGGAAGAGAGTCAGTGAATAAATATTTGCCTGGCTACCCTGCTTTCTAGCACAGAGAGGCTGAAGAAGCAAAAGCCCAGCTTTCCAGTAAAACTCAGCCCACTGGTGCTGCCCACACTCCAAAATTGTGGTAGCTTGGTAACTTCCCAGTGTTTGGTCTCATTTTCTGTTGAAGAAGCCAACAGAACAAGGGGAAGGAGGTGGTTTCAGAGCCAAACTGCTGAGTAATAAATCAGCCAACTCCTCCTTTGCTGCTCCAGGACACTGAAAGTTGTGCCAAGTGCTTTTTCTCCTAGCACTGTTGGTTTTACACCCACTCCAGAAGTCCCAGGACTGTTCTCACCGTCTGTCTGGGGTCACACGTGGAGCACAGGGCAGAGGCTGCACTTGCAGAGCAGCCAAGAGGGGCCCAGGGTGGTGGGCACCTGCTGAACACACGTTGTCCCCTGGTGAGGAAAGCAATTCCTGCAGCAGGAGGAGTGATCCCCTCTGCATCACTGCTGGGCATTTCATCCAGGGCAGTTTGTGGGTTCAGAGCCTTAGCAGGCACTAAAGGATGCAGGGGGAGACACATGGGAGTGTCCTGACCATGGGGAAACTTGTGAGACCATCCTGAATGTGGAACCATCCTGAATGTGAGACCATCCTGAATGTGGGACCATCCTGAACGTGAGACCATCCTGAATGTGGGACCATCCTGAATGTGAGACCATCCTGAATGTGGGACCATCCTGAATGTGGGACCATCCTGAATGTGGGACCATTCTGAATGTGAGACCATCCTGAATGTGGGACCATCCTGAATGTGAGACCATCCTGAATGTGGGACCATCCTGAATGTGAGACCATTCATCCGTCACTGCACCTAGAGAAACCTTGGTGGTTTCCAGCTCTGGTGCCCAAAATTTCCTAATGTGGCTGTATTTTCTGCTTGGGTTTGAGATCTCTTTCCCTGGGTGGGTGCTCTGATGTTTCACACTGCCTGAGTCCACTGTGCAGCCCTGCTCAGTGGGGTTTTTCACTGCTCAGGTCTCTTTCCTTTACCTGCTCTGCAGCCTTTATGAAATGTGTAGTTAAAATCGCTGAGATCTGACTCTTTCAATCACATCCCAGTGGAGCAAAGCCCTGAGCTGAGCAGGGAATAGGGAAGGCTTGACAACCACTCTGAGCTGAGCACAAGGAGTGAAATCCTAAGCCATGCTTCTTTAGGCCCCAGTCTAAAAATAACCCAGAAAAGCTGTGAAAAGAGGAGCTCTGGTATTTTTTAGGGTGAAACGAGTGTGAAGTCCTGATGTGAATCCTTGCTCTTGCTTTCCCCACCAGCCCTCACCTCTCCCAGCCATGACCACTCTGCTTTGCCAGCTGCTGGCACCAGCTAAGGAAATTCCAATGTCTGTGGCAAACTCCAGCTCAAGGAACAGCTTGTTTTCCACTGCCCAGAGCCTGCAGCTTTGAATATGGCCCCAAGTTTGGGAACAGAGCCCTTGTTTTTCATGGAAAGCCTCGTCCATCTTCACAAATTCCACTGCATCCAGGTCACAGTGTGGTGCTTCCTCCGACCTGCCCAGGTGCAAAATAAAAATGAGAAAAGGAGCATTGTAAGAGGAAGGCAGCATCACTGGGCTTTTCCTTTGCTTTTTTCATGCCCTAGGCAGGGAGATGGAAACATTCCCAAGATTTTGACCTGCCCCAACCTTTAGAAACAGGAGGCTGGTTACAAAAGCAGCAGCTCAGTCTGCCCAGGCAGCCATGGCTGATGCAGATCAATCCTACACTACAAGGGAGAAGAGCAAAATCCCAGCTCCCTGCCCTCAGTGACACTCTGGGACAACTCTGGGAGTCTGCTGAGAGCCACCAGCCTCACCTGGGCTGCAGGAGAGGGAAGGAGACCCGCTGGAGGCATTCTGTGCATATAAACCAAGGGGGAAATGATAAACAGGGAAAGACTTGCAGAGTTCCCCTCCTGTGCCCAAGCCCTCACAGCCTCTGCTCTCCTGTCACAGCCCAGGCGGCTGGGAGAGGAAAAAAGGCAGCAGGAGAGGGAATGGTGCTGGCACACCCGCCCCGAGCACAGCGCTGTGCTCCGGGCACCCCTGGCACTCCGGAGGTGACAGAAGGGCTCTGCAGCCCCAGCCACCCCTGCAGGACAGCCCGGGGCTGCTGGCAGCAGCAGGAGCCACGGCTGCACCCGCCCAGCGCAGAGATGCTAATTGGGAATAGCAGGAGGGAGGAGGGAGAGAAGTGAAGAAAGGAAGCGGGGCGGGGAAAAATGCTGAAGCCCCAAATCCATGGGAAAACGCTGAAATCCAACGCAGGCGGGATGAAACCAGCCCAGTACAACGTTGTCCGGTTAAACTCGCAGCCCTGTATTATTCCCAGCTTGCATTAAGTAGCTCTGTAGTGTTAGTGCTGTTCTTGAAAGATAACTTCACCCTTGACCCTTTAAGCTCCGAGGCACTCCTAAAAGTACCAGCATGTTATTACCAACAGAAGAGCAGTGTTAATGCTGAAATGCTCTATCCCCTTCTCCTCCCTCCTTGTCACCGCTGGATTTTAAAGCACAACGTTATTAAAAGAGAAAATACACGCTGGGGGTGCTCCATCCTCTTGCAGCAGCAGTCCCCGAGTGTGGAGAGACCCCCTTGGGTTGGCACAGCGAGGCTGAGGGGAGGCTTTTCCAGCCTCCTCTGGGCAATTCCTGCCCTCTGTTTTCCGAGGTTTCTGCTGTTCCCTCCGAGGGTGATGCCACAGAAAGTCAGCTTTGAAAATATCCAAAAAATGCCCAAAATCCAAAGTGCTCGAAAGCTGCTGAGGCACAGCTGGGATGAGATGCTGGTGCTGAGCCTGCATAGACTGGGCTGGCATGGGCTGCATCCCAGCATTTCCCAAATGCCAGGAGAAACCTCTCCCTTTCCACCCTCTCTCCTTCATCATCATCATCAGCCTCAGTTCTTCCTCCCAGGCTCTGCTGTTTTATGTTGGTGTTGCCTTCCTCAGCCCTTCGGGGGCAGGAACAGGCTGTAATCTGTGTTTGTCAAGCGCCATGTAAACGGCTGGCTAAATGTGTTTGTTTTCTACCGCTTATTTGTTTTTCGAAGGGGTACTTACGGGAGAGTACACAGCGGAATAAGTAATTGGTGCGGAGCTGGGAGGGGATGGCAGAAGTGCTGCGTCCCCGTGGAGAGAGGCAGATGGCACCAGTGTGGTTCCCCTCCTCCTTCCCCTCCCCGACAGCTCCAAAGACACCCAGGATGTGTCAAAGGGCCTTGGGCATGAGCTGAGGATGCCAGGGCAGGTCACCGAGGTGTGCCCCGTGCCAGCCTCTCCCTCGGGATTCATTCCTGCAGGTTCTGTCTCTGCACGGCTCTGAATCCGTGTGGTTTGCACGTCCAGGGCACATATTTTACCGTGTTCTCCTTGACAGCCACAGCCCGTGTCCTTCCTCCAGCCCCTCCTGCCTGCCTTGAACAACTAATGAAACTGTAATCGCTTCCACCGCAGCATCTGCGGGGCTTTGAGGGTGGAACTGAGAGCAGGCCATCAGGAAACAGCCTGATTAAAAAGTACTTTGGGGAGGGGGCACTTTGCCTGAGGGTGACAACGTCTCTTACACTTGAAATGAAATATATCCTTGTTGAAGAGTGGGAAAGAAAAGAGAAAAACTTTGGCCCCTGCGGAGGTTCAGAAGCCCTTAGGCTGTTGGCCACTGGATTCATGTACACTGTGCTTTAGTGCTTTAAAAAGTGCCTAAAAAAGCAAGATATTGCTACCCTGTGGACTGTAAAATATCCTATCACCAGCCAGCCATAAGGAGCGAGGATGTCATGCCATGGGGTTAGCAGCAGTATCACAGGCAAGGTAAAGATGCTTCATTGCATATATTAAAGGCAGCCCGAGCCCTAAATGCACCCTAAAGAAGATGGATCTCCTCGGGAAGCTGGGATCTATTCATCACAATCTGATTCCTAAGTGTCAATTAATCTTACAGCTTGTGTGTTGTTCCCCAGCCCTGACACATCTCTCACTGTCTCTGCCTTCGAAGAGTAATGGGAGACGGCGTTTGAGTATATAAAAGATAATTAATAGAAAACATCCTCCCTTTAAAAAACAACCACCAAACCAACCTTTTAGCATAATACTTCTTTCCACCAGCGCCCATTTCCACAGATCCAGCTGGCAGCTTCTGCCATTTGGGGAATGTTAATTGCTCCGCGAGCAGCTAAGTGTTTTAAAAGGGTGAGAAGGACCCTGCTAAAATAACACAAAAGAAACGGTGATTTCTTTTTTAAACGCTCATTGTTCCCCTCTGAGCACCGAGCCCGTCCCTGACATTACAGAAGAGCCACGGAGCCCCTGGCGCGGTGGGATGCAATGCAATGAGATGATGTTATTTTACTTCTAGAGTAACTCGGAGGGAAATAAAGGGTGTGGATGGAGCCTGTTGCTCGCAGGAGCCGTCCCGGGATATCCATACTGCAGCAGGGCCAGAGGATGGAGCTGGGTTCGCTGCGTGCTACTGATGGGGGAAATGCAGGAAAGGGCAAGACTGGAGCATGGCAGGAAAAAAAAACAACCAACCAACCAACCAACCAACCAACCAAAAAAAACAAAAACAAAAAAACAGGGAATGGGGGAAAAAATATTTATTTCCTGTGTTAGAGAGCACAGAGGCTCCCCAGGGAGAAGGGGTTTGGTGAAAGGTGTTTCCTGGTGAGCAGTAAGGACTGGGTGGAGCTGGGGTGACCGGGATTCCTGCACGCATTTTTCAAAGGCACCCAACTCGGAGTTGGACAGGATTCCTCTAGCTCCATGAAAAGCTGCTGGGAAAGCCAGAGAGGGGGTACTTGGATGGGTCAGAGCTGGGCTGAGCATGGATGTGGCTCTGGAGGAAGGGATTTCCTGGGAAGGAGGGTGGAGGAGCTGCCTTGCATTGCCCATGAGCATAAATGTCTCTGCTCTGCCCCCATGGGAATTGCAGAATATCCGAGTCTGGCAGCACCAGCCCAGGATGGGCTCTGTCTCTCTCTCCAGACAGGTCTGCTCAGGCTGGAATATTGTGGCTGCCTCAGCTGGGCCAGGAGCATGGTCCTGGTGCTGGATGGAGCTCCAGCTCTCAGCTGTGTCCTGACATCTGCAAGTCTTCAAATACTAAATCTAGTGAAAAACTCGGCAGAGAGCCCTGGCAGCTGCGGGGTGTGGGCCAAGGAGGATGGGGTGAGCAGAAAAAGAGCAGCTTTTTTAGTCCTTTTTATAATGGGATGTAATTCCTGCCTGGAGGGAGTCAGTGAGAGTTCCTTGGGGTTTGTCCTTCCCGGCACCACAGAACCTTAGCATAGATTCAAGGCTTAAAACACCTGAAACAAACCTGAGGCCCATGGAGACACTTTCATGGGAAAGTCCATGGAGTCTTCTGGGATTCTTTGAGCTCTCCTGGCTCTGGCTGGTTTTGCTGAGTGTTCCTGAGGTGCTGATTCCCAAATTTCCATGGGGGTTTTGGGAATGACACACATGATGAGGGAGAGATCAGAGCTCTGCACCCTCTGAGCCTGCCAGGACACCCTCACAGTCCAGCTTCAAACAAAATTTGAGATTTTAAAAATCAAAATTCTGTTTAAAATCAACATTTTTCTCTTGCTTAAACACTTGTTTGCTGAGAGTAAGGATTTTAATATCAACAGTTTTGGCTCTAACAGTTTTTGATCTGCTTGCTTCAGCTTGGTTTTTAAAACCCTGTTCTCAAGTTCCTTTCTACAATTTTTGGGTATGGACTGATAAACAAACGTGGCTCTCTCCCTTTTAGTTCCTGAGCAGCTTTGCAGACAACACAAAGGAGAGCAAGTGAAGCACCCCATTGCTGGGACAGTGAGGAAAGGTTGTCCTTTAATCAAGAGGAAAAAACGTGTACAGGGACAATCCTGCAGAGCAAACCACTGCAGCATCACCCTGCCACGAGCAGCAGATCCAACTCCTGCTCTCCAAGGATGGGAGATACAGTTGTAAGTCTGGAAGTGGAGGCAGGAGCTGTCAGACCCAGTCAGGTTTCATCAGCCTGAATAAACAGGCTGTGAATCTCCTAATTGCAGGTTCCCCCTTAGGATTTTGGCACATCTATTCCTAACCCAAGCCTGGAAAGTGCAAGAGGTATAGAAATGAAACCTAATAAAGCCTAAATATTATCTCCCATATTCTGAGGCTCAGCAAAGGTTTGATTTACATTCCTAGCAAAAGGTTCTTGCATCTGGAGCAATGGCTTGTATATTGTATTTGTCTAAGATTATAGGTGCTTTATGGCATTTACTGGGTCTTGTAAATATTCTGTAAAGCACTATCGACAGAACAATTATGGGAGAGGAATAACAGTTTTGAATCAACTCCTCTTGGAAGAAAAAAAAATGGATTTTGCCCTTTGCTGCTGCAGATGATCTGCAACTCAGTAATGCTTAACAGCACATATGAGAAGAGTACTGTCAAATTGAACCCCCCTGGCTGGATTTTCCAAACCTGGCCTCCCAGTTAAGCTCCTGGGAAAGAGAAGGTCTGGGAGACTCCAGGTTATGGCAGCACGTTGGGCTGTCCTGCAGCTGGGAGCAGCAAACCTCACCCTGCTGTTCACAACCAAATCTGTGCTCTGCCACCTCAGGTAAAACTTACACCCCTGGAAATGATCTCACTCTTCAGCTTCACTTGTGGTCCTTTCCCTGTCACTTTTCCAACACAAGCAGCAGGGACAGAGCTTTGGGGCAGGGAAGGGCTCGGTGGAAAGTGCAGCTCCTGGGAGAAGCCCTTTCCTCCTGAAGGAGCATCCCCCTTTGGGTGTGTCCAAAAGGGCACCGAGGGAACAGGCAGCAGCATCCCTGTGTGCTGTGCCACTGGCTGGGTGGTGCTGGAGGGATGGTGATGATGCTCACATCCTATTTTTAGCACAGCCTGCAGCAGCTTGGTGAGCTGGGAACAATGCCACAGCGGGCAGGGATGGCAAAGCCCCACATCAACACCCAGATAAACAGCAGCTCTCCTAAAAAACACCTTCCTGCATTAAACCCACCTGATGTTTCCTCTCTGGGGGAAGGAATTCAATGTGAAGGAATCCAAATGCAAGCACAGAAGACAGGAGGAAGATCTCTCTCCAGGCAGCTGGAGTGCAAACCACTTGGAAAGGTCACACACGTGTCAGTGGTGCTGGCCCTGCCACAGCCTGCCTGGCACAGAAACAAGCTGGGGAGGGTGGAACCCCTGTGGACAGCTCTTGGGGCATCAGCGGGTCAGAAATGTACCCTCTGTGTGAGAAATCCCACATTCATGGGGACCCCCAACAGCTGTAGCCCCAGTGGGGATGGCTGGACCCAGGAGAGGACATCTGTCCATGGCCTGAAGCTGGAGAGGAAATGCTCCACCATCACTCCCAGCCAAACAGAATCCCAAGTGAACCTTTCTAACAATCTCGAGTTGGGAAACACTCCTTTGTTTTGCTGGGCTGTGTTTTGTTTTGAGCTCCTCCATCTTCCCAGTCTGTCTCCAGGCTCCCTGGGCTCAGGCCAGGCCTGTCCACTTTTCCAAGGCACACACAGATTGGGCCAAGGGACAGCTCATGAATCACTTTCTGCCTGCATTGTGCAGCGTGAAGGGCCGAGCAGTGAGGTGGCTGGGTGCCAGCCTGCTGTCCCTCACCAGCAGCCCCACCAGGAGCAGCTCCAGTGGCATCCCACGGACACGTGTCCAGAGGGATCAGGGCCAGCTCTAGCAGGGACATTTCTGAGGGCCCAAAGCCAAAGCAGCAGCTGTGGGGTGCCCTGCAGAGCTCTGCTCAGCTCTGTCCTTCACCAGCACCAAAGGGAACACTTTTCCTTCGGTACCAGCAGCGGGGGTGCTGATCCCACTCCAGCTGAGCTGTGAGCACAGTGACACCAGGGGCTGGCCACTGAAACCCTCACAAAGCCCTGGGGGGAGCAGAACCCTCTGGGTCACTCTCCCTGATGCCTTGTGAAGGCTGACCTAGAGCAGAGGCTGGACAGAGTTAAAGAATCAAGTAGGGATTTATTAAAAGGCCTCAATGGATCCACCTTGGGCAGCACAAGAGCCCAGCCAGGGCTGCACCCAAGATGAACCCAAATGGTCCCAAAATGCACGAGCGCTCCCGGGGTCTCTCCCTGGGATCAGCTCTGCTCCATGTGCACATTGCAGTTCATTGTCCAATCCAGGCTGCAGCCCCTGCAGTCCCATCCTGCTTGTTTTTCTCTCTGCAGCCCATGGGGTTTGTGCTCTTGGGCTGAGATTTGGATCATTTGTCCTTGGTTCCCAGCTAGAGCAGGAATTGTTTTGTCTCCCTGCTCTGTGCAGAGAGCTCAGCATCCCCTGATGTGAATACAGACCCACACACTAAAGCAGCACAGAATATGAAAAATATAAAAACTGAAACCTGAGGCATCATCCTGACCTTACACACAGGCCTTGGGGCACCCAGCCTGTGCCCTCCCAGTGCAGAAGTGTTCAGAGAGTGGGGACTGGCTTCCTGTTGGGATGTCATGTCTGGGCTCTTGCTGTTTCCTCTCCTGCTCCCTTCCAGACAGCACCAGGATGGTGAGAGCAGCTGGAGTTTAGAGAGGAAACGCCACTGTGGTGAAATTCCACCACCAAAATGTCCCAAGGATTATTTAATTATCTGATTCCCTGTGGGATCTTGCTGCCTGGAGGTCTCCCATGTAACATGAGGATCCTCCAGATATTGAGGATGCCCCTGGGGAGCTCTGCTGGAGATGAGCAGGGCTGTGTCCAAGATGCACCCATGGAAAGCAGGCTGCAGTTGTGCCCTGGGGAGCTCACCCCTCGCAGGATATCAAACCCACATGAGTCACAGGCACACAGAAAGCAATAATATTTTACCACCTAATCCCATTTAGCTCTTGGCTCACCTTTTGTTCTGCCCTTCTCACACAGTAGGAAATCCTGTGTATCCTGTGAGTAGTTTGGGCAATCAGTTATTCCTTGTGAGGCTGGGAGCAGGGAGATATGAGCACCTGGTAAGTTTTCTGACATTTAAACCAATGCAAATAGCAAACACCTCCTCCGAGTCAGGGATTAACTCCAGACTCCTCTGCTTTAATGATAAATATTTTGACTTAATAAGAACAAACTAACACCCTTTTTTGAGTTAGCACTTCTGTATTAGGGACACAATGCCTGCACCTGCCAGTGGCCAGAGGATAAAGTTTAGAGACGTGAATCTGTCTGCCTGTTCCTCTTATTAATTCAATTTACATGGATGAAGAAAGAACCTCCAATAGTTTAGGCTACAACAGAAATGCATATTAAGGTAAAGACCCTAGAGTCCCATTAAATTTGAGGTTGTGCTGGGCCAGGGGTTGAACTCGATGTTCCTTGTGGGTCCCTTCCAATTCAGAATACTCTACAATTCTAGGAAAATGCACTTGTGAGATGCAGTAGATTCTCAAGTGGATATTTTCCACTGAGGTATTTTGTAGCTGGAGCAGAAGCTGTGAGCTTGGCAGAGGAGTTAAAGGATGGAATCCTTGGGGCAAGGACTGAGTCAGGGTGGGTGAGTCCAGGCCATGCAACAACCTCTATGGATTAGAGGCCTATTTATGAATTTACTGCACCCAGAACTGGGCAGAAATACCTGAGGATGAGCAATAACTGAGCTCATCTCCACTGCATTCCACCAAGCTCTGGCACAAAGCTGCTCAAGGAAAAGGCTCTACTCTGCTGCACCAAGGGCAGTAAAACATATTTAAGAAGCAGGATATTTTTTTTTTAAAATAAAAATATAGGAGAAGTGAAAGTCCAGTGTGTTGTGTCACCCATTGCTGGTGACATTTCAGAGTAAGGGTAAAACCAGGGGAAGGCACCCATGGAAGGAGAACTCAGCCTCTCCTGGGAAGCCCCACAAAACACAGCACTGAAGTGGAAACAGAGCCAAGACATTAAATACTCACTGAATTCTCAGCTTATCAGGTTTCCAGCACCCCCCCTTTAAAACAGATTAGAAAATCCTACTACATTGATTTAAAACATGTCAGACCTTTCTCCCCTCTCTGGGAGGTTTTTCACAGCGTTTGGGGTACCAGCATCCCCAGAATTTCCACAGGGCCCCCCCAGCCCATGTCAAAATCACCACAAACTGCTGTGTCCTGGGATATTTATGCAAACCAGGAGGCACGGCAGGATTTCACAGCAGGAGGACAAATTCATTTTGTAAAAGGTATTTATATAGTTCAATAGGTGTGTGCAGTGCTTTAGAGGTATAAAACATGAGATCCCTGCCCTGAGGGGCTTCTAATCTAATAACATATACTAGGTAAATTAAAACATACATCACGATGGCGATGAATGCCCAGCCCAGCCGAGACAGGAGGGCATTTGAGCCATATGACAAGGCAGAACTCAATTTTCATTTTAGATTTGTAGTTTGCCTTTAAACAGCCGGCGTTCCCTAACCCCCAAGCGAGGGAGAAATTTATCAGCATTACATCTGGGGGGAGGGAGTGCTCCAGCACAGGATCATTTATTAATTGTTATTTATTATCTGTTAAACAAGGACAGTGTGTGCAGCAATAGCATTCCTTTTTCTGGATTAATTGTTGCCGTGTAATTCCTAGGTTTTATATTTTTAGCAGCCCTGTTCTAGCCTAACCCACTGAAAAGGGGGGAAAATGGAACAGGCACTCACACAATTAATGTAATGAGAGTAATTAATTTGAAAATAATACCCAGGGGGTGGGAGGGTTAAGGCTTTCTTTTTAAAGAAATAAAAGTCGAACCAAAGCTCCCACGTCCCTCAGGACTCGGTGCTACACTGACTGCACTCGTTATGTTCGCATTTGAATACTCATTCGAGCACATTTCTCATGCTGTTATTTCACCACTTCCTCAGCCTTGCATAATAGATGCAGTCATTGCCACTAAAGAGCCGGCGTTTACCCGCAGAGGTGAGGAAGGAGACCAGAAAGGCAGGCAGGGGGCAGAAATAAAGCTCTCCACACCAGCTCTCTCCTTAGGGCTCCCTCACTCCCAGCAAAGGAAAAATAAATAAAATTGGAAGCAAAGCACCAAAACACCAGGAAATCGGTGCCTGGGGTGCCTTTTCTCCAGGCGGGTGGTGGAGCTTGGCACTCTCCATCCCTCCTCTTCCTCCTCGCCCCAGCAGCTGCCAGGACCTGCCTAACTCAGGGATGTGTTTGATTCCATTTTATGCGGCCACTTCTTGCTCTGAAGTCAGGGAAACCCAACCCAACCATGGGCAGTGTCCAAAGGAAACCAAACCCTGAGGTAACCATGGGCAGTGTCCAAGGGAAACCAAACCCAGAGACAACCATGGGCAGTGTCCAAGGGAAACCAAACCCAGAGGTAACCATGGGCAGTGTCCAGGGGAACACAACCCAGAGGTAACCATGGGCAGTGTCCAGGGGAACACAACCCAGAGGTAACCATGGGTAATGTCCAAGGGAACACAACCCAGAGGTAACCATGGGCAGTGTCCAAGGGAAACCAAACCCAGAGGTAACCATGGGCAGTGTCCCAGTGGCTCCACACTCCCAAGAGCAGCACGGAGTTCACCCTACAAGGACGTGTCTCATGGTGGTGAAAACACTCAGGAAACCTCTCAAGGAACCTTCCTGCTCCCTCCAGAGCCAACCAGGATGCTGTGCCCATCCTAAAGAACCTCAGAGAGGCTTTTATTTCTTGTGCAGCTGCAACACGTAGCACCCAGACACAAGGGGGAGGTTGGAAACACAATTTGTGTGATGGCGACAAGAAATTACACAGTGCTGGTGGCACCATCTCTGGCTGCTTCTCAGCACTCACCACAACCCTGGGTTAGCTCTGAGGTGCTGCCTTCAGCCAGAGCCTCCCAAATGAACCCTCAGCTCATTGCTGGAATGGGCAAAGAACCCTACAAAAAGTTCTGCTTCCTAGTTTTCTATTGCCACACATTTGCAAAAGGGAATTCAGGACCGAAACCCTTCACTTGACATTTCTGACAGGTTCACAGAAATAAAGAGGGGCAGGTCTGGTGCTTGTCTGCGAGGCTGCAATTCTGTGCCCTCCACAAAGCACCTCGAGCAGAGAAGGACAAAACCCAACATGACAAAGAGTAACTCCCCAGAGACCAGAAATTCAAACTTTTCAGAGGTCATATGCACCTCCAATTAATTCAACTTCTTCTTGAAACTTAAAATTTGGCAAAGATACAGTTCATGGTCCCAGTCATGACAAAGCACAGTCTCACCCAAACCAGACCTGATTTTAACTAATATTTGAAATAATAATTTAGTGATTGTGCACTGACTTATGTCATACAAAAAAGCAAAAGTCCCTGAAGGCTTTGTGTGCACTTCCACAGCAAAAGAAACACATTTTCATGGAATCTGCAGTAATCTCATTGGTCACACAGGCTTGGGAGAAGGGAGAAGGATTCCTATCTTCATTTGGAGCAGCTTGTGAAGGACAGTCCAGGGGGGTGTGTGGGCCTGGAACTGTCTCCAAGGAGCTGGGTCTCCTTTGGTTTGTGTCTTGATGACTGAGCAAAGAATTACGGTAGCATAGAAGATGTTCCAAAATGGAAATTTCATCTTTCTTGCCACCTCCACCAGGGATTTCATGTGGGGTTTCCAACAAGCTGCTGGATCACATTGTATCTGATTTTTCAAGTTACTAGGATATTGGCATTTCTCTAAATTAGAGGAGAAGGGAATGAATAGAACATGATGGGGAATAAAAGTTTCCAAAGAGAAGAAGGAGGAACACCCCAGGACTTTATGAAGTCAGCAGTAAACTCCAACTCCCACAGACTCAGGAACCTGTGCGTGGTGTGATGCACAACCACAGTTTGCATCACTGTTTGCCTTTTGTTAACTTAATTCCACAGGGAATTGCAGGGGCTGCCACAGCCCCTGTCCTCATCATCACATTGTGAAGGGGAAAAGGGCAACTGTCTGTTTTTTAATAAAAACCTCTTCAAGTGAAGTTAAAACCACAACACTGCAGTGGGAAGGAGGGAGGAACAAGCAGCTGAGGAGGCTGCTGGTGCCCCTCAGCCTCTGCCCTGGGTGGGATACAGTGCAGGAGGGCCAGAAACCTCCAGGGGCACCTCTCTGCCCTTGCCCGTGGCTGGGGATAGCCCGTGGGCCCCGGGAGGATCCCTCATCCCGATGTTTTGCAGGGGCAAAGTGGAGCAGGCAGAAGATGCTGAGCCCAGCGAGGATCCACACCGGGGTGGGGACATGCCACTTCTGCATGGGGAGGCGAGGCAGGGCCCCTCCAGCATCCTTTCTTTAGCAGCTCGGTGCTGCGTTTTGTTCTGGGGTTTAACTTTTTTTTTTTTTTCCATTTCTTTATTTTTTTCCCTCCGGTGTTCGTTAGCAGAAGTGACATTTCTGCGGACGGGCAGGCGATGACGGCAGCTAATGGCTCCCGGGCTCTCTCTCCGGTTTCCTTAGCAACTGCGGGAAGGGAAAACAGAACCTGTCAGATGGAAAATGTCAATTATAGCGGATGCGGAGGGGAGAGATGCTGCGAGCAGAGGAGGCGTGCGGCGGCGGGGGGAGCGGGGCCGCGGCGGGAGGGGCTGCCCGGCAGCGGGAGAGTGACAGTGCTCGGCAGGAGATGGGGCTCAGGGCTGCAGGGTGTGGGATACAGGGCTCAGGGATGCAGGGTGAGGGATGCAGGGATGTGGGATACAGGGATACAGGGCTGAGGGCTGTGGGATGCAGGGCTTTAGGATATAGGGCTGAGGGATGCCAGTCTGAGGGATGCAGGGCTGTGGGATGCAGGGATACAGGGCTGAGGGCTGTGGGATGCAGGGCTTTAGGATGCAGGGCTGAGGGATGCAAGAATTTGGGATGCAGGTCTGAGGGATGCAGGCTGTGGGATGCAGGGCTGAGGGATGCAGGGCTGTGGTATAGAGGGCTTTAGGATGTAGGGCTGAGGGATGCCAGGCTGAGGAATGCAGGGCTGTGGGATGCAGGACTATGAGATGCAGGGCTGTGGGATGCCGGGCTGAGTGATGCAGGGCTGTAGGATGCAGGGATGTGGGATATAGGGCTGTGGGATGCAAGGCTGTGCTGTTCACCCCCAGTTTTGTCAGACACAACCCATCCCCGTGGCCCAGTGTCTGAGTGACCCCCCCCTCCCCAAGCGGAGCAGGGGGCTCTGAGGTAGAGATGAAAGCAGCGGGAAGGAGACAAATCAGATGAACTAATAAATAAACAAGAGGGAGGAATAAATAAAGGCGCGGGGCGAGCTGCGCCCGCATTCCGCCCGTGGCTCCTCAGCCCTCGGAGGATGCGGGGCGGATCAGCGCTGAAGGAGAAATCAGCTGCTAAAACGGCGGGGCAGGAGCCGCTGACGCAGTGCTCATGTTAATCAAAGCGAGCCGTGGCTGCGCTGCCAGCGAGACAAAAGCAGGCGGTGCCCGCAGCCTGGGCTGGGCAGCGCTGCCCGGCAGGGGATGCCAGCCTGGGGAAGGGCTGCAAGAGGGATGTGGGTGCCCACCGTGCCGCTGTTTGCCCAGCCCGGCTGGCAGCAGGCACGGGGATGTGCCCACACTGCCAGCCAAAACCGCGGCAGGAGGCTGAGGCTGAAATCCGGGCTCTCCTCTGCAGTGAAAGCCTGGGTGCCACAAAGTCAGCCCAGCCCCATCCTCGCAGCAGCAGCAGCAGCAGCAGCAGCGCTGGGAGCCTGAGCTTCTGCACATCCCTGTGCCTCAGGCACCTCCCAGCAGCGTCTGGGTGCTTGTTCTTTATGCAGCTTCCCATCTCCATCTTCACGACTACCCCAAAACACAGCTGGTTTTGAAAGTGAAAAAGCCAAAGCAGCAGCGATCCCGGCATCTCTGTGGGATGCCTGGCGCTTCCAGGCAGCCCCTTGCACAGCAGCAGCTCCTGCTGCAGCACTGAGTGCACCCTGAGGACACCGGGGTTGTTGTTCGGTCACCTTGTGCTGACACCTCCCTGCCCCTTCAAAGCCTTCTTAGCAGGCAGAGTGCTAAATCAGCCTTTGCTCTCTTCACTCAGCCACCATCCAGGCCTCCTTGTCATGCTGTGACGGGATTGGGACTCTCCTTGTCTTGGCTGACATTGATATCCTGCCGGGAGGGAGCCAGCCGGTGGCTCCTGCACCATGAATGCTAAAGCAAGTGGAATAAAAGAGAAGAGCTACCTTGGCAAAGTGGTCACTTGCAGCTGGCTGAAAGAATGAGTTTTATTCTGTTTTATTCCGTATTTTTTTGTTGTTGTTTACTTGGATGGGGCAGGAAGCCTGCAGCTCAAGAGCAATGCTTTTTTTTTTTACTTAAGAAACAAATGCATCACCTTGCTGGGCACTTAACCCGCTCCATTTCCGAGATCTCCCTTTAACAGATGGCACTTGCCCATCTCTGCAAAGCCCTGCCACATCCTGAGGTGAAAGGAAATACCAGACCCTGCTTAGTTTTCCTCATCCCTTCCCCTAAGTGATGTCTCTGAACAGAAAAAGCAGCAGATGTGAGGCACAAACCAGAGGTACCCCGAGCTGGTGCTCTCTTGAGTCTCATCCTAACTCTGAAACCCAAAAACCCTTCTGGACCCTGGTTGGCAGAGCTGGCCCTCTTACCCTCCAAAGACCCAAGGTCCATCATTTCCCTTCTCTGCCTCTGGGCCCAAACCCATTTCAGAGCAGATAATTTTTTAATGCTCAGCATGACAAGGTGGTTTCACCTCTCTATTCCCTCTGTTCTTCTCTGTTTCCTGCACTTTTAAAGTGTTTAATTGCAACAACAGGCTTCTGTAGGCTGAAATAATCACCCCACAAGAGCTGTCCAACTGAGGAGAGGGAGAATCTTTGCTGGAGCCAGGACAGCTCTGGGAACTGTCACTCAGGTTCACTTCTCCTGCGCTTTCCCTTCTCACGCTCATGGGTTATTTTTACATTTTCTCTTATGTAACCAGGTCAGGGTCTGCTCTGGTTTCCACTTTGTCTGAAGCCAAAGGGAAAAAACCCACTATGAATTCAAGTAATGGACTTCCAACTGATTGCTTTTCAAAGTGTCACCCCGGGTCTTTGTGTGGCACCTGGGTGGGAATAGCTCCAGCCTCTGGGGAGCTCTGGGGAATAACCAGCATGGTGTGAGCAGGGCAGCAAAAAAAACCTCCAAACTGAGTCCAAAATGGCTTTAACCAGTCTCTAGTTACACTGTTCCTGTGTATGCTGGGTTTCTGACCCTCCTGTGCCTGCCCCAAAATCATCCATGAGCCAAAGCTCCCAGGCTGTGGTGCAACCACAGCTCTACCAGTGCCCTCTGTCAGGGCTCTACCAGTGCCCTCTGCCCATCCCAGCACAGGATGCACCTGGAAATGCCATCCCATACATCCCACATGGGAGCAGGGCTCGGAGCCCAGGCCAAAGGCACCTTTGCACCCCAAGGAGAAGATTTCCCAGCCTGGCAAACCATGCCACAGCTTCCCACAATGGCATTTCCAAAAGACTTTCTTCGAAAAACTTGGTGCTGTCGATAAATCTCAAAGCAGCAATACTCATCCCATCCATCCATCCATCCATCCATCCATCCATCCATCCATCCATCCATCCATCCACCTACCTATCTTCTCCCCCTGATTCCTCCCTGAGCCACGGGGGGACCCCTGGTGCTGCAGGGCTGTAAATATCAATTGTTCTAACCCCGTTAGAGCCTAATAGGCTCAGCAATATCTACTGAGGAAAGGGCCTGACCCCGCTCGTCAGCAGTCATGACATGGAACAGCTATAGCATGTTCAGGGTATGCAAAAGGCTTAAATGCACATTTAATGGTTGTCAGGCAGCAGCTCCTATTAATATAAAGACAGTCACATCCCAGGGCTATGGAAAAAGAGCTGAAAAGCACGGAAGAAAAATGAATTTATTTCAATGGATGTTGGCGTGATCAAGAAACGACTCAAACAGCTAAAGCTGCTCTGCTCCTGACACGCTGAGACATTGAAACTTGGATAATTAGTACAAAAGTTTCCTTGCCCATGTGACTCAGATCTTCAATTATTGACATTTGAGTTCATTATCATTTATGCATTTTCTTTATTTGTGTTTTGCCCAGGAAAAAGCAGCGCAACTCAGGCAGATAATTTGTTGTTGCTTTGCATATCTGCTTTCCAGCATTAAATTTTTATACCTTCTCCATCAAAACCAACTGAACTACCAGCCCTCTCAGCACCCTAATACCATAATACCAATAACTGCAACCTCCTCCCACAGAAGATTAACCCCTCACTATGTCCATAACTCCCCCTTCCCATAAATTTAAAATGAATAATCTGAAAATATTTACCACCATTTCAAGACTCAGTGAAGAACAAATCTCCCTCATTCCATTAAGTAAAGAAGAAATCTCCCTCATTCCATTGAGTAAAACACAAATTTAAGGCAAAGCCAAAAGCTGACATAATTTTTCAGCTCTGAACTACTTTGTCCAGGAGTGGCAGTTCGTCCTCTACTCTCGTGGTTAGGACAGACCTTTTGTAAAAGCTTTTGTAAAGCTTTGTAAAGCCCCAGTTTGCCTCTCCTTGCAGGCTGTACAATGTTACTAATCTCAAAATTGATAAATTACAACCACGAAGGCAGAGCAAAACCCTTTGCACAGACATGAGAAATTATTACCATGCCACACGGAGTTTCCTTTCCCCCTCCTTTCTTTTTCTTTTGTGTTGTCATCTTCATTTGAACAACCTTCCCAAGACTTGAAAAGGTCAGTGCCCTCGTATTTGGGACACAGGATTAGAGGTGACGAGCTGTGTTGAAAGACATAATTGAGCCTGGGCAGCTCAGGAGATTTCAGCCTGCCCAGGGTTTGGGCAGCCCTGGCCCTTTGAAGGATCTAAAAGGTGTTCGTGGAGGGAACCATGCTGGAATTTCAAAAAGCTGCAGGCGAGCTCAAAAGGTAATTAACAGAGACTAATTGGTCTCAAGGCCCTGGATAGTGGCTCTGTGTGCAGTCCTCAGTGCTGGCACTTCTCCTTTGTCCTGCCCAGGACCCTGCTCAGCTGCTGTGCTCAAGTGGCTGCAGGGAGAGGACAGGCAGGGACAGGAGGGACAGAAAGGGATAGAAGAGACAAACATGGACAGGAGGGACAGGAGGGGATGTCAGAGAACAGGCAGGGACAGGAGGGACAGACATGGACAGGAGGGAGAGGAGGGGATGTCAGAGAACAGGCAGGGACAGGCAGAGAACAGGCAGGGACAGGAGGGACAGGCAGGGACAGGAGGGACAGGAGAGGCTGTCAGAGAACAGGCAGGGACAGGAGGGACAAGCAGGTGCTGCCACTGCAGCTGGTGCTGGTGACAAAAGGCTGGAAATCTGCACTGGTGCCTAGTGGGGAGCCTCTGCTCCCAGCCGAAATGCAATGCTGATGCAAAAAAAAACCCCAACCCCATTCGATCAGGAGCGTCCTGATCAAATCCCAAATCCACTGCCACCCCTGGGATGAGCTGGTGGACGCAGCTGGAGTTCCCCAGTGCCTGCCCCAGCCAGCAGGAGGTACAGCCCCTCTTTGCTTTTCACTGAGTGCAAGAAGAATTTTTTAAAGTCTGTTAGGGATAAATTTGGCTGATTTCAATGTTAATTGCACATTTTTGTCCCTGGAAGCATTCAAGGCTGGGTTGAACAGGGCTTGGAGCAACCTGGTCCAGTGAAAAGTGTCCCTGCCCATGGCAGGTGGAGGTTGGAAGTGGATAGGCTTTAAAATCCCTTCCATCCTGAAACATTCCATGATTCCAATGCTGAAAAGGGGACACATTGCATTCCCCACGTTAATATTGCCCTTGTCCCAGTATTTCTGCTGTGTTAAGTCCATTTCTGGCAGGAGCAGGCAGGGATCCTGCCCAGAGCAGCATCTCCCAGCTGGGCTCTGCAAGCTCTTGGAAGGCAACCCAAGACAAAACTGTGAAGAACAAACAGAGGTTCACAGCCCAGGTTTGGCCTTTCTCATGCTTGAGGCTCAGGAGCAAAGAAAGTGAAGGGAAACCACAACAACAAAGCAGTGCTGTGATTTAGCCTGACATTCATTTCAGCAGAGGAAAATCCTTGCAGCAGCACAGCTCAAGCTGACTGACAGCAGGGGGTTTGTTGGATGAGCATTAGGTGAAGGAAGATGGGAAGCATCAACCTCCAAAAGTCAGTTTTTAAAGTCTCTGAGAGCAAAGTAGCAGCTGACTTCAGTGGAAGAAGACCACAAAAAAAGATCCATTATTTCCTTTTACACTCCACAGTCAGTGGGTCCTGCTCACCAGGCGAATGTGAGAAGAGGGATGGGAAGAAAAGGAGTTTTCCATGTGTGGCTGAAGCTGCCCCTTCCCTCACTCAACCCATCAGCAGAGAAGCACCTGAGACATTGAGCATGGCCTGAGGAATGCATCCCCTGAAAACAGGCAGTTCAATTGGTACATTTCCCTTCGTTTTTTTAATTATCCCTTTTTCCACAGTGCCCAGCCCTCCCTCCTTTCTCATCACACTCTTCACTACACACTGTCTACTTAGCAGAATGAATGGCTGTGCTGCCAGCACTGAGGGCTGGAACGGCTGCTCGCCTTGCTAATGGGCTCTCCTTGCCACGTGGCAAACACGGGGTTAAACAGACCCTGGCAGCTCCACTGATGCCTCAGGTTCAGATTTTCTATTTTTCAGGTTCTGTGCTGCTTTAGTGTGTGGGTCTGGGTTCATATTAGGGGATGGTGAGCTCTCTGCACAGAGCAGGGAGACAAAACAATTCCTGCTCCAGCTGGGCACCAAGGACAAATGATCCAAATCTCAGCCCAAGAGCACAAACACCGTGGGCTGGAGAGAGAAAAACAAGGAGGATGGGACTGCATGGGCTAGAGCTGTAGATGGACAATGAACTGCAATTGGCAAATGGAGCAGAGCTGATCCCAGGGAGAGACCCCGTGAGCGCTCGTGCATTTTGGGACCATTTTTGTTCATCCTGGGTGCAGCCCTGGCTGGGCTCTTGTGCTGCCCCGCCGTGATCTGCAGTGGCTGCAGGCACAGAGGGGCAGGGATGCCATCCCATTCCATGCCCCAGGATGTGCCCTCAGGGCTGCTCTGTCCCAGGGCCAGTCTCCAGCAGCACATCATGCCAAGGTCCTCGATTACAGATGGTCCAGATCTGTGTTCTTCTCCTGTATCCTTAAGATAAACATGTCCTTCACTGTATCACCTACTCCATCATACACTCCTATCAAATGAGCCTTGCTAGCTCGTAAATTACTGTGCAAACCATTCCAAACAATAAAGGCAATTTTACTTACTGAACCATTAAATTTACATACTTAAATTAGACTCAACCAGACGTTGAGAGGGGACGTCTCGCGGCCAGACAAACAATGAATTTAGGGAAAGAGCTGCCGTGTACTTCCCCACCTCTCACATGAAATTAATGAGGTGCTTCAATTTAATCATCATTAAAATTACATCTTTATTTAGTTACTTAGCAGAGTTTGACTCACTGCGTGGCGTGGAACATGAGGTAATGCCTGGGACATCAACCCTTCCACAGAGGGAGGCAGGGGGAGGCCCATCTCCCCAAAATGCCTTCACACCCACTGCAGACAGAGCTGCCATGATCCCAAACCATTCTCCATGGCTTATCATGAGGGTTAGACAATGAGGGAAGAGAAACAGCAAGATAAATTGAGAAAATCAGGATTTGTTTAGGATGGATTTGAGGCAGGCAAACGCAGCCATGTTATTCTTTAGACAGCACCAACAAACAGGAAGCTCTTGCAGCATAATCAAAGTTCAGTGCATGTGACAGGGAGAAAAGCAGAGATTGGAACAAAGGCTCAGTGAAATGGAGATACAGAGACAAGGCACCTGCTCTTGCATGCAGTTTGTTTTTTACTTGCTCCCACACACAACTGACTCATCTCAGGGTGCTCCTGGGCACTCACAGGGGAGGCTGGGCAGGGTGGGCAGCACTTGGGGCAGTCTCAGGGTGTTGCAGACCATGTCTGGTTGTCACCTGTCCCTGTTTGTCCCAGGGGTGCAGCACTGAGCCCTGTGAGAGCTCACAGCCCACAAACCCTGCTCGGGGAGGGCTCCTACAGCCACAGGCACTCACTTTGCCACCAGAAATTCATCAAGAAGTGACAGGGATTTCTGGGCAAAGCCTGTAAGGGTCTGTGGGGACAAGAGGACAGAGGGGACAGGCTGCACATTTGGGAAGATTCAGTGCCTGGGGACCTGCTGCCTCTGCAGAACTGCAGATCATGTAAGAAAGCAGAATAAAGAGATTACAGAGCCCTGTAGAGGAATCCAGCCCCACTGTACATAACATGTGCATGGAGTAAGAGATGGAAGCCTCCCGAAGCAGGAGCCCAGTGACAAAGGTGGCTGTTCTCCCAGGGTCACTCAGGATGTCAGAGCCTTGGTGATGTCTTCCTCAAAATCAGCAATGGGCTACAACAACACAGATCTTTTTGTTACTGGAAAATATTTTCATCCCCAGAGTCTGATTCTCTGCTCCCCACGTGGGCCGTGGAGCTCAGTGATCTCAGTGACCTCACTCTGGCTTGGTGCTGATGAGAATGGGCAAAATTAGACCATACTGAGTTCCCTCTGAAGACATGAAACACTGGGAATCCCCACGGATACCCACAGCTCTGCGTGGGTCAGCATGCCCACATCACTTCCATCTGAAAGTCTTTGCTTCTCTTTGACTCGTTTGATCACTCTTGCTCCAGCAGCAAAGGGAAATGGGCTCCCAACAAGCCCAGACTGTGGATAATGCTAACTGAGGGAATGGCAGAAGCTGATTTGTTTGGCTGCAAGCACTGAGTGTGTGTTCAGCTGCTTTCTGTGAGCTGTTTTCCCTTTGATCCCTGTACAAGTGCCACCCTGCACCACAGTGAGCAGTTAGAGCAGCTCAGCCCCCAGAACCACAGCTCAGGCAGGGTGTGGGGGCTTTGTTTGGCATCTCTTTTGGGTAGCATCTTCCCTCAGACAGGCAGGATAAATATCAGTTATGTACAGCAGGAAGCAGCACTCACACCTGAAAGCTTGCTGCATTAAAAAAAGAAAGAGAAAAAAATAAGCCCACAAAAGAGTAAACATCAAACTGCCAACTGCTTTTTAGCTTCTGTAAATCAAAATACACTCTGGAAGTAAAACCTCCCAAATTACAGCAGGCGAGATGAAACATTAACCCACCAAGAGTGGGGATGGCAGTGGCAGGGATGCACAGGCTGGAGCCAGAGCTACAGTTTGTCTACATTAAAAATGCAACATCAGCAGAGGTGTCTGAAAGAGTCATTTATCAACTCCTGGATTAGAGAGACATCTTAAAGTAAGTGCACCATTTATACGCACATATGCACAAATTGTCTGCCCTCTTTGTGCCTTGGAAAGTTCTCTGCAGTCCTCTGGGTAAATGTAGGGCCACAATGACATTAGGCATGGAAAATAGGAACCTTGCTCATGGTAACAGGGGGTACAATTCATGTGAGCAGCCGGGATGGAAAGTAATCTAATGTTGCAATTTCAGAGAAACAATATAGAGTCGCTCACATACATCATGATTAATGGCTGGATACCATAGTGTGAAAACCATTTAAAAAATGGCATTTTTGTCACTGACAATGTTACACATATAGTAAAGGTCATACATGATAAGAGCATTATCCATATTTCTTCTGCAAACATGCTTAACCTTGTAGAGCACAATTCCCTGGAAGATTGGTGATCCATCTCCAGCTGCAAACTGCGCTCTTCAGAACCTGAGAAGGCCAATTTTACATTTATATCATCCCCATCCACGCACAGGCAGGCGCTGGGAAGCCTGCATGAGCCCTTCCAAGCAGAAAGGGGTGGGAATGTTTTACAGCAGCACCTCCTGGGGCTCTCCTCCCTCCACCTTGACTCCTGCTGTCCCTGACACCTGAGCTGATGCTGAAGCCATACTGGGAACAGCTTCCCTTAAATCCCCTCTCCAAAATCTACCTGAGGAGCTCCTTTGGCACCTTCTGGGCACAGGGAGGTCCCAGCAGTGGCTCCACACTCCCAGAGGGGCTGTCTCTGCTACTTGGCAGTGCTCAACACAGCAGGAAAGGGGCAGCTGGTGGCTGGCTGTGTCTGCAGGGAAATCTGAGATGTGTCCCCACAGACCACACATTTATCTTTTGGAGAGTTGCAATTTAAAACACACAGATCCTGCCAAAGGGTTGGCTCAGCCCGTGGAAGAGAGTGGGATTCACCAGGTGAATCATTTTGGGTAAAACCCAGTCTGACACAGCCCCCACACACCGCGTGCAGCCCACAGGGCTTGTCAGAATTGTTACAGCTCCAACTTGCATTGTCCCCTAGACTCAACAAATACTTGTACTTGTAATTTTAGTGTTATTAATCAATTTTTTGGAAGCCTTTTTTACGGCTTCATGTTAAATGTAGTGTTCTTTTGGGGGTTAGAGTTTGTCAGGACAGAAAATCTAAAATTCTCAGCAGCTAGGACTCTAACAAAACCCCTGAGCACCAATGTGAGCCTGCCTTGCAGCTCTGGTGCAGAAGAAGGACTAGCTACTACCTAAAACTTCTATCTTAGTTTTATAGATATTACTATATTCTAAAGCCTTCAAGTTTTCCACCCTGTGATATTACACAGTCTTATTCAGACTATACACTCATAATCCTAGTGTTATCAATCAATTTTGGAAGCCTTCTCCATGGCCTTAGGTCACATACAATGTTCTCTTGTGCCTTTCAGCACACAAAGTTTAAAATTCTCACCATCCAAAATTCTAATAACCTCCCACTAGGCCAGGTTGCTCAGTGCCCCATCCAAGCCAAGCCTGAGCAGTCCTACCTGCCCATGTTTGAGTGAGCATTCTCTGCTGGGTCACACCTTTCCCTGCCCATCTGCCTGCCAGGGCCCTTTCCCTGCTGCTCCTGAGCTCTCCTGATTGACCTGGGCTCCAGCTGGAATGCAGAGTTGTGCTCTGCACTAACAAGATCTTAAAGGCGTTGTATGAAAATTTCATTATTCCTACAGCAAACAAACCCCTGCCTGAAACAAATATTTGTGCAGTGAGATGCAGTGTAAATAAAGCTTGTTGCACTGGGTTAGGCTCTAGTTTAAAGCTCCTCTTCAGGGGGTGGGTGCCAGGACAGGGGCTCTGCTCACTGCTGCTGTTTCCCTCCAGCAGGGCACAAACACAAAAATGTGCCACAGCAGCCCCTGGGGCAGGCTAAGCAGCAATGCAGCTCAGAGCCCTGCGTGCTGCATCTCCGCTAACAAATAATCCCCGCTATAAAAAGTGCAGGGATGCTGTTAAACCTTGCTGGAGCAGGGTGAGCACGAGTTCAGAGGCTGCAGGCAGGATCTCCCCCCATCCCCAGCTCCCTGCTCCCCAGCAGATCTGCCCTCCTTTGCCGAGGAGAACATGAGCTCACTCCTGAGGAATTTCCTCTGTGGGAGACACTGGAAAACGCTCTGGTGCCTTGTGACCACCTCCTGGAGCAGAGCCTTCCCCCCAGCCGGCTGCCAGATGGGGCTGCAGCACCCCAAGGCACTCAGGGGGTGACCACATCAGTGGGAGTCCCTGCCAGCCCTGGGATTTGTGCTTTGCTTGGAAAAGTGGGACCCCAGATCTCCCAACCGTGTGTCCCCAGGGCTCAGCCCCTCACACAGCCCAGGGGAGCAGGGAGGGATGGAGGGGCTGGAGGGGATGGAGGGGATGGAGGGGACAAGGGGACATTTCCACTCTGGCATTTGCAGCTTGTCAGTTCAGCTTTTGCTTTCTTATGTGAGCAGCGCAGTGAAGGCTTCCCACAGCGCCCAGGGTGGGAAAGCTTTTCCCCAGAGTAGTTTGCAAAGACTGGCTGGACCAAATTATTCTTCTCATCATGAATGCCTCTCTCTGAGCCACCTTACCCATGCAGATACTCAAATGTTATTAATATGAATGAATGCATCTTGTCTCGGGGTGTCTGGTGGTAGAAGCCATTTCAGAAACGCTGGGAGGGTGGAGGGAAGGAGGGAACACAATCGAGCAGCCCTGGTTGCATCTGTCCTATTCCTCAGATGACAATTTCCCTCTCCCAAGAGCACCACAGACTAGAGGCACTCACAGATTATACATCATTCAGTCTTTTGCTTTGCAAAATTAGCTTTCTTAGCAAGGAAACAAAGGATTTGCAGTGTTGGATCAGGCTGCTGACATCGCTGCTGCTGCATCCAAGCTCTGGCACTTAAGAAACACGGCAGCTCTCCCTCCTCTGGCTGTGCTGGCCAGGTCCCTGCCTGGGGAGCTGCATACACAGGCAGAGATTGCTTCCAGATTGCCACAAAAATTCATCTGATGCTCAGTAGCAGGTAGTTTAACTTCTCTCCTAATTTTGTCATCTTACGGACCCACAAATGGCCAACATTATTTAGTCCTTTTAAAAACTCAGCCAGAACGTTTATCTCAATAAGTGCCTTCGGCAGTGCCCTCCATAAAGCTGACTGCACACCACATAAAAGGAGGGTTTCTTTTTACTCCTTCACAATTTACTGGCCTGCACGGTTTACTTTACAGCTGTTAATACAATGAGAGCTTTTGTAAGGAGGGGATGGTGCTGGGGAGTGGGGCAGGAGCTCGCAGAGGAGGAGGATAACAGCCTGTGCCTAATGCAGGGCTCCACATGCCCGGCCCGACGGGGGGACCATAACTCACAACACATTTAATGGCACAGGCGAGGACAGGGAGCGCTGGGCATTCCCCAGAGGGTCACACACAGCCTTTCCCACCAGCTCTGGCAGTGAGGAGGCTTCTCTGGGGCTGCACCCGGCAGCAGCAGCAGCTTTTAATCCTTCCCATCCCATGCAAAGGAGGGATGGAGGGGGCTCCTGCCTGCGGAGCCTGCAGCTCCCCGTGGAGCCAGGCAGAAGTATTAAAGGTGATGCAGAGCCTTGTGTCTGCAAACACGACCTGGGAGATGCCAGAGGCAGCAACTGCCTCTTTTCCACTGACCTTTCACTCCTCCTGGCCCAAAGCAGAGCAGGCCAGGCACGCTGCTGTGTTTTACAAAGCCTGGGATCAAACACGCAGCCCAAGGCGTGGAGAAGAGCTCGCTCTGGGGATGAGCAGGCGTGGGATGTGCAGCAGCTTTGCCTCGTCTCATCCTGGAAGTGTTGGCACTGAGGTGGCACTGAGAGCCTCCCTTCTCCTCCACAGGTCTGCTCCAGGGGCTCCCTGGCTGCAGCACTTGGAGAAAGGGAAGGAAACCTTCCCAGCCGCACGCAGACGGGAAAATTCCGTGTTTCCAGAAGGCACAAATCCAATCTCTAGGGTGAAATCGGTGTCCCGGCTCTTTGGGAGTGCTGCCCATCCCTGTGCACAAGGCAGGGCAGTTGTTTGGAGTGGGAGAGAGCCCGTGTGCCCACACAACCCCGAATCACACAGCTCCACAGGGACACACGGGAGGGTGTGCCGGGAAAATCCCCAAATCCCGGAGCCCCTGGAGCGCTCTGTGCTCAGGTGTGCAGTGACACACACACACTGTGCCAGCCTGCCCGGGTCTCCACGTGCGTTTTCCAGCAGCTCCATCCTCCCCACAAACGCGGAGTTAACTGCTGAGAGTGCTCTCTGCCATCTTTTGTGAGCCGGGAACCAGGAACGCTGCATAAATCATTATTCTTGCTAATTACCAGGAAACATCAAACAAGACAAGCATTTTACTCCTCATCACTGAATTTTGTTATGCTAATTAGAGTTGTATAAGCTGTTGCTATTAAACCTGGAGAGTCAGAAAAACATTTGCATTAATACCCACAAAGCTGCATCAAAACCTAGTTATTAGTATTTCAATGAGGTTCAGGTTACAGGGAAGCTGCTGCCATTTCAGGGGCTGGTTTGTTGTTTTTAAATCCTGCTGTGAGAGAAAATATAAATAAATGCAGGGTGAGGCCTCATGCAGACAATACTCCTTTTATATGGGGAATTAAAAAAATAAGGCAACTTTGATCAGGAGGGGATGCAGAAGTGAGGGGGAGAGGGGGAAGGCAGAGCAGTCAGAGATTTTGGTGCACTGCCCACGGGGCTGCACCCACTGTGGATGCCAGGCTGGGAGCTGCTTTTTGGATTTCTGAGTTGCTGCAGCTCCTAGGCACTTTGCTTCGTCTGAGTGGTTTGGGTTTGACTCTCTGGAAAGAGCCTGGGAGGAAGAGCTGGCTCCTGTCTGTTCCATAAAAATCACCTGAGTTTGCCTTCACCTACACCTTGTGCATCCCACTGACACCGGGAGGATGGGGGACAGGATTTCTGAGTACCAAAACACACACACCAAGCCACACGTCTAAACTTTGTGGGGAGCCAACTCTGTAACAGGAATTGGCAATTCCTTCTTTTTAGTGCCAATCACAGCAGCCGAGTGTTTCATCTGAAGATCTCACAGCACTTCAGAAAGGCAAATTATTCCCCCATGTGCCCCTTTAATACAACAATTATCACCATTTGATGCATCAAATACATCTGAAAAAAAATCAGGGGAGTCCAAACAGGCAGCTTGGGAGCAAGGGAAGGGTATTTTAACCCCTGAGGCCCAAGTGCTGGAGTTTCATTTTGGTGAGCTGTTCACAGAGGCACACTCTCACTGATGATTTCCATCATGTGCACATGCTCATATTGAGCTCACAGGATGCTGCAGCAAACCTTGTCCTGCAGTGGGGGGCTGTGACAGGTTCATACACAACAGAGGGAACCTGGGGGGGAAGGAGCTGGGGTGTAATTCAGGTTGGGAGCATCCTTATCCCAGAAAATGCATTGTTGGACCTGGGTGAGAGGCACTGTCCTTGTCTCCAGACACTTGGAGATGGATGGATGGATGGATGGATGGATGGATGGATGGATGGATGGATGATGGATGGATGGATGGATGATGGATGGATGGATGGATGGATGGATGGATGGATGGATGGATGGATGGATGAACTCCATCCATTTGCAGGTTCCCCAGCCCCTTGGCTCAAACCACACCATTCCCTTTGCCTGGCATTTATTCCCCAGCAAGGACAGACCCTGTTGACAGCTGGGTGCAGCTTAAAGAACACATCTGAGCTGTCTCTGTGACCCAAGTGCTGTTCAGTTGATGAGGGGGACAAATTATCTGTTTTTAGTGTCCATTTGTCAGATCGCTGGAGAGGGAGAGCCACTCACTCTCTCACTGTATATTTCTATCAAAGAAATAAAAAAAAAAGAAGGAAAGAGAAGTCTGTGTTGCCTTTCCCCTTGCTGGTGGGAAGCTCAGGTGAATTGAGCAGTGCTGTGCCTCGCTGATGATGAATTGTGGCAGCAGTGCCTGTGCTCCATCATTCTGCTGGTGTGGAGGAAGGTGGGTGCACAGCAGGGCCCATCCAACACCTCCCTGTGCTGGCCCTGAGCTCTGGGATGCTCCTCTGGGGTTCCCAGCCCAGGGCCACGTGCTCTCCCCCAGCACAGAGCCCATCACATGTGGGTTTCTCTGGGTCTGGACTGAAGGCACTAGAGACAGTAGTTCATGTTCAGACTCAGGTGTTTATTGTTTCTTAGCAGTAAAACAGACTCACAACCATGAGTTCTGCAGCCTTTCATCAGCAAGGCACAAAATGGGTAACTACCTCTTGTTCCAAGGTCTTTTAAGACTAAACTCTCCAATTAAGAACTGACACCTGGATTATTTTCCCTTTTAACCCAATAACTGATCCCAAAGAGCTGCAATGAGGACTTTTCTGCCCAAGTACAAAATGCCACCCAAACCCATGAAGAAGAAGAAGGAAGAAGAAACCCAGGACAGCACCCTGTGGCCTCCATCCTGCTTCCATCCACAACATACTAAAAATCCCAAACCCTAAATTTCTCACCCAGTGATCCACCTACACTGCTCTCTATAATCCATTTCACACTTTTGTGGGTTCTAGTCTATCTTGAAGTCTAGGAAACTTTCTCCACGAATGAGGGTCAAATTCAGTGCTCCCCTGGGGGTCAGGGCATCCCAGAACAGACAGAGAAATATTCCCTGTGCCCGGGGTTTCCACAATCACACCACCCTCAGCATCCTTTCCACCTTCAGGGAGCATCGGGTGCTTCTCTCAGCCTCGTTCCCTGCTGCATCCAGGGGAATATCCCACAGCTCTCTGCCCTCCAGGAGGGGATGTCAAAGCCTCGTTCCCTCTGTCTCTGCCAGGATCAGTGTTAGGAGAAGAGCCAAACACAAGGCAGGCACCAGCACCCCCCAGTCCCACTCTAACTCTGCTTCCTCCCTAATCACAGGCAGATTAAAAAAAAAAAATCCACATCAGCCATGCTGAGGAAAGGAGAACTCTAAGAAGGATGAGGAAAATGAAGACACTGTGAAATGCAATAGATGTCAACTTCTACTTATTTTTTAATTTCATCTCTTACAAGCTTTTTGGAAGCTAACATGATTAAGTTCTTCACACAATTTATTAGCATCTTGTTGGAAATCCAGCAGTATATTACACTGTCTGAGTAATCCAATTAGTAAAATGTATTTATTTAACCAGAATATTAGCTGCACACAATCCCAAATGAAGTAAAGTCCCTGATCCTGGGGTTCCTCTCACTTCCTGGAATTCATTTACCAGCTACAGGAAGGCATATTGTAATGAAATAAATATCAGCCCTATGTTTTTAGAATAATACAAGAACACCAATCTTGCTGCTCAGCTAACTGCTGTTTTTTTTTTTTTTTTCTGCAGCAGACACTGATGGCACACAGATTTCACAGCAGCATAAAGGTTTTTCTGGCTCTTCCACCTTCCTCTCACCCCAAACCCAAGAACTTCCCCAAACCCCCCTACCCATTTTTTACAACTACCAAATCATTCCCCAAATTGAGAACACACTTTTTATTTTTCATTCAGCGACCCATGTGCAAAAGTGAGCCTCGTGCCTCTTTACCCTGATGTGAAAGAGCTTTGAAATAAAACCACTGGAGGAAGCAAGGGCTCTCCAGCACTTTTCCCCCCTCCTAATGAAGGAGCTGAGTGACAGCCCCCGAGGCAGGAGGTCTGAGGTGCCTCAGCAGCATCCCTGCCATGCTCAGGTGCTGGTCTGCCCAACAGATGTGTGACAATTTTGGGTGTATTTTAGTGATTACATCAATTTTTCTAGCTCACTCCCCTCCTTGCTTTAATTTTGTTACTGCCTTGGATGCTCCCAGCTCTGGCAGCACAGCATCCCCACCAGAGCCCCTGGCTGCCAGCACTGGGGAGTGTCCCAGCCTGTGGCACCTTCTGGAGGGGACATGAGCAGTGCCAGGCAGGTGCCAGCAGGAGAAGGGGCAGGGCTCAGCCCGGGGAACAGCCTGCTGTTGACCAATGATATTTTTCCAGAGCTGCTACTCCAGTTTATCTTCACAAATTGTCTTAATTAATTCTTTTCCCCAGTGAGCAGCAGTAGGAGGTGCAGTCAGGAGCAGCACGGGGCTGGGGCAGGGAGCTGAGGGCTTGGGTGACCCCGGTGCTGGGGCAGCTTTTGGGACTTTCCCTGGCTTTGTGTTTGGGCCTGAGGGGAGCTGCAGGTGGGGTTGGGGAGCTGCAGATACCCTCATTTCCTCCCACCCAGACTGAGGGTGGAAATAAAAACCTCTGGGTAGTGCAGCATCCCTGGATGTGCATCCCAGGCACCCCAAATCTGGGATTTTGGGACTCAGTACACACCAGATGCCAGCAGGAAAAGGCACAGAGGGGATGGATTTGCTTTACTTGCTCAAAACCCCTTTTTCTCACACCTCATGGAGCATGCCCATGCTCTCCATCTCCAGCAGCACCTGTGAGATAACTCTGAAAGCCACAATGGCAGAACTGGATGGAGAAGGAAGGGACTAATGGCCTGAGTTAATAATAGACATAATTTGCAATGTGCTTCCAAAAAAAAGAAGATCCTGAGGCAAAGGAGCTAATTTTGTGTTTCCTCTTGGATCCTCCTGAGGGGAGGAGGGGAAATGTCTGCGCCAGACACGGGCTCAGAGTGCCAGTCCTGTGATGCTCATTCACATGCAGAGAATTTGAGAGAGATCCTCCCATTAATGCAAACAGGAATTACCCGTGTAATCTTGGGATTAGCAGAGCCCAAGGAATTATTTACATTTCCTAAATGAGGGAAACTGTATCAAGTGTGTGAGGCAGAGGCAGGAGCTGAGGCTGGGAGGGCGACTCTCTCCCTGTGCCTGCAGGAACCAGCATCCTCTGCTGCCTTCAGAACGGCTTCACCCAGGGCTGCACTAAATATTTGGTGTGCTTGGACAAAAGCTGCTGCTGAGGGGCAAAGCAGACAGACTGACTTGAGCTCATGGCCAGGGAGGGAGACACCAAACTCCAGACCCAAATCCCTGCCTGCAGATCTCTCCTTCATCACAGGGTGCACCCACTCATCCTCCACCAATGATTACAGTGGCAACAGGAATAATTAAGACCATTTTGAAACTCTTTTATTTAATTTCTCTTGCAGGGTCTCTCTCACAACCACCCAAGTGCCCTTTGGCAGGGGCTGGTGTGACTGCTGGGTGGGGACACAGACCTGCTCCCTCCTGGGCCACATCCCTGGCACTGATGGCACCACCACGCTCTCAAGTGGGGCTCCAATCACCCAGAGCATTCACCACATGGTGCTTTTCACTCTTCTCTCCTCCAAAGCCACCCTGAGAGGCAGCAGCACCCTCAGAGCCCCATCTTCTCCCAAATCCTATAACACCCACCATAATCACAGCAACAACAACAACAACAACCCTCCATCCTTCCCACAGCAGACGAGGAGTCAGCCTCCATTTCCAAACTAAGACATCTCGTGTGCTATTCTCCCTCCCCTCCAGACTAATAGCTGACAATGTATGCCTTCCACATTAATGATAAGGGTTCAAGGGGAAAGAGACTGCTCTCCTGTTTCGCTGACATTACACTCTCCTATGTACCCACCAACATACCCTAAGGCAACAGAACTCGTAATAGGTTCCTCTAACTGCCTCCTGCATCAAATTTGACACCAGCTGCTTTCTTCTCCTTTCCCATCGCTCACCTTATAACTCTGTCATCATCATTGATTTTGACTTAAGGAGAGAAAAAAAAAACCCCACCACCCAACCCTCTCCCCCTGCTCCAGCAGCACCAGGGTGGTGAAGCACAGCTGCTGCAGGGACCTGGAGCAGGGAAGAGGGAGCCAAGGGGGCTGCTTCTGTTTTATCCTGAGTCTCAGCTGTGGAGGGACTGAGGCAGCGTGCCTGGAGTGTTTGCTGCACCCAGCAGAACGAGCCTGCAGCCTCAGGATACCCCTGCTGGCTCTGGGGATGCTTCCCAGCTTGCAGGCAGCACTGCTCAGGTGCTCAGTGGATTTTTGCTCTGGGCTTGTGATTCCTCTGAGGTCAGGATTTGTTAATTTTTAAAGCAGAGCCCTTTTTCACTCTGTCTTTCTTCCCCAGAAAAGGCAGCTGGAGTGATGTGTATCTCTGCACTGTGTCACTCTGTACATTGAGCCCTGGGACCTCCCCAAGCTCTCTCATCCCCACCTGCACAGAGGTGATGCCAGGCCCAGCAAAGCCTTGGGAGTGGGGAAGGGGCGAGAGCTGGGTTCACCACAGAGGGGTGAAGGACCCTTCCCCATGGCAGCACCAGGATGGTGACAGGTGTGTGCCATGGCACAATTTCAGCTCAGTTATCAGATGAGCAAGGCTCTCAGAGAAGAGGGCCAGACTGCCATAACAGCACCAGACCCTTCCCAGACACACAGACTTGGGCTCATGGCCAGGGAGGAAGGCATCAAGCTCCAGACCCAAATCCCTGCCTGCAGATCTCCCCTACATCACAGGGTGTAGCAGAAACACAACCCCCAGCCAGAGAATAATGGAGAATAACTGCATGATTCAGAAGGATGAACAATTGCTTTATTAAGCTATATATATTATATTACAACTATACTAACACTATACTAGAACTATATCACACTAAGGAAAACCCCATGACTGTTTCAGACAGTCACGACACAACTTTGACCTAACTGGTCAATCAATCCAAACAACCATCACCAGAGTCCAGTTAACAAATCACTGTCAGTAAACAATCTCCATAACACATTCCACGTGTGCCAAACAACAGGAGCAGCAAGTAGAGACAAGACTTGTTTTCCTTCTCTGAGCTTTCTCACTGCCTTCCCCAGGAAAAATCCTGGGAGAGAGAATTGTATCTCTCTTGGTTCAGAGAATGTGAATACCACAACAGGGTGCACCCAGTCATCCCCACCAATGATTACAGTGGCAACAGGAATAATTAAGACCATTTTGAAACTCTTTTATTTAATTTCTCTTGCAGGGTCTCTCTCACAACGACCCAAGTGTCCCTTGGCAGTGGCTGGTGTGACTGCTGGGTGGGGACACAGACCTGCTCCCTCCTGGGCCACATCCCTGGCACTGATGGCACCACCACGCTCTGAAATGGGGCTCGACCCCTGAAATGGGGCTGCAGCCCTGCCAGGAGAGACCTCAGACCAACCTCCAGCACTTTTCTCTTGCAGCTGCATCCCAAGATGTGCCTTCCAGGAGCTGTGACAGCATTGGGAGGGGAAGGAACCTGTCAGAATTCCCCAGCATGGGGCAATCCTTTTTCCTGCAGCCCAGGCAGACCCTTCCTGAGTGATGTGGGCCAGCAGCCAGCTCCTCTGTCTGGTTTCCTCACAGATCCACAGCAGTGAATCCCCAGAGTGTGGCTGACCCGCAGCTGGTGTTTTCTTTGATTTATGCCAGAGCCTATTTAGGTCCTCTGCTTAAAACAATCCAGTTCATGTCAGCAGTAAATGAAACTGTGTACCATCCAGCAGCTGTTTGGCTGCTACCTGAAATGAGTTTCACTCCAGTTCTTATCATGAAGAAATCCTTTTAATCATCAAAACTGCCACGGCTGCCTTGGAGCTGAGATGGTGTGGTGATTTTAACAGGGGGAGGCACATTGCAAGCCAGGGCCATGGAAAGAGCCCTGGAATTGGAGGTGATTTTCTCTTCCAGTGTTGCAGTCACTTTGGGCACAGTGACAAGTTTAAATGAGGGTCCTTGGCAGCAGAGATCAGCTTGGTGTGAGCCTGGACACCAGCAGGGTGTATTTGGGGCAGTCAGGGCCAGAAATGGGCTCTGGGGCTCTCACCAGTGGCCCAAGCAGGTTCCTGAGTGTGAAAACACCTCTGGTCACTAAGGCCTGCTAATTTTGAAGATCCTGCTACTTATATGGCCAATAGGGCTAATAAAGACCAGCTCAGGAAAAATCCAGATGAGATGGGCTCTGAATCCGTGCTGCAGCCTCTGCACCCTGACGAGTCTCCTAACGAAGGATTTAACTAACGAGGCTGCTGGCAGAGAGTGGGGATGCTGCACACAAGCAAGGAATATCTGCCCAAAGCTATTCTGAATTCATTAAGGGGGATGGCAAGAGCTGGGCTGCTGCGTTTGGGGACACAGCGTGAGGCCACATAACCTGCTCGTCCCACCAAAAACGAGTGATCAGAGCTTGCCTGGCGAGGAGCAGGCACCTGCCACGTGCTGCTTGCAAACAAGCTGCAGAGCAAAAGCAATTGGGAGGAATTATTTGGGAAATAATTGTAAATAATGAATGGATGGATGGAGAAAACTGCAAGCTGTTTACAGATAACTCGCCCGCAGAAAAGAGCTGAATTTGCCGAGTAGGTGATTCACTATTGATTATTTTCCCAGCTCTAGCTGTAACCTTATAAAGCATTAATTAAGACAAGACTTCACAGTTCAGCATATTCTAATCTGCTACAGGTCTGGAGAGCTCAGCAGTGGCCTCCTGGAAGGAAACCTGTAGGTTCACACCCTGCCTGGGTGGGGGGACCCTGAGCAGAGCCCAGCCCCACACCAAACCCAGCCACATTCCCAACAGCTGCTGTGAATATTCCAGCAGGCTGAGGGCACAGCAGGGGAAGGCTGGATCCTACCTGGCTGCAGAATTTCAAACAGGACAGCTGCCCCTTGGGATAAACCCTTTAAAGGCAGCCAAGGCAATCTGGCTGACCCACTGAGGCTGCCCTCACATGACCTGTTGCCAAGTCTGCCCCCACAGCAATACTTAAACCTGCCCCAAAGTGACACTCTGCAAGTGCCACCCAGCCCTTCAGGGGGTCCACACTGCTGCCCCAGCCTCAGCTCAGACAGACCAGATACTGGAGGTGCCCAGAAGCACAGAACTCCTGGGCTTATGAGTGGCATGGAATGTGGGAGAAAACAGGCCAGTTTTTGGAGAAATTCTCTGTTCCCGTGGTTTGGGAGTTCACAGCAGGATTGTGATCAAGTGTCAGAATATTTCCAGGAGAATGCTGTGGCAACTCCAGAGATGAGCAGCTCATTACAGTGTGCTGGGTCCTGGCTACTGTTTATTAAACACATTTATCAGCCATATTTATCAGCTGCACCTATCCCTGGATGCGCTGAGCAATGGCAGGCCCATGGAAATGCAAATGCCCTGGCAGGGCCTGGCACCCCTGGGCATGTCCTGCTGACAGAGCACAGCTCCAGCCCTGCTGAACCAGCCTCCAGCTAATGAGGCACAGGGCTGTGTCTGGGTCATGCACAGACACGAAAATCCAGCAGAGCAATCTAATCCAGCGCAGCAAGGCTTCTGACTCCAGAGGAGGAAGGGATGCTGAGCCAAAGGGGCGAGCTGTGGCTCTCCAAGGTGGATCTGCAGCCTGGTTTTCCTGGCAGAGCCACTGGATGCCCTCCCCACCCCATCATCCCAGGAGTGCTGGCCCAGCTCTCAGCAGGCAGGAGCGTGCCTGCTTTCCCCACATCCTAGAGAAATGAGGATGTGATAACTTGGCACCTGACTGAAGGTAAAATACTCTGCCTTTCAAGCAGCTGATTAGCTCAGCATTGCCAAAGCGTGTTTACATCATTTCTGGATGTCTTGGAATATGGGGAGAGTAATCAGAACCTGCATTAAGCAAGCCCAGTATCCAACTGATTTCTGTTCTGCTAACTTTGTTTCAGAAAGAAAAGCTCAAGCAATAAAGTTTTAACCAGCAATGAAATCCAGGAAACCAATGACTCTGATCTTTCTATCCCATTTCCATGTCCACTGTGAACAACCAGAGGATTTTCCAGGAGCTCCTCTCAGTTCCCATGAGAATAGTTTGCCAGACCCCTTCTGGCCACTCAGCACTATTTGGTGTGGTGCTCACTCAGCATCACATCATGGCCAAGCCATGACATGACATGGGCTACACACAGCCTTAATTTCTCCTAATTTATGCACAAAAATTAATAGGAAAATTCCAGTACAAGCCCCTCTTTCCCCCCCATCAGATGCAATCAGCCACAAGCTGTGTCTCACAGGGCTGAGCTTCGAGGTAAAGTTACACTTGACCACTAACCAAGGGAGGATAGCAGGAGAGGAATTAAAAGTTCAAACAAAATAGAGCATAATCAGTTGGATTTTAGCAGCATGACTAGGTTCCTAATGATTTCAGTGCTTTACAGGCTGTTTTGGGCATGTAATGAAAATTATTTAATATCATCGCATTTGCAGGAAAACCTTGTCAAAATTGCAAATATCTGAAATAATAATTTGTAGGACAGAAGGCACAACATTTGATTTCTCCTAATTCAGGTGTTCAAGGTGACCACATGAAAACAGATAACAACAAATCACTCCCATTGTGAGTGCATTGCTTTTTACACACACTAACAGGGATGGAGCATCTTTCCCTGCCCAGTAAATCCTTTAGCAGCATCCTGTCCTGGATTGCAAAGCAAGATTCTGTTCAGTGGGAAGTTTTCCTATCTCTTCCACACCCACTCCTCTCTCAGGGGAGACATCTGCTGATAACAGGCTGTGGAATGTCCCTGCATGGCTGATAAGAACTACAGCATCCACTGGGAGATGCTCCGCCCAGGGGAGGAGCCAAGCATTCCTGCCTGGATATAATCTGGAGTTTCTGGAACACCAGCACGGCTTCTCCACTGGATTCCCAGAGGAGCAGCAGCTGCCCCTTCCACTGGATCTTCAGAGGAAGACTACACCCTTCCCCAGGATCCCTGCTCCAGCAGAACCACCCCTGACACTGCAGGAGGGCTGAGCCACAATTCCAATGGGACTGCTGCCAGCACCCTGACCCACAGGGTGTCAGGCTGTGCTCTGACTCTGTCAGTGTTGTTTTGGTTCACTGCATTGTTTATTTTATCTTTTTATTTTATTTCCTAATAAAGAACTGTTATTCCTGGTCCCATATTTTTGCCTGAGAGCTGCTTAATTTAAAATTTATAGCAATTCTGAGGGAGGGGTTTTACATTTTCCATTTCAGGGGAGGCTCCTGCCTTCGTTAGTAGGAACCTGTCTTTAGAAACCAAGACACATCCAAAAAGGGGAAGAAAATAAACCCGAGGCTCCAAACTGCTTTGCCAGCCCTCATGCCAGGTGTGATCCCTCATGGCAGCAGTGGAGCTGGCTGGGGGCTCTGCTCTGGCTTTGGCTGAGCCACAAACAAGCCAGGGTAGCCCAGCCCCTCCCAGGCAGGTCCTCCACAGCTCAGCATCAAACACACAAGGAAATGTTTCTCGTGGATGTCATCTGAAGGAAAATCCCTACCTGCTCTAGACTCCTTCAAGGGCTGCTTCCCAGCCAGGGCTTAGCTGATGGTTTGTCCTTTGCTGGAAGATATGAAAAACAAAGAACAAATGCTTGCCAAACTGCAGTTGAGTTAGAAAGGATGAAATGCTCCTATATGGAGAGAAGAGATGCATTTTGTATTTTGTTTCATTACTCTCTCTCATTCATTTAATTTTCTCCTTTTGCTCATTAAAAAATTCGCAAAATTCTCTCCACCCAGTTTATTTTGCCAATCATCAAAATCTCTCTCCATGAGCAAATGTATTGCTAATTAGGACAGAGAAACAGATTAAGTTCCAATGAGTAGGTCTCCTTGTTGATGCTGTTGCTTTCCCTGCCTCTCTCCAACCCAAAAATCAATGCAAATCTTCTGGGGAATTCAAGCAAATTTTCATTAACATGGATATAATGTGCTCCTGAAAAAAAGGAAAAAAAAATCTGAATTAGAAACTGTGTGAGAAAAGGGGATTGAGACAATGAGAGATACTGAAAATGGGAGATGCAAAGCACATGTGTGTTATCCAAACTCTGAATTTCCTGGCCAAATCTGGCTTGGCTGGTGAAGGGCAGAGGTGTGGGGAATTGGTTTGTGTGTCCTCTCAGCTGCAGGCACCTCCAGAGAACATCCCCACAGAGCAGACAGGCTTGGGAGAGTTTATGGTGATGTGAAACGATGCTGCATTTAATTGTTTTTATTTAAAGGAGTTTCAGGGGAACCTGGAGGATGAAACCTGCAAAAGCTTCACTGAACTCACACCACTTCTAAAACTGAGCACTGCCATCAGGTGTGATCCCTTTATTTGGGGAAAAAACCACTGTTCACATGTCCCAGCATGGGAAATCTGCAGGAGAACCCCTCTGACTTCTGGCTGAGGACCTTTGTCACCATCTCCTCCCCCTGCTGAGGATGTGCCAGTGGTCAGTTGGTCAGTACAACCAACCTGCTGCCCAAAGGAGATATCCAGACCCAAACCCCACCATGAAACAAGTACCTTGGCATAGGAGAGAGCTTTTTGCACCAGATGGACCCCCTGGTCTCTTGGTAAATCCAGTTCTTAGGCTTTGCCACAAAGAGGCTTAAAATTAATTAGCAGATTTTTTTTTAAAGAGTTCTGCATACAAGGGGTGTGTGAGAAAGGGCATTTATCAGGAGCTTTTCAGGGCTTACAGGCCAAGATGAGGACTTGTAGTCTGCAAGACAGTTACTTTCAAAACTGGCAATTTTGATGTTAAAGGACTGCATATGGAAACATTCCAAACTTTCCCAGAAAGACAGTCAGGAAGGGGAAGGTTTTCTCATTTTCTAAAGGTAAAAAATGTGTTTTTACCAAAAATCATCTGTCCCTTTTGGTGTTCCAATGAGCAAATCATCACAATCTCCAGCTACTGAGAGCTGACTCAGCTGCTGCTGACCCTGGACAACTCCTGAGACTGTTCTGGAACAGCACCTGCCACAGCTGCCCCAAAACCATGGGGAGATGGTGAGACATCTGTTAAGAAAATCACAAAAATAAAATACTCTTCAACCACTTGCTCCCATATTGATTCATTTCTTGGCCTTGAAAGAATGATTCTCAAAAGGCAAAGTGTTGGTGAGGCTTTGCTTGGCGTGGGGTTTTGAACCTGTGCTTACCAGAATTGCACTTTTCTCCCCCAAAACTAACCCCACACAAGGTGCATGCGGGTGATGGAGACCCTTCCAGCACAGCTCACCTTCCAGAGCACTCACCCTCACCCCAGCCTCATCAGGGGCCAATTATAACCACCACCAACCCACAGTGTTAATTCACACCAATTTTGTAATTGATGTTTCACAATTCACACTAACTTGCTAATAATTCTGAAAAAAAGGGCAGATACAGCATTTGGGAGGACACAACCAGCACTTAAAGTTGTTCATCCACCAGTTAAAGTTGTTCATCCACCAGTTAACATTGTTCATCCACTCCCTGGGGCAAGAGAAGACCCATCACTGCTAGAAGTGAAGCACCACAATAGTGTATAAAGTTATTTATTGTCTCAGCAGGAGCTTACAGTGTCTGCCAGCACCTGGAAGGGGAGGAAATGCATTAAAAAACATGGATGAGCAAACACTGGGCAATGCATGGTGGCACTCCTTGGTCCTCTTCAACGTTTCCACAAGAAGGAAACCTGGTTCTGTCAGGCTGCAGCATTTTTCCAGGGGAAAAAAAGAACCAGTTTGTGCTGCATTAGCAACACCATCCCTCACTTTTTCAGCCTTTAGTGACTCCTACAAGCATTAATTAATTTACAAGCCCCTGGTGACCAAACCCAAGCTAAACAAGTTTTTCCTTGCCATAAACCCACCCTGCACGTACACGACGATCAGCAAAATCCCTGATTTTGCTGGCAAACACTCTGAGCTCAGTCTTGCCTTTATTATGTGCCTTTTCCACTCTGCTTTACTGCTTGATATTTCTGGGGAGATTTCCTTTGGAAGGAGGCTCTTGTCAGTGTTTTGCTGGTGGTGTTTGGGATCAGTGTTTAAAGCTCTGTCAGTCTGCCTGCTCAGCCGTGCTCTCCCCTGTCTAGCTGCTCATGCAGCGCCAAAAAGGGGAAATTTAAGGAGAGCTAACCTAGTTAGAATTTGAAATGCTGGTTTGAGAACTCAAGGAAGTGGAAACACAGGAAAACCTTAGCAAAAAAGGGACATCATTTGTAAAAGAAAAAAAATCATCTGAGATTGGTGGATTGCAGACCTCCTCCTGCTCCAGGTTTGGTCTGAGATGGCAGAGAAATTAGAATTTTATCCTTTAAAATACAGAAAGAAAAACCACATCTTTAGAGGACTTGAGATTGCAGCAATATTTGGAAAGATTTCACATGAAAAAGGTGAGTTCCCAAGGCAGAAATCAAGCCCCTAGAAAAAAACACTGGGAATACCTGTGGCAACCTGCAGTACCCATGTTACTCCACTGACCCAGCTCTGGATCTCAATGTTCTATTCTACCCTAACAAAGGATTTCCTGTACAATAATCTGAGATAGGAGAGATGGGGGTATTTGCTGTCAGGAAAGCATAAAGAAGATATTATTACCAGGCTAGACTACATCCAGCTCTAACTGTTCAAGTATTAAATCCATTTTTCACCATCAGGAGTGTTATCCAACAACATGAGAAATACAAGCAGGAGAAAATATTCTCAAGTGAAGGAATTGATGGCCAAAGCCTCAAAGTTTGGTAAAATGCTTTTCCACTTCATGTCCTACAAGCTGTCAGCACGAGGATGGAAAACCACAGAGCAGTAATTGCAAAGGACACTTCTTCTTTCTTACACTGTCTCTGTCTGTAAGGCAAGAGGATGGCAAGTTAATTAATTATCTCCAGCATCAGTTTACTTGAAGATCTTTTTTTCCAGCAGCGCTTCAAAGGAGACTGATAGAAGCCTTGATTAGAGGGATAATGAAGGAAATCTCTAATAGATTATATCATTTCTTGCCTATCTGCAGCCATTCACTGCTTCACAGGGCTGGGATTCACGTCTGGAAAATATCACAAGCATGTAAATCCACCTCCGATGCAAAATTTATGGAAAAATTCGAATAATTGCATGTTTACCATATTTCTGTCAAAGGTCTGGGAAAAAAGATATCAGATCATCTGACTTGCTACAGAGCAGAGATTTTTCAAGTGTCCTGTTAGGGTCTCTGACTCTCTGAGGATAAATCCATATTTTGAAGTCACATCAGACATGGAGAGAGGAAATTTATTAGCTAACAGAGAGCAGGAGGAGAGCAGGGACGCAGGAGGAGAGCACACACTGATGTGTGGGCACCATGGGCAGTTTGATGTCCACCTTGTTAGCTGTCCTCACAAGCCTTTTCCTAACAGTGACCATTAGCAGAGGGCATGGCTGAAGTGTTTTATCTTTTTTTTTTTTTCCTCTTTCTAATCTTGTTTTCACCTGCAACACCACTGTAACCCAGTCCTGGCTTCAGGGCACCAGGAGCCTTTGGAGGGCAGAGCTGCTTCCCACTGCAGAGGAGGAAACTTTGGTGCTGTGAGTCCCAGCTCTCCATCCCTGTCCCACCAGTGCCCCCAGTTTGCCTCTGCACTTGCTGTCCCAAGGGGATTTTGATGCCATTTTTCTCTCCCCCAGGCTGTGCACACACTGCCAAATCCAAGAGCAGGGGAAATGAAGTGTCAGGTTCTGACACACCAGGCTGATTCCCATCTCACACTGACAAACCCCAAGCCATTCCCAAGGAGTCCCAGTGGCACGTTTAAAGCAATCCATTTCTTTTACGATGAGGCTGAAGATTCTCCCTGGGTGCTGTTTGAAGCTTTAATAAATTGTTGGTGGCAGCAGTGGCTCTGACCTTTGGATGCCCCAGCACCATCCTGAGTGAGGGGTTGGACGAAGCACTCAGAAGGGAATTATTAATTCCAGCAAAGAGGCACAGAGGAGGACAAAGTCACCCATCAGCAAGCATCTCCAGCAGCCTGCTCTTGTCCTGGCCAACAGGTGTCAGGGAGAGATGATCCAGCCCTGCCCTGAGCCTCTCCTGTCCCCACAGCCAGAGGAGATGGTGCCACGCAAGCGAGCAGAAGCAGCAGCAGAGGGGGACCAGAAAGTGTTTTATGGGGTTAAACATCCCAGTCTGAAGTAAAGCAATTTCCTTCGGTCTCCTGCCACTTCCTTGTGGGGGCTTATCATCTCCAGCTGGGCCAATATAAAGGCCCATTTAATCGAGATCCATTTAACACTGAATCACGCTAACAAGATTACTTAGCCAGGGCTAATTCTGCATTTGCTGAAGTGCAGTATCCAGGGTGAGTAATCTCTGTGTGCTGGTGGCAGGTTCAGAGACAGGTTAGCCACTGGCTTAGCATCCCAGACAAAACATGGGAAGCACACGGGGGACTGTGACAATGAAACTGCAGCCCCTTTAGCCCATGGGGCTCTCTCCTTTCCCCTGCTCAGTGTGATCAGTGTGGAGAGGGTGCACTCATTACCCCATAGGATCCTAAAAAGGGAATTATTTTCTTTGTCCTCACAAGCAGCAGAACAAGCAATACAGCAAAATCCTCTTCAGTCATTATCTGTTAAGTGCATGGCATCCTTTTGTGAGTTAAATGACACAGTATTTCTTGCATGGGACTGAATTCAAAAGGTTTTGCCTTCCATCAGGAGATAACTCAAGATTTGAGTGCTAATTGAATACATTTATATGCACACAAGTGATAGGCATTCATACAATTTTTTAAAGTAGATTCTCACCATTCAGTCATTTAAAAATATAGCACTAAGGGCTCTATTATTTATGATTATTAAATCACAAATCTGAGTAGCAAAATACTTCACTCGGGGAAAATGTGAAGAGGCTGTTTCAGAGGGAAAAAAAAATCTCCTTTCCAGAACTCACAGAACATCATCGCAGGAGGATGCTGATAACCAATATTGTTTTACAGCTAAGGCTCTCCAAGTGACTCAGGTAAATGGATTAATCCTAATCACCCCTTCAAACGTTCCCAAGTCCTCCACATGGTCAGAGCTGAGGTTGATGTGTTCTGGGGAGTGCTATTCACTTTTTTTTTTTACACATGGACTCGTTATGCCATCAGGGCAGGGTTTGGGACATCCCTGCTTGCTTTCAGAAGATGGGTCTTGTCACTTCAGGGGGGATTCATCTCACCTGGTGTCAGAGGTCCACAAGACAAGTGTCTGTACAGGAGCGAGTCTCTTAAATGTGTAAGTGGAGAGAAATTGCAGTGATTTGTCTGACCTATTTTAGGCAACCACCTCCAGATGAGAGCAATTGCCTGCTGGAGGTGCCCATTTTTCTCCATTGATGGTAAATGAGATCTGAGTGCTCAGTGCAGATGCCGAGACCTGGGTGCCATCAGGTGAGATGGATCCTATCCACAGTAATTGCAGCCTTTCAAAACGAGAGGCACTTTTTTATTTTATTTTTTCTTTTCTTTTATTTTCTTTCTTTTTTTTAATACCCCAAGGAGTTTATTTTAACTATTTGAGGAATTTTCCAAGTTTTCATTTCTGTCCTTGGTGTCTCTTGGTCTTTCTCCCCCTTTGGGCAGGCAGTTCTCAGGCTGTGGCAGCTGGGCTGTCAGAGTGGTGGTGAGAGAGCCCTGGGTTTTTCCTTCCACAGAACAGAGCAGGGCTCATGGTTTTATTTGGCAACCCAGCCCAGAACAACTTCTGTTCAGAGCTCAGCCTGTCAGAAATGGTTCTCCTAGGCTGGGTGCACGCTCTTCTGTGGTGTGAAGGACAAAAGCTCAGGCAGGGCAGAATGACAGGACCAGAGATGACAAGACCACCCCCAGAGGTCCCTTCCAACCCCGTGAAACAGCCCTGGTTGTTTCAGGATTCTGTGAAACAGGAAAAGCCCTCCAGGGCAATATTTTCCCACCAGGTGTGGAGATCTCCATGCTCAGGGTGCTGCTGGGGATGTGCCTTGCCCCTGGAAACATCCAGCCCCTCAGCACTGCTGGGCAGGCACCTCCAGGGAGGTTTCAAGATATAAAAAAATGTTATCTATGGAGCTGGGGGCCTTTAGGGTACAGCAGGAGCTGGGCAAAAGTCGTCAGTATCATCAGGGATATTCAGATTTCTGGGTTCACTTGGATCCAGCCCAAGAAGTGACCTGGGCACTCAGGAAAAGGAACACCCCCTGACAGGGCTCTCAGCCCCAGCTCTGCACAAACCTGCAAGTGTGTGGTGCTACTTCACCTGCCCCCCATCCACCAGTGCCAGGAGATGAAATCCTTACATCAGGGCTGGATTCTGGCCAGCTGCTGAGGTCACTGGTGAAACTGGGCTTCTGCTGAGACTTTTTATTCTGTTTTTTATTGCAGTCTAGAGCTCAGACCAGACATTTTCTCCCCTTTCTTCCTCTCAGGTACTAAACCATACCCGTCGTCTCTGCACATGAGAAAGGGGGTCAGCTCTACACAGGGAATTCACACATTTGATATCCACCACCTCAGTGCCTGGAAAATGACCAAACAGATTTTGAAGTCACATAAGTGAAACAGGCAGGCATGAGGAGAAACTTGAGTGTCTGAGGTTTGTTTCCTTGAAAAACAAAGCGTTCATTCAAAACATTCAGCTGCCCTCATGACTTCACCCTCAACATCTGAAAGCACCAAAATCTCCCTCAAAAATATGTTCAAGTCACACTGAAAATTCAAGGGACTCCCTCTAGCAAGTGCTCTGGTTTTCTCCAGCTGTAGAAAGCCAAAACACATCCCACTCCTGTTCCTTCAAAGATCAGTCCACTAGCCAAGGGGTTGGATTGTGCAGACAGCCCTGTGCCTTGGGCACTTTGGAAGGAGCTGAGAGTCTTGAACTCGATTTCCAAGAAAGAATTTCCATGCATGTTCCAATTTTAATGGTGCCTAAAACATTTACAAATGTGGTAAAGGCTGGCACGCCCCAGTTTGTACCCAAAACTTTATTTCCTCGAGTTACCTTTTCTGAACCTCTCAGAAATAACCTGCTGGCTGCAGGTTGCTCCATTTCTTGTCTTGTTTTGATATCAGTAATCTCTAATTACTGGGGTTTGAAAGGCTTCAAGTCCTGCCTGTGTGTGTCCCAGGCAGGTACCAGGTGTGACAACCCCCCTGGATGTCACACCTGCTGCTCGGGCAGCAGTGCCTGACCACAGAGGCAGAGTGTCTTCCTCCCAGCAATAGGACCCAGCAGGCTCCATGGGAATCGTTATTAACTTGCCTTTAATTACCAACTAATTTCCTCCTGCACAGCCAGTAATTTCAAGCCCTGTGGAAAGCACAAGGAAACAATAACAAGACATTTCCCAGCAAAAGGAGAGTAAATAAACAGGCAAAACACAGGGATCCAAAGGAACGTGGTGTATTTAAATACTCCAAATACAACAATCTCAGAAATATTCCTCCAGAAAAAAAAAGCAGAAACCATTTTTTTCCCCCCTCAGTTCCCTGCTAAATATTTCATTTTTAAGGGCATCCAATTTTGCTAAGTTACAGGGAATACCTTGTGGGTGTTTCTAATAGGAGCTGCCTGCACCTAAAATATGCAGAGGTTACCACCTCTCCATAATAAGCTGGTGCTGTAGGTTGTTGAGCAGCTCCAGCACTGCTCAAACCATCCTTAGCAGCTGACAGACAGCAAGGAGAGCTGGAGGAGCGTGAAGCCTTGTTAGTGGCAAGGTTTTCCCAGCTGAGGCTCAGCCAGGCACTGATTGGCAATTCCGAGCACGGGGGGTTTGTCCCGGTGGAGCCTCCATATGTTTTTTCCCCTGGAGGAGCAATGAATGTCAATTCACCCCTTGGGGTGTGTCAGGTGAAAACCCTCCTGAGGGTGAAACGAGAACTGACAGCAACCAGCCACAGGTGCCCCGACCAACTTCCACCCACCGGCTGGCTGTGCCAGGGTGGAGAATTAAAAGAGAGAATTAAAAGTAAATGGGAGAATTAAAAGTAAAAATTAAAAGTAACTCATATAACATCAAAAATTAAAAGTAACCCATATATAACATCAAACTATAATAACACCTAGTGTTAAAAAAAAAAAGAAGAAAAAAATAACCATCATTATTTAAAAAAACCCTATGATAACATTTTCAAACCCTAAAACCCTACAAAACAAGTTACATCAAGTTTAGGGAGAAAAGAGAGCTGTGTCTGCTGTGTTTCCATGCACAGCTCTGGTGAGCACATCCCCCTCTCCAAACCAGCTGTTTGGAAATGAGAATGGAGGTATCACACTCTCACATCCCATAAAACTGGGAAATGAACGTTTGTGCTTTGGATCATCAGCAGGGATCTCCCCAGAGCTCCTGGCCATGCCCTGAGAGTGTGACATTTGTGGTGAGTCAACAGCTCCATCCCATTCTGCTCACCCAAACACAGTGCAACACATTCCCCTCCCTCATGTCCATTTCTCATCTCAACTCTGCCTCAGAGCATTCTGCCAGCGGCTCTTGACGGGCTTTCCAGAAGTTAATTAAGCTTCAAGACACCTCGGTGAAGTTGACTAATGTAATTAAGCGAATCTCGCAGATGAGTAAGCTGAGGAGGGGTGAGATCAAGCAGCAGAGTGATGGAGGAACTGTTATCCGATGGCAAAGGTGGGCACAGGGCACAGAGACCTCATCGCTGACATCCTGCAGAAATCACTGCCCCTCCCTTCCCACAGCTGTAGCTGATTATGATTTTCTCCTGGAAATGGTAGTTTGGACCATTGTCTTAACAAGAAAAGCAATTTCTTTAGACAGGAAAGAATCATGGTAGAGCTGCTGTCTCTGTGTCACATGGGTGTTTCTGGCAAGTATCAAGTCCCCAGTTACTATTATTAAATTAAACTGGGCTCCAAGCTTATATATAATATCCCTGGAAGTGTTCAAGGTCAGGTTGGACGGGACCCTGAGCCTCCTGGTCTGGCGAAAGGTGTCCTTGCATGAGCTGAGCTTTAAGTTCCCTTCCAACCCCAACCATTCTATAATTCTGTGATAATTCTCCATGTACATGAAATGATGTATTTTATTAGTAATTAAGGTGTCAGGAAGCTGTAGTCCAATGGCTTCTATCAAATAAACTTCTGAAATTACAGTAACTGTATAGATTATATTAGAATAATTCTTAGATTGTCTGGGTGTGCCCTAAATACAATTTCTGATGAGATTTCTTTCTTTAATTTCAAAGTAAGCTGGAAAAATGAGTAAAAGGAAAACCTGAATCTTGCTGCAGCCTGAAGCATGACTTGTGCCATAGATTTACAAGGTTTGCCCTCCTGACCCAAGCACTGGGACTGTCTGGGAGCAGCCCAGAGGCTGCTGCCTCAGCCACTTCACACCACTGACTTCTCTTCCCACCCAGGCACTGGTGACAGCATCACCTGACACTCCTCCTAAATCTGCCAGAGGGAAAAAGTCCACACAACTGTGGGAAAGTTCAGGTGACACCACTTTGCTTTAAAACTCTTGTTTCCCAGTTCTGGGACTCCATGGAAAACTATGAAGTGATGGCAGCTCTTGGGACCTGAGCCACGCTGATTTTTTTTCTGGTTTGCCTCATCTGTTTCTCTATACTTCTCTGTGTCCCGAGTGACTCTGACACAGGAATTCCAGCTTTTCATTTTTCTGCTGTACAAGATGTCAGCAGATAACAATCCATGCTTCACTGCTGCCATTCCATAATTGAAAGAGCCAGCCATACATCAGGCTCGGAGCTGCAAACCCCATCAATAAGTACTTTATTACTTGGGCATAATTTTCCACCAAGCCCTGGGTGAGACTTCACAGGCAGTAGGGTGATATCGCTGAACCCACACTTTGCTGCAAACTGGTTAAGATCATGTCTACTAAACCATATTGTCACAAATTAGTTTCTCAGACAACCAGCATCTAGCAAAAAAAATGTACTTAATATGCAAAGCTGTCTGTTCAGATCTATGTGTTTTCCAGGGAAGCCACCTCAGGGAAAAGAGAGCTGAAGTCCAAAATAACAGCACACGTTTCTTTCCAAGTCAACATAGGCAGATCTACACCTTTCTCGAGGAACAAATTTTTCCTGTGTCACCAAGAGGGTGATTTTTTTTTTTTTTTTGACTTGTCCTGCATATTCAGCATGTAAGAGAGACCTTCACAGCTTCTGCAGCCTTACAGATTGTGTGAGGGCACTGTGAAACTTGCTTGGCCTCTCTTTTTAGATTTAATTCTCTGCTCTTTTCCGTGGCACATTAAGAATCAGCTTCCTGGTCCATTTCAACAAAATCCTATCAAGTCCCAAGAGTTTCCCCTTTAAATAAATACCAGGGGCTCGAGTTTTAATTACTTTCTGCAGAATCCCCTTATCAGCAGCAGCTTTGACAGGCACAGGCTCTGCGTTATCTGCAAACACAACTGAGATCTCTAACTCCTTCCATGTCTTTAGCCCTTGAAGCTCATCTCATACCTATTACATGTCATGCCCAGAAGCACTGCCAGAGTGCAGGCTCTGATACCTGGACAGGCAGCTCTTCTCCTCCACAGCCTCTTATCCCACAGGCTCCTTACACCCTTCCCTTGTTGCCAGCACAAATAAATTGCTGTTAATGAAGCCGTGCTGGCTATCTGTCTGCACACCAGGCGCCTTCCAGAGGTGTTATTTCTGCCACAGAACCTCATTTTTGTTCCAGTTTGGCCCATAAGTCTGGGGCTCTGCAAAATTCCCTGAAGCTGGTGCCTAGAGCAAGGGGTTGTCTGTGCAGGTGGTGAGCTGCCTGCCCCACCAAAGGTGTGTGGCAGCAGAAGGAGAGCAGCCTTTTTGAGGGGAATTTCTGCCTTTCTGAGGCTCAGTGCAACCACGTCTCTTTGTTTCCCAGAGTAATTGCAAGAATAATAAATTATCAAAACAGAAGAGCTAATCATAAGGCAATTTGAGTTCTGCATGGAAATTCAGGTCCTTTAATACATTATCTTCATGGGATCAACCATCCTGCAGTCCAGAAGCTGACTCATAAAACCCAGAGGGAGTATGTCTCACCCCAAAATCTCCAAAATCTGCTGCAGTGCAGGCATGATGACTTATTGAAGGATCTTCATTATAGATCTATTTGAGAGCATTCTCATTTTTATCCTGGTAATCCCCAGCGAGAAACATTGCACCACCCAGTGAGAATTATGTTTGGCTCTTTCACCTCCTGCACCATTCCCTTGTCCCCTCCATCCCTCACCTGCACAGCTGGAGTCTTGTCTGACTTTCAGCCTCCAGAAATCGCTGGAGAGAAGAGCTGTAACCTGAAGCACCCGTACTTATGATCAGCTATTTTCAAAGGCTCAGAGGGCTCGGTTCCTGAGCAGGACAATGCCTAAACTCTGGCTGCTGTGCACACTTGCTGCTTTTATTCCTGGCAGAGCTGTCCCTGCCCCGGAGGGCACCCACCTCCTGCCTTTTTACCATATTAATAGCTCTCCTTTCCTTCAGCTCACCTTCATGCCAGCAGTGGAGTAGCCAAACTTCAGGGCTCTGAGAACAAAAGCAGGCTCAAAGCAAAAGCAGACATAAAACCCCATTAAACCTCATGGTTCAACACAGCAGCAGAGTGAAGAGGGGACCTCCCAGAGCCCTGTGCTTGATTCCAATAACCATCCATAACTACCCCTAAGGATAGTTTCTAAAGAGGGGAGAGCAATAAACAGCACTTCCCCTCTTCATTACACAACTCCAGCAATAACTATGATGAATGGCAAGGAACAACTGGGTTTCATTGCTGGATTTCCAGGCTGTGGTGTCCAACAATGGGAGCATAATAAAGACAGATGGCAGTGGATTAATTCTCCTTGCAATGTGGCCAGCGCTGGCTGTTCAGCCGTGCTCGACCCAGCCCAACAACAGCCCCAGGCCTGTCCAGCAGCAGGAAAATGCTCCTTGTTTTTGTGCAGGGTTGGGGACAATGGGGATGGTGAAAAACAGTGTTTGCTCTGCCCAGAGAGCAGAGCTGAGCAATGTGCACCAGTTCTGGTGTTGTGCTCTAAACGTGCAGAGAAATCAACAGAAATCCAAGTGGGTTTTTCACTGAATATTTCTGCTCCTTTTTGACTGGTGGTATTAATTCCTTGGCTTATTTTTAGTTTGGAAACTTCAAAAAGAAAAAAAAAAAAAACACCCCAAAATGAAAAAAAAAACCACCATAAAATTTTTGCTGCTTCAATGCAAAAGGGATTGTTTTTTAAAAGTTGCTATATTTTCCCCCTCCAGTTTTGTCCATTTAGAATCATAGAATCATTTGGTTTGAAAAAGCTCTCTTAGATCATCAACTCCAATCAATAATTAGCATAAATAATAGATAGCTAGATACATAAATAGATTTTTAAAAAATCAATTATAATAATACTATAGATAATATGAAAATAGAGTATTTAAAGTGTTTTAAGTATTTTGAGTATTAAGTTTGAGTTTTAATTATATTAAGTGTTTTGCACTCTTTTTCAGTAGGCTTAATACAGTGCTAATAGGTGTGTACTGGATGTAATTTTAAGATTCCCATGAAGTTTTGTGTCACTTCAAGCCACAGAGAAGAAATATGGTCTAGGAGGGCTGAGGAGTGAGGAGAGCTGGGCTTTGCCCACAGCCCCAGCAGAGCTTTGCTGGGTGCAAATGTATGAAATTCACTCTGATATTCAGATTAAAAGGGTGCAAAATTAACAGGGGAGGGGTCTCACCACAACCAATTAATTGAGTTTGTAAAATGTTTGGAGACCTTCAGATGGAAGGTGCTAAACAAAGTGAAAATCATCTTAATTTCTGCTTAAGCCAAGCAATGCTGCTTCCATCACTCACTGCAAACCCAGGTCCTGATGCTGTTTGCAAGTCCACTGCAAAATTCCTGCAGATGTATTTGTTATTCAGGAGCATTCACTGGGCTGAATAATTTTCAGATGGAGTTTTTGGGAAGCTTGTTTGATTTGCCCATTCATTATCTGCTCTCTGGATGTCTGATGGGCTACACAAAGCAGTGTGTTGCTGTTTCTGCCTGCTGCCTGAATGGCAGAAAGTTTATTAGATGGGGGAATAATGAATAATCAATAATGAGTACTCTTGTTTTTGTGTGAAAACAGATGAGAGTGTGAAAAGCAGTGTCTCTCCCCACTTTCCTGCCAACAGATCCCCATTGATGATAATGTTTTCCAACAGGGAAAAGCAAGCAGGCTCTTGATACAGCCAAATATCTGGTCATTCACAAAATCTAGTCTGACTGCCTTACCAGAATCACAGCTGCCTGAAATAAGGAGGTGGCTGCTCTGGGGTTGACCTGTTATCTTTACAAAGATGATAAAAAGTACAAAGATGATAAAAAGTTTAATATGTGTGTCTTTGAGGTGTGTGTTAACCAGTCATTGGCACTCTGGGCTTTTCTCCCTGCAGTACAGGATAACTCCTGCTCTGTGGGGGTTTCTCTACAGCACCTCACCCTGGTAAATCTGTTCAGTGTCCACAGCACTCCTGCAAACCCCACTGTGGGATCCTTTGAACCCCTCAGGGAAACCCCCAGGGCCTTGCCCTGGAAGAACACACCACAGAGTCTCCACCTAGGCTGAAAGAGAAGACTTTCCATGGAACCTCACCACACTGTGACACAGCCCAGTTCCTTTCCCCAAATGTCCCAAATTCTCGTGGTTGCCCCTTTCCCTGTTCCCTCATTGGTTGTGGTATCCCTGCTGGCCAGCCCCATCTTCCTGTAGGGCAATTCCCTTTGCCTGCCCTTTGTGCCACCCCTGTGCCCTCAGGCCATTGGCCACTGACCCCACACTTAAATTTGGGCACACCGCGTGGTTTCATCTTTTATTCCTGATTTCCCTTTGCTGTGCTGGAATAAACCTTGGCTGGAATTTATCACACAAAAGGCCCTTCTGCCTCTCTTGGCTGAGCTGGCCGTGGTGAGTGTGGTGTGCAGACTTGACTGCTTTGCCTGAATTCCTCCCCAAGTGGCTTTTCCACAGGAGAATCTCACGGGGAACAGGCAGCAGCACCCACCATCTAATCTGCTACAAGTGCTACACCCCATCTCTGCTCTGGTGCAAGCCCCAAACTCCTGGCAGTGAGCCAGGCCAAAACCCAGCTGCACCAGCCACCCCAAACCCACGTTCCCCCCGAGCTCTCCTGGCTGCTGAGAGATGGAAAGCTCAAATTTACACAGCACCACTTCCTCGTTTCACTTTTTGCTGACCGTGTGACTCCCGGTTGCATGTAATTATTTTGGTATGCTGGTGTTAATGATGTGTCCAGTTCACTTAGCCTGTTCATCAGTATTGCTGGTCATTTGCTGTTTCTTTGTTTCTTGCCTCCCAAAAGGTCACTACATCATCAGCAAAACCAAGCACAATTCATCCATTATTTATCAAGCCAGGTTTAGTGCTCACCTGTCCCTGATTTCAAGGCCATGCTCCATCCATGCACCTCCCAGCCCTGCCTGGGCCACGAGGCACCTACTGGAATAAAGCAGCTATTAAACAGAAATTGTGAATCGTTGGAAGTGAAGCTTGCAGTGCTGCAGACAGGAATTCGGTATCATTTTAAGCCTTTCTCAATCTCAGGCCTTCAACCCCACTCCTGCTTTGCCTTTTATTGACTGGAAAACAATTTATAAGTAAATCTATGCAATAAAGGACCTGCCTTTTGCCGTTTGGCCTGAGTTGTGACCTGCTTTAACCCTCCATCAGCGAGGGCTGCCTGCATCTGTTACTGCCCCAGCCTCGCTGGGTGCTCACCACAGCTTCCTGCACTGCGTTATTGACTCCTCCTCTGGAGCAATACCATGGAATGGCATCCCTGAGGGCCTGGGAGAAATCAGGGATGCCCATCACACTCTGCACCATCCTAGGTGAGCGTCCCGTGCCCCTGCAGGAGGATCTGCAGCCTCTCAGCCTCTCCAGGACGCTGGGGTACAGGTGATGCAGGATGTTACCAAAGCTCCGTCTGCCTCTGAGGAGTTTTTGAAATCTCAGCCCCTGAGATGAGCAATAACCTTCAAAAAAAAAAAGAAGAAAAAAAAAAGGAAATAGAAAACCCACACGGGACTTATTGCAAAAGGGAAATTCTAAGCTACAAATAAAGGCAATAAAGAGGCAGAGCTCTGCATTTCTCACAGCTCGCAGGCTCAGATGAGGAGCCCCGAGGTCACCCCGGGGCAGCGCTCCTGTCCCCTGCCCCTGGTGGCATTTGTCACCCCTGCTGCTGACACTGAGAGAGGGCACGGGGAGGAGAGCAACGCCACTCTCTGCTCGCCCCTATTTGTCCTGGTTATCAGACTGGAAAAGATCACCAATTACCCTCTTCCCAACCACCACCACTCCTGCCAACAAAAGATGAAAAGCACATTTATTTCTCTTAAGTGAGATCTTTTTGTGACACATAAGGACCCTTGTATACATGACAATTACTTGTAAAAAATGTCTCTCTGTCTACAGCACATCTGTAAATGGATTTAAGCCCATATAAAGGATGTAAAAATGGCAATAACCGCCCCAGTGCAGCTCCCTGGAAGCTCTCAATGGTGTTTTTTTCACATATATAAAAGCCAACATGGAACAAAAAGGCCTGTCAGCAAAGACAGGTAGGCTTGCCTTTCCACACCTAACTAGAGAAACTTAATTTTATTTATTTTTATTGACAATTTCAACAACTATTTCTCAATCATAAAAGTAAAAAGCACAGGCTCAGCTAGTCAGCCCATCATTTCTATTTAGCTTTTTATTTGTGCGAGGAACTCTTTGGAGATGCAATATCTTGTTTGCAGAGACACCCTAGTGGCAACACGACATTACTCAAGCCGCCAAATGGGGCTCGTGCACACACTGCAGCCTCCTCCAGCACCTCCAGCTCCTTTAGGAATCTCCCCCTGCACCCTGGGGATCCTCTGCTCCCCCCACGTCCTCAGCCTCCCCCATTGCTGCCAACTCTCAGCTGTGACATCTGGGGACAATGAGCAAAACTTGGTTTAAAAACAAACCCTGTCATTGCCTAGCAGGTGATTATTGACCATTGCATATTATAATTTTTTTTCCTATTATTTTTACAGATGGTCAGTGAGATGTTCTGCCTCGCTGACCATCACAGAGGGTGCTGGAGGATTTATCCCTGCCTGAATTACAGATCTGACACTCACCCTTCCCTGGCCCAGGGGTTTCTGAATGCCAGGTTTCAAAGTGTGATGGGTGAATAATGCCATGGTTGACTCTCACAGTTAAAAGGCAAATATCATGTATATATGTTAAGGCAAGTTTTATAGATTTATAGTTTTTTTACCCCCTTGTGTTGTTATCAGGGGACTGCCTGGGTTTGGGACATTTGGGAGAGTTGGCTTGTCACTGTGGCAACAGCTGATCTCCAATTGAGATTTAAGGAAGTGAACTCCACAGCTGGACAGTGAAGATTGACAAAACTTTGGGAGGGACTAAAGGGTTAAAAGGTGGAATACCCATTGTGTGGATGGGCACATGGTGGGGAAAATCCTCTGCTCCCAATGCTGTAATATTTTCTCTATCCAGTCTTCTGTTGTATTTTTGATAAGGTTTTAATAAACTTCTAAATTTTAACCCAATAACTAATAACTAAATAACTAACTAGATAACTAAATAAATAACTAATAACTAAAGTCCGCAATGCAGACTTTTCTGTCCAGTTACACAAAACCACCCATGGAGAGGAAGGTGAAGAAGGACCAGCCACCACCCCAAAACCTCCATCTTATCTCTATATGTATTACTATATTCTAAAACCCCAAACTCCAAGTTTTCTACCCAGTGACATGACACACTTCTAATCAACTACCCACCCACGATACCAGTGCTATAATTAAGTTTTAGAAACCTTCTCCACGGCCTCAGGTGAAATGCAGTGTTCTCCTGGGGGTCAGAGCCTGTCAGCACAGAAACCCCAAAACTCTCAGCAGCTTCCAGAACTCCAGCACCCCCTGTGCTGTCACACAGAACCCATCCAGCCCCGGCTCCTGTTTGCACTCCCACCCCAAGAGCAGCTCTGGTGTCAGGTGTCTGTGAGCCCGAGGCTCCCCTCTCCGTGCTGAAAAGCATATGCAATGAGCCTGCACCTTCTGTTCACACTCTGTCAGTAATCCCAGGCAGGCAGGTTTGCTGGTGACCTTCCTAATGGAAACTCTGCTCCGTGCCGTGCTGGCTTCGCCTCAGTTCAGTATTATCTGCAAAGATGCAGGCTGTTGATTTGTGGGCATCTTCTAAAGTGAGCACTGCAGAGGCTCAAAAGGGTTGGTGCAGCCTAGAGCTGCAGAAGGAAGGTGGTTTCTTGCCCAAACACAGGCCAAGGCAGTGAAATAGAATTCCTATAGAAGAAATAACTCACTTTAGCTGGCTTGGGGAGAGGGAAAAAAAAGAACTTGTCTCAGCTTAATTACAAATTTACTTCTTTCTCTTTCCTCTCTTGCCATCCCTGCCCCTCACCCCCTGATAAAATGAGGGTAAAAAGCCCTGCAAATGGCAATATCCAATATTCATTAGTGGCTTGTGAGAGAGACAGAGAGACACAACTCATTACTGGGTTCTTCACCTTTACCCTTGACAATGGTTATTTACATAATAACCTGACCCTTAGGTTACTCTTCATTAACAAACACATGTGCAAACATAGAAGCAGCTGGCTACAACTCATAAATATATATTGTTAACCTTGGCTTAGAAGACTTACTTTCACTTACTAAAGGGAAAAAAAAGGAGAAAAGGAGACATTATTTTGCATAGCCATTATGTTATAACCTCAGTAAATGGTACAATGAGCCAGAGGCTGCTGTGTCTGAGCTTGCAGGACACGGCACCAGGGCTCCTGCTGCTCCCCACATCCACTCTCCAGCAGATTTGCAAAACAGCTCAGTGCCTTATCCCTGTCTGGAGCACCTCCCCCTGCCTGTGGGCACTGTCCCAGCTGGGGGATGAAGAAGAAATCACTGGCACTGGGAGTTAATCCAAGTCTTCCATTCCCCAAACCATCTGATGATGCCCCCTGATCTAGGCCATGGTGGGATGGAGTGCAGAGCTGGGATGAAGTAGGGCAGGACCCTCCAGGGTGAGTTCAGCCAAGATGAACAATGCCATTTAATCCTCTGAGCAAGAGTTTCAGGCTCCACATGGAAATATTCCTGTGTAAAATCTGCAGACCAGGATTTAGAGCTTTTCTTCATCTTTCTGAAGGCACCTAAAAGAGCTTCTGAGCCTTCTTTTCCATCACCTGTCTCTTGGAGCCAACCTCCATAACTTGGAGGTCCTGTACCATATTCTCAAAATGCACTTTAGTTCAGGCAGAGTGATTTACGATTTTCCAGGGAATACTTCAGTGGCCACACATCAGACAGCCACCCCCAGAATGACAAAGCACCACCAGCACCACAGGTGGAGAGCAGCTTAATTTCGGCCATGGCTTCACACACACCTGATCAGAAGGTGCCACAGGGAGGACTTGTCCCTTTTCCAGGTGTCCTTGTCTGCAACTGGCAGGTGACAGCAGAAACCTGGTGCCCAGGCTGTACCAGCCAGCCAAGAATCAAACATAAGGGTTTATGTTTTTTGTCAACAGCAGAAGCTGCTCAGAGGACCACATCCCCATCACCCTGCACGTGGAGGTGTCACAGCAGATCTGTAGGACCAAGGGTGCTCACAGCAGATACCTGCAGCTCCCTGCAGATGCAGGATGGGCTCCCTGGGCCCCACTGGGATCACCCTGAGCTTCAGCTCCTCTCAGCTGTGAGAGTCACTCTCTCCAAGCCTTGCCCAGCCCCAGCTCAGGGGCCCAAAGGACACATTTTAGAGGCTGTGAGTGCAGGGAGCAGCAGCCCTGGGTCTGCCTCGAGTCTGACATTTGGGAAACAAAGGAATTGCTTCCTGAGAACTTAAATGAGGATAAGGCGCCGTTGGAACAGAAGTACATCTACTGTTTACAGAGTACAAATGTTAATTGTGTTTACGAATCCAAACCTGAAATTAACAACTCAAAGTTTGCAAAATCTCCCAGGAAAGGCAAACCCTGCTGTTCCAGGCACTCTGTATTATCCAGCACAAATCATTCCGAAGCCTCTTTACCTATTCACTCAGTATTTCCAAACCAATTACTAGCTCAGAGTTTGCAAAGCAGGCTGACACTTGGGGTTTCAGACAGGGACTTCCTTCAGTCCCACTACCAATCCAACTATGTTTTAATTTAGTGAAGAGGGAAAGCATATAATTTTTTAGCTCCAGGGAAGCCAGAGGCAATCACAAATATCCCTTGAGCTGAGTCAAATTCTTCAGTTTAAAGAAGCAGCCCATTCTATTGCAATAATTGGACTTTAGTGTCCCTTTCGTTTAAAGGAACAATGGCTGATCTGGAGAGTGGATGGCTTGGGCAGCAGGGACACCTCACCTTTGGGACCTGAGCCACAGACCTGACTGTAATTGGATGAACCCAGAATAGCAAGTGCTCCACTTGCATGGAAATAATAAAAATAACAACAACAATAATCATAAAAATGATGATGATGATGATGATGATGATGATGATGATGATGATGATGATGATGATGACGATGATGATGATGAACACACCAGAGACGCCCCCACAGCTGGGTGTTTGTCTGTCAGCAAACCAGCATCTGCATGATGCTGCACCAAGACAGAGCTTGGAGAAACAAAGCCTCAGGCTGATGAAGAAGAGATGGATGGATGGAGGTTGGAGTTTTTGGGAAGGCTGTGACACCAGCCAGGGCAGACACTTAACCCCACACAAGAACACCTCTGCACTGCTCCAAAGCCAAGAGGAAAACATCTCCAGCTGGAAGGAGTGGCCAAGAGAGATGTCCTTGGAGGGTGAACGAGCAGAGGGGAATTACTGTGTTGAGAAAAGGCTGAGAACTCTGGTTAGGGTGGAAACTCAAGAAATTAAAACTCTTGCAACATCAGGCTGATGTCCAGAATTATCCCAGATTGCAAGGCAAGAGTCCATTAAGTGGGCAGTTTTCCTTATCTCTTCCACACCCACTCCTCTCTCAGGGGAGACATCTGCTGATAACAGGCTATGGAATGTCCCTGCATGGCTGATAAGAACTACAGCATCCACTGGGAGATGCTCCGCCCAGGGGAGGAGCCAAGCATTCCTACCTGGATATAATCTGGAGTTTCTGGAACACCAGCACGGCTTCTCCACTGCATTTCCAGAGGAACAGCAGCTGCCTCTTCCACAGGATCTTCAGAGGAAGACTACACCCTTCTCCAGGATCCCTGCTCCAGCAGAACCACCCCTGGCACTGCAGGAGGGCTGAGCCACAATTCCAATGGGACTGCTGCCAGCACCCTGACCCACAGGGTGTCAGGCTGTGTTCTGACTCTGTCAGTGTTGTTTTTGTTTACTGCATTGTTTATTTTATCTTTTTCTTTTCTTCCCTAGTAAAGAACTGTTATTCCTGGTCCCATATTTTTGCCTGAGAGCCCCTTAATTTAAAATTTACAGCAATTTGGAGGGAGGGGGTTCACATTTTCCATTTCAGGGGAGGCCCCTGCCTTCCTTAGCACACACCTGTCTCTCCAAACCAAGACAAGAGTGAAGAACTCAAGCACCCCACCAAGAAACGAGCCCCACACCACCTCCACACCCCACCTCCCTCAGCAGAGGCTTTAATTGCCCCAAGAACTGTGATTAGAGAGGTCTGGTGCCATCGCTGCTGGCTCACCAGGGAGGGGATGGCAGCTCTCCCCAGCCTGCACCAACAAACCACACTTCCCCCTGCGCCCAGCAAATGTCAGCCCAATATTAGATGTGGCAGTGGCACTTATAAATCCAAGTTAGAAAATGCCATCATGTATTTTTAATCCAATCGCCTCGTCACTGCATAATAAAATGAAAGGATTGCCGAGTTTGACTGGCATTTGTAAGTAGCATGTGAAAGGGGCTAATAGAGGGAGAAAATTAGCTGCATTTATCATCTTAACTACATTCATATTACACTCACGATCCAATTGTTTAAAAATTGGGCTTTTAGAGCAGGTCCTTTTGAAAGTTTAAGCATTCCAAACAACCGCGATTTATTCTCAGAACAAACATTACCTTAGAAAAGATTTATTCTGTAGCTTTTGTGAATTGTAAAAGGGATGGACTTTGTTCGTGGGTTTCTGGTAAGTGCAGTCAGCACCAAAGACAGTCAAAACACAGGATTTGTGTTCTTCACTGAGTGCTGATGTTTGGAGAAAAAAAGTGTAATTGGAACCCATTTAATATTTGAAAAAATCCTACAAAATCTTCCCTCTGAAATAGCCCTGAGTTTAACAAAATTTCCAAAACATTCAAAAGCTGAGGTGAGAGGTTTTTTAAAATTTTGTTTTACCATTTTTCTATTACAATCTTACATTACTGCTTAGCATTTAAGTAGTGGCAGCAAGTGGTTTTAATGACATTACAATGTAAGGCTTGAAACCCTGAGGTATTTTTGCTTTTTAAATCAGCCAGGTTATCTGTTACTCAGCCCTGACTGAAATATATGATCTAATTATTTGAGATTCCCAATTGTGATGTAATCAAAAGTCATAATTGACAGAAAACAATATGAAAATCAGGAGCATGAAAGCATACACCAAACTCACTGTCATGCAACTGAGGAAACCTGACCTAGACATGTAGATATTTCAAATAGTACTAAATATCTTTATCCCATAATTGAGTAAACAATTAAAAACATTAACAAAATATCTAGTTTCAGGTAATATTGTGCTAAGTCAGAGGTTGTTCAATGTGCTCTTATGACATAAATATATATATATAAAACAATTCAGTGGCTCTGTGTGAAGTTAACCACTACAAAATGTCACGATTTTCTGAACTAATGCTTTGTTTCACAGAATTTTTGCACGCTGAGAAAAAAACAACCACAAACCATTTTTAAACTCTAATTTTTTACTATACCAGAACAATGTACACTTGAAATTAAGGAAACTAAAGTTTCCCCAAGATTTCTTGCAGGTGTTTGTGCAAAGCTCCTGCAGCCTGTGCTGGGCTCCATGTGCAGCTGCAGGACCTGGCTCCCACACCTGAGTTACCTGTGGCCCAGCAATAGCATGAACACACAGAAAATCTCCTGCTTCCACAGAAAATTTCCACTCCTGGAGTCCTGCCTGCTGTTGTGCCACCACATTCCCCAGGGCAGTTTCCTCCCCAGATGGTTTTTATCAGTCCTTTTGATCCCAGGGTGACCTGAGAATTTATTCTGTTGCTGAGATGTCTCTGCACATTGGCAGCAGGAGCATCAGGAACCAAAGTTTCCCTGTCCTCTCTGCTGATGTGAACTCTGGGGTGGTGGGGGTTGACTTTGGCTAGGAATGGTCCTGGCCAATCTGGAATTTCAGTCAGCTGACAGTCAGGTGCACCCTGACATGGACCTGGCTGCTTGAGAACAGGTCACAGACTCTTCTGCAAAACTTGGGGTCTCACCAATGTGATGGCACCTGGGGGTCTGGAGACCAAATCCTGCAGCAGCTACACATGGCTGACACAAGGTCACCTTCCTGAGGTGCTGTGATGTCCACCTACCTCCCTCTGATGTCCACCTCCCCTCTAAGGTCCATCTTCCCTCTGATGTCCACCTCCCCTGTGATGCTGTCATTCCCTCTGTGACCCCTTTTTCTCACAGAGATGTGGGGCAGAGAAACACACTAAAGGTGTCAAGAGAGCTTGGAGGGGGGTATATCCCAATAAAAATTCAGGAAATAAGCTCAGGAGTGGAGCTCTGCAGATACCATGAGGTCGGCAGGGTCCTGGCCAGGCAGGAATGGCCCTTCCTACTGGAGAAGGTGTCAAGCAACGTGGCTTGAGTGCATCCAGATGAGAGCAACTAGGCTGGTGAGGGGTTTGGAACACAAACCCTGTGAGGAACCACTGAGGGAGCTGGGGGTGCTCAGCATGAGAAAAGGAGACTCAGGGGTGCCTCATCACTCTCATAGCTCCTGAAAGGTGCCTGTGCTCAGCTGGGGCTGGGCTCTGTCTCCAGGCAGCACTGACACAACCAGAGCACAAGGTCTCAAGCTGCACCAAGGGAAATATAGGTTGGAGATCAGGAAGAAGTTATTTACAGCAAGGTGATAAATTTCTGGCATGGCTGCCCGGGGAGGTGGTGCAGTCACCATCCCTGGGTGTGTTTAACAAAGCCTGGATGTGGCACTGGGTGCCAGGGTTTAGTTGAGGTGTTGGGGCTGGGTTGGACTCGATGATCCTGAAGGTCTCTTCCAACCCAGTGATTCTGTGATTCTGTGAAAGAGCCCCTTCCTTTCTCCTGCTCACTGCTGGTGGAACATGAACCCAAATGCGAACCGCTGCCTCTCCTTCCACCCTGACCACCTCCATCTCTACCACCCCGCTTGCTGCTGCATTTCCCCTTCCCCCTGTCCCAGGCAGGGCTCTTGCAGCCCTTCCCTCCCTGGAGGAACGGCTGCTGTCGCTGGAGCCTGCGCTGGTGGCGCTGGGCAAGGAGCCCGGAGTCGCCGCTCGCCTCCATCCCCCGCCGCCGTCCTGCCGCGATAGAGATGTCGCTGGCAAGGCGAGCATTTCAGAGCGGCTTGCTGGGAGGAGTCCCTGACCCACTCGGTAATTACTCATGCTAACAGCTTAACTAACATGCAAATCCCTGCGCTGACTGACAGGTAAACAGTGAGCTGGCCTGCCCGGCTTTCTGGGGGAGAGGAGGGGGCAGAGTGACATAGATGTAAAAGCTTGTGTCAAATTCCAGACCTAACGTGGCTTCAAAGTGCGACATGATTCATTAGCCTTGTTTCATGCCTAGGATAACCAAGTTGTGGTTGCCGTGTTAATTGAGGAGGGAGGAGCGGGAGGGACTCGCTGGCACAGCAGCTCCGGGGCCACCCCTGTCACAGGGATGCTGGGCACCGTGACTGGCACCTGGCTGGGCGTTCCGCTGGCTTTGAAGGAAAGGGACCTCTCTCATCTTCTGCCAGATCCAAGCAGCATGCTGGAGGGGCTGGAAGATGCTCCAGGGGCTGTTTCTCCTCCAGCATCCTCCACCCCTCCGGGCAGCCGCGCTCACTGCAGCTCCAGGCAGCAACCAGTGCTGCTCTGCTGCCTGAAAGCAGCAAAAAGAGGAGGCAGGTTTTGAGCAAAAAAGCCTCAAACTCTTGTCATGCTGATCCTTGCGGCTCTCTTTATCCCTCCCTGTGTCCATCGGCTCTCCCCTCCCTCTCTCTTTTAACACCCCGGACACTGTGGCCAATCCCAGGCTCATAAAACGAGCCCAGCTCTGGGTTAGCTGAGGCAGCACTGGGGCTTATGGCAGAGGAGGTGAAAGGGAGGAAATTGCAGACCTGAATTTAAGTCATGCTTTAGAGTGATCTAACACAGCCACTAAGCCCAACAGCTCCCTCATTTCCTGCTCCTCGCAGGGTTTCTACCCTGAGGTTTGTTGATGCTGGCTCGTGTCCAAGAACCTGAAGAAAATGTACAAATCCTCCTGTGCCACAGTGCTGCACAGCCTCTGAAGGCTAACAGGGGTGGGAGAGAGTCAGACAGGCAAGAGCACTTCCATCAGCATCCTTAAAACGTGGGGGGGACCCAGAGCAGGACAGAAACTCACACACAAATCCCAGCAGTGGTGCCTGGCTGCCCAGCACCAGCTCAGGTCTGTGGAGGAGGATGAGGATGATTTTATTCCTGCTGACATTGTGCAGGGGCTGGAGATAGCCCAGGCTGGGTGCTGTGGATCTGAGTGACCACAGTGACAGAGCCAAAGGCTGCTGTCCCCTTCGTGCTTTCCCCAACCTTCCCACCCACATGGTGAGCTCAGGCTCCAACAGAGGAGAGAAAATAAGGAGCTTGCTTGGGGTTGCACAGCTCAGTGCCCCATCTCCCAGCCCAACAAACTGCAACTTAAAGATGATTTAAAGGAGAAAATTCCAATAGCAGGAGAGCACTAAAGCAATCCCAAACTTCAGCTGCTGCCTGCAGAGGAAGGGGGCACCCAAGCAGCAGCCAGTGGGATGGAGCCAGGCAAGGGGCAAACATTCCCACTCCAAAGGGGCTGGTGGGCTCGGGGGCTGCATGGCACTGTCACAAACACTCATCTACCATCCCTGCAGAGATTTAAAAGACCTGTGATGTGGCACCTGGGCACACAGGTCAGTGAAGGGCTTGGCAATGCTGGGTTGGACTCAATGATTTTATGGGGCTTTTCCAACCTGAGCTATGATTCCGTGCTCTGCCAGTCTGGTGCCAGAAGCCCCTGCCACCGGGCTGGATCATCCCTCCCCACATCCCTCTCCCTGTGTATTTATTTCTTTCAAGTGGCTGTCAAAAACATCTGTCATAGGAATTCGAGGGGGATGGGGAGAGGGGAGCGAGCTGCCCCGCTCTCGAGGCTCCTTGCCACAGCCACCGTCTTCATTTCCATTTTATTTATTTATTTATTTTGGTGCAAACCTCCGGTGTCAGCGCTCTGCGCAGAGCCTGCTTACAGCTCCAAAAAGCACCTCTATTATTCTCAGGCCATTTGGTAGCAGTTGCTATGGAGATCAAAAGCAAAATGGCATGCAAATCAACACGGCCCCGTGCTCGATAACAACGGGAAAAGGGCAGCCAGATAAAAAAAAAAAACCACTTGAAATGCTTCAACCTGCGTTGCTGGCTGTGATTAGATCTAGAAGGCAAGAAAAATACCCTAATGGGTTACACCAAAGGACTCAGAACACAACTCAGCTGTGGGCTGTGTGGCGGTGTCACTGTGAACACCCCACGCACCCACAGGCCCCACATCCACACACACTGAAGCCAAGCACATACTTTATGGTGAGAAATTCATGCAGTGATTTGCCCCTCTACCCTTTTCCTTCCATGCACAGCCGCTGGGTTGCTGGTGTTTATCAGGAATCTGTGGCACCACTGGACTGTAACCCAGCCCCTCTCCGGGGATGGGTGATGCTGCAGCTCCAAGCCTTGCTCTGAGTGCTGGGGCAGGAGGAGTTGCTTTTGCCAGTCCACTTCTGCCCAGCTGAAAAGTTGACTCCTGCCAGCAATTCCCCACTGCTCAGGAGCCTGTGGAAAACAAGCTCCAGGCAGGCCGGGCCAATGCAGCAAATGTTAAAATCCAGCACCACCCGCCTGCTTGATTCACAACTTCTACCCCGAGGTGCTGCAAGCAATGAAATGAGTGTAGGGCTGTGAATGCAAGCCTTCAGAAACCAGATTTTTGGGTAGCCTGGGGCTGGCTACCTTCTGATTATGGGCAGCAGCCCCTCAGTCCAGGGGCACCCCAGCCCTGCCGTGTGCAGGGGGAGGATGCTCATTTAACAAGCAGCTCCTCAGTATTTTATTTTCTCCTTATTGTTATGGGCAAACTCGTGCCTTCACACAAATCAACCCTGCTTTGAAGACAGAATTACTCATTTTTCACAGGCCTGCCCACAGCATTACAACTACGCTACTTAGTGCTTCAGAAATATGAATGAATTTATTATCCGCCACAACAGGCAGCATTCACACCACAGCCTCTATTTGTACAGACACAGAACAAAGACTTAGGAGAGAAAAGCATCAGGGATTTGGGATGAGGATATTTGGTTTTTTTCCCAGGTAGGTAGCAGCATTAGACAGCAGTGCACATGCCCAGGGGATATATACTGCCAGCTTCATCCCCAAGCCAAGAGCCCAGCAACCCAAGCCAAAAAAAAAAGGGAACACATAATTGAGTGCCCGTCAGTGGAGAGTTTGGCCAAGGGACTTCAAATGTGTCAGGTAAATTTTGATTTTCCAAAGGCTCAAACTTAGAGCAGCCAGTGCTTTTCCACAACGTGTCATGTAAATTTTGATTTTCCAAAGGCTCAAACTTAGAGCAGCCAGTGCTTTTCCACAAAAGTCAGCTCCTGCCATGTTCCAGGAAACTTTTCTAAAATATTTTGGGTGTGTTCATGCCCAAGGACCTCGAAGACTGCTGGATGTGACTGAGCTCCAGCAAAGCAGCTTGCAAAGGAAAGGCTGATTCCTCCTATTCAGCTGCAGGATTTGTTTTCTGGAGGAAAACGGTTCAAAGGAGAGGGAAAGATTATGGACACATGAGATCCTAGGAGAGACTGGAACCAAAATAGGAGAAGAGGAATTGCCCTTAGCTCAAGGAAGAATTCCCACCTACAAGGGGCCACGGGTACTGGCTGTTCAAGAGGGACACACAGTCACCCATTTCCTGCGAGTTACCTAAACTTTGCCAAGTGCCATAAATTCCTGCTCTGTTTTAGCAAGCTCTTTATCAAACCCACATGCTCCTCTGGCCTGTGGAAACTATCCTGGGACAAGTCAAACATGCAAAAGTTGCTGCCTTGAAGGCTGGTTGTTTGATTGGTGGTTTATTTATTTATTTATTTATTTATTTAATACTGTTTTTTTTTTTAAAGCCAGACTCACTCCTAGCAGGATTCAGGCTCAGACTGTTTCAAACTCTCCCTCCATCCTGCCTTCGGGCTATTCATTTTCAGGCTGCTAAAGTTTTCACAGCAAGGAGGGCGTTTGTTCCAAACAGCACATTTGGGGCAATTCAGAACTGTGTGTTTCTAATGCAAAAATCCCATCCCTCCACTTTACCCGAGCCAGAGAACCTCTCTGTGCAGTGTTGGAAACAAATTATTTCATGGAATCACAGGAAGTTTTGGTGGGAAGGGCACTTGAGGATCATCTCGTTCCAACCTCCCTGCAGGGACACTTTCCTTGGACCAGGTTACTCCAAGCCCTGTCCAACCTGGCCTTGAACAATTCCAGGGAAAATATTTCTGGGAAAAATCCTTCACCCTCAGCCATGCTTTCCTCCCCTCTGCAGCTCCCCAGTGCCACGAAGCTCTGCTGCTTCCCAGATCCATCTTGTGCCTCCTGGCACCACCCATCCCACCTCCTCAAGGGCATTCCAAACCCAGGCTCCACTTGCCTCTGCCTTTTCATTACAGAAGGAGCTAATTTGGAGCCATCCCCTTGGCCTCCCCTGAAGCCTGGTGGTGTGAGGAACATGCACCTTCCTAATTACATTTATTCACAGGAATCAGAAGGAGAGGGAACCAGTTGATAAAGGTCACATTAATAACACAGGCTGAAAGTCTCTGGATGTGTATTTTTCATTGGAGACACGTTTGACTGAAGGGGACGGTTCATTTTTGGAGTGACAGAGTTTCTCTGGGAAGCCATCAATACCGTTGGACAATTTAGCTATTTTTCTTGTCACAGCTTGCTGCCTGCTGGAAACCTGCTTCCATACAAGAAATGTCAATACCACTGCATGCACTCCAGCTTTTCCATGGCCAAGGTATCAGAGAAGAGGCATTTCTGCCTCCAACACAGCCTTGAAATTCCTGCCAGACTCTACTTCTGCATCCAGTGGGAACCCAGAACATCCCACACCCTCACCCCAGCCATCCCAGGGCTCCTGCAGCTCCAGGAAGAGCCTTCAGTGGATAAACCTGCCACTTTTCTGAATCCCTGCCACCAGAATAATCACCTGAGGACCGCCTCTCAAGGTGCCAGGTCCATCACCAAACACTGGAATCTTCATCTTTGTTGTGACCTTTGGGACCACCCAGCCCTGTAAGCCAGAGAGCCTCAGGTGAGCTAGATGTTCTGGGCTATGAAAGGTCACTGCAGCTCCATTTTTCTAAGCACAAAATGACACTGAGATGAGGTTTAGGAATCTGTTTATTGGATTTGCATGGCTGATAATGCCAATAGGAATGCCAGGGCCAGTTCTGCAACACCCCTACCAAATCCCCTGTGCCACACACTGACTTTTCCCACACATCTCAAACTTGCAGCTTCCTCAACATATTCTTTTTCCATTTATTCCCATTTTTTTCCCAAAGCACCTTTTCTTCAAGCCCTCAGTGCAGTTCCCCTTAAGCCCAGTTCAAAGCTGGGTGACCCTGAGGTGGTGGGGAGGTGCCAAAACACAATGAGAGGTGCCAGAAACCTCCTGGGGGCTGCTTAACCCCGTGGCTGCTGCAGGCAGGCAGCTCTGTCACAGCTGTCTGAGCAATCCATTTGCCAATTAAGTTAATATACTCAAATCCCTCCCATCCACCAGAAAGGGCAGAGCAAATCCAGGTGAGAGAGAGTGGAGTCTTACAAGTCTCCTACGTGTCACACAGCGGAAGAACAAAGGAATAGGAAAGAAATATATGGGAAAAAAGGGTGAAATCCAGTACTAATTACCACGAGGTTTCAGGGGGCTCATTTATACCTTGGCCTGCAGCCCTGCAAGGAGGAAGGGGCAGGTACACCCAGCAAGGGGTACAAAAGTTCTGCAGGGAACTTTTGGGAACTGCTCTGCAGTTATTCTGGAGGAGACACAGCTGAAATTCCACCATGGACCCTCCTGGCCCTGCTGAGGCCTGGGTGTGCTGTGGGTATAAACCAGTTTTTAGGATTTTAAACTGTCCCTGGAGCCCCCCAGAAGGAGGGTATTAGGGAGAAACTGGCCCCTGGAGTGAAATATTTCAGAGTGGAGGAGCAGCTGATGTGACTAAACCCTGTGCTTTTTCCAGCTAAGTCAGTTAATCAAAAAATAACAAAACAATTACCCCCAACTAAACAGCAACAACAAAATGAACAAACAAAACTCTTCAAAAAATAAAAAAGGGAGAAATTTTTCTTGCTGTTTCGGATCCAGCCTCTGCCATGGGCTGAGCTTGGTGGAGCTCACAGCCCCTGACCCAGGCCACCAAGGCAGCTCCAAGAGCCTCCCCGAGCTGTGGGGTCTGCTCTGAGTCCCATCACACCTGGGCTGGGCACAGGCTGGTGATGTCCCTGCTGACCCCCAATGAAGGAAGCACCATCCTCCTTGAGAAGCCACCAAGAGAGAGAGCAGCTCTCTGGGGACACCTTGTCCTGGGTTGTGAGATGTGTGTGAGTTCTGTCCCCATCTGTCAGAGCTGGGGCAGTTCTCTGCTCTTCCCTGGGCAGTTTTTTCTTTATCTCCCCCACAGCCAATCCTCCCCCCAGCAGATCTCTGCTGTCCATGGCCAGGGAGTGTCCCTGCAGGGCTGATCAAATTCCAGCATCCCATGGGGAGATGCTCCGCCCAGGGGAAGAGCCAAGCATTCCTACCTGGATACAATCTGAGCCTGGAACAGCACAGCAGCCTTTGCCCCCTGCATTCCCAGAGGAGCAGCTTTCTCCTGCCCTGCATTCCCAGAGGAAGAGCAGGCCCATCTCCAGCAGCCCTGGAGCTGCAGAGGAAAACTCCCCCCTTGTGCAGGATCCCTGCTCCAGCAGAAGCACAGCTGGCACTGCAGGAGGGCTGAGCCCCCATGGGATGGGACTGTGCCACCACCCTGACACACAGGGGGACAGGGCCTGTTCTGACACTGGCAGTGGTTTTTCTTTTTTGTACTATTGCATTTGTATTTTAATTTTCCTAGTAAAGAACTGTTATTCCAATTCCCATATCTTGGCCCGAGAGCCCCTTAGTTTCAAAATTATAATAATTCAGAGGGAGGGGTTTACATTTTCCATCTCAAGGAAGGTTCCTCTCTTCCTTAGCAGGCACCTGTCTGTCCAAACCAAGACACACCTGGTGCCTCTCATCCCTGGGGTGGACAAGTGAGAGCTGTACAAACATGATCCACCTGCAGAGAAAGGCTGAATGAGCTGGGTTTGGTCTGCAAAAGGCTGAGAGGGGATGGGATAATCCAGGCTCTATAATGAAGCCAGCAGGCAATTGTTTCTCGTGTCCTTAGGGGCATCACAAAGTCATCAGCTTAATTTGCAGGAAGGACTTAAAGGAATTAAAATATATATACAGTACAGATTTGCACCTATATGTTAAATATATATATATACTCATTGCCTTTTCACCTGTATATATTAACTGTATAATTAATAAACATAGAGTACCTTAATACCTCAGGATGAATAATAAATACATTTAATAAATGTATAATTAATGCATCTTCACATGCACACATGTACACATAAAGGAAAGCCCTTTCTGTCTGGTGGCTCTGACAAAGTCCCAGAAGCTGCTGGGGAGGGAGAACTGTGGGACTCGCAGCTTTGAAGGTTTTTAAGAGCAGGTGGGACAAGAACATCCCAGCTGTGCCCCCTCTGAGGGCTGAGAGCATCTCTGGAGGACAATTCTGCTTGTGCAAATTGCACAGCTCTGCCCCATCCCAATCTGCCCCATCCCAGAACCTTTTTTTTTCCATTTTAAAATGTTTTCTTATAAATAAAATAGGAATGGGCTGGGAAGTGAGGAAAATGCTGCCCTGGACTGGGATGACCCTGAAATCCCAGTAAGGGCAGAGAGAAGTGGGAGACAGCAGCTCTCTGCTGTGGGGAGTCATCCTCAGGGTGAAAGCATTTGCCTCCTCTCCTGAGCCATGGGCAAAGGACCTAATAAAGACTGTCAGCAGCTGATGGGTGACTAAAATGGAGAACAAGATACTGTAAATAATGGCAGAAAAACACTTCCACACAGGACAGTGGGTGGGGAGGGGGGAGAAAATTTCAGTAAAATATCTCCAACCTATTGGCAAACTGAACAGAAATGAATTAGGAGGATGGCTAAAGCATGGGGCTCATCTATAACAGCAGAAAGTCCCCTATTTATCAGGAGATGTGACCGATTTGCTGCATGAAGCAGGGACATCTGTCAACTCTATGAGCTGCAATTAGCTGCTACTCTGCTACCCAAAAGAGGTCACTGAAAACTACAGGTTCTCCCTTCCTAAAGGAAAAACTCCTGGGCTCTGCATTTCCATTAAGAGCAATTGCAAGTTTGGGCTTCAAGATGATTGAATGATCTGGAGGAGTGATGGCCTTTGTGGGTGCTGCAGTTTGTCTGGTGGAATAGCAATTACAGTCACTTTAGAGACATGACACAGCCCCAGCAGCTCAAGGATGCCAGGCTCTGCTCCAGGGAGCCGTGCTGGGGTGTGCAGCACTGGGGTGAAATTTTTTACATTTCATTAATTAGTTTCATGGCTTAAAGCACGGCTGTGGAGAGCAGGTGCTGTGGGAAGCTTTGTGCACAGCTCCAGCCCATCCCTGTGCTGGCCACAGGGCCTCCTGTCCCAGCCCATCCTTCACTCCTGGGCACATCCTGCCATGCCAAGTCCCACCCCTGCCAGCACCTTCTGGGTTTTACAACCTAAACAGCATCTGCAGCTCGATTTTCTGATCATTTTGGTTCCCTGATCATAGACTGAGGCCCCTTTTCCCCAACAGCACAGGCAGCTTCTGCTCCACAACCGGCGAGCAAATCTCTGACAAATAATTCACACCACAGGTTTCACTTCTGCTCAGGAGGAGCCTGCGAGCTGCAGCTTTCTCAAGCTGAGCTAAATTTTCCCCCTAATAATTTATGCAAATATTTCACAGCCTGGCAGCAGCTCTCAAACTACGTGTTGAACATTCTGAGCGCAGGCTGGGGCCCTGGGATGTTTCCCTGCCTCACACGTGGGAGCTGGTTTCCTGGGCTGGTATTTGTGATCAGACCTCAACCCTCATGTCCTGCAGGTGTTCTGGAGGAGCTGAGGACTTTCACTGCCTTCCTGCCCAAAGTGAATGGGGAGAATTCTCAGCAAAGCCTCAGAGGGACCAGGCAGAGGGGATCCTTTCCTGTTCTGAGCTGCTAAATTATAGAAGAGACCTCAAAGACCACCTAGTTCCAGCCTCCTGCCATGGGCAGGGACACCTTCCACTGGATCAGGTTGTTCCAACATGACCATGAATGTTTCCAGGGATGGGGCAGCCACAGCTTCTCTGAGCAGCCCATGCCAAGGCCTCAGCAGCCTCACAGGGAAGAATTGTTGCTCTCTGCTCCTTCCCTTCTCACTGTTTCCCTGCCTTTTTCTCCTTGTGGCTGGACACTGAGTTCCTGCCCCTGCTGCAGATGGGACTGCATCCTCTGCTTCTCCCCTCTCCTTTCAGGTCACCCAAAGAGCAGCTCTGCTCTTCACCTGCCTCCAGCAGGAATCTCTGCAGCATTAGGATGCTCCCAGCTGCAGCAGGGGATGAAGTCATGAGCAGGCCACAGAGGGAGGGGAAGGAGGTGGGGGATAAAAAGGTCTCCTGGCTGCTGTGCTGCATCAGGTGGTGCAAACAGATGTGCAGGGGCTGCTGCAGAGCTTGTCCTCCCTCCCACTCCCATCCACCCAGCCCTTGTCTGAGACACCTTTTAAAAGCAGCCCTCGCCACAAATCTTCACTGCACACATCAGTTATATCAAATTAATTCAATTGAATTAATAACAGTAATTAATTCATGCATATTAGCATAACACCATGCATCATAGATGGAGGCTAATAAATGCAATACTGATTTTCTTAATCGACTTCTTCAGCTGCCATGTGTCTTAGTCAAAGGGATGCTGTGGGGTCTTCCCCTCTTTTCCATATGCAGACAAAAAAAAAAAGCAACCAACAAGCACCAAAGGTACTTCTGATTCACAGTGTACTTCTACAGCTACAACAGCAAGAAGCTTGGGGTTTGTGCTCTCAATTCCCTGCAGCCCAGCCAGGCCATGGGCTGACTCTGGGGCTATTTAAAGGTCACCCTGCAAGTGTCAGGCTCTGTAAGAGACACTGCCCCAAAAGCAGGGAGAGGAGCAACACTGGCCAACCACCACTGTAATAATCATAGATCTGGATATTATTTTCTCCCCTCTCACATGGTTATTAAGAGACGATGCAGGTCTTAAAGCTAGAACCTTTTGCTCTGGGAAAATTATATGTGACACTTTACATACGGATTAGATAATTAATGTATGTCCTGATTTCTTCCACCGTAACATAAAAAGGGCGAGAGCAGTGCTATAATTCCAGATAATTAAGGAGAGATGGAGTTGCAGTGGCCTCCACGGTGGTGGGAGTGCTGCCTGCTGTCATTAGTGCTGGAAAATCCCTCTCTGCTCTCCACACCTCGCTGCTGGCTCTGTCCTCCTCCCCAGGGGCCACCCAGCTATGGTGCCCTGGACACCAAACCAGCTCTGTCCTGCCACCTGAAGGTGTGAGGAGGAGGCAGGAGCCCGAGCTGGCAGGAGCCAAGCTGCAGGACAGCAGAGCTGTTTGTGCTCCAGGTGATCAGCCCATCCCATGGAGCGTGGGCAGCTCCTCCCAGCTGGGCACACGGGCCTTGGGGTGAGGGCAGCCACCTTGGCATTGCTTCCAAACCTCAGCCCAGAGCTCAGCCAGCTCATCTCAGTGGCATCCTGGCCTGCAGCAGGAGTGGTGCAGCCAGCAGGAGCAGGGAGGTCATTCTCCCCCTCTGCTCAGCACTGGTGAGGCCAAACCCTGAGTGCTCTGTCCAGTTCTGGCCCCTCAGTTTGGGAAGGATATTGGGACACTTGAGCACATCCAGAAGAGGCAACAAGACCGGAGAGGGGTTTGGAACACAAACCCTGTGAGGAACAACTGAGGGAGCTGGAGGTGCTCAGCCTGGAGAAAAGGAGACTCAGGGGTGCCCTCATCACTCTCACAGCTCCTGAAAGGTGCCTGTGCTCAGCTGGGGCTGGGCTCTGTCTCCAGGCAGCACTGACACAACCAGAGCACACAAGGGAAATACAGGTTGGATATCAGGAAAAAGTGTTTTACAGCAAGGGTGATGAAGTTCTGGAATGGCTGCACGGGGAGGTGGTGCAGTCACCATCCCTGGGTGTGTTTAACAAAGCCTGGATGTGGCACTGGGGGCCAGGGCTGAGTTGAGGTGTTGGGGCTGGGTTGGACTCCATGATCCTGAAGGTCTGTCTCTTCCAACCCAGTGATCCTGTGATTCTGTGATCTCCTCCTTCTGCTACTATCAAAGTGCAAACCTGGGCTGGGCACGCCAGAGAAACGAGTGCCACACCAGTGTTGAAGTGAGCTGCAAGCTCCTAGAAATGGGCTCAGTCCTGCTGTGCCTCGTGGGGACTGCAGGGCCCTGCACCTCTTTGCTGGCACTGGAGCTCTCCTGTCTCTGCAGCACTGCTGGACAGAGTCTTTGGAGACACAGCAGAGCAGGGCAGATCCCACCCAATGCAAAACTGCTCATACTGAGCCCAATTTGCATTAAGCCCAAACTAGTTTTTTTTCTTTACAGCGAGGTGGGTGAGAGGCACTCGTTTAATGTCAAGAAAATGCACGTTGGTGCATGGGGACAGAGTATCTTTTCAGAGTATCCTGAAATCCCTGCAGGACCTCCCCGCCTGCTGTGATCAAACATTAAAATCTAGAGCTGTCACTAAGCAAAACAAACACAAACTGCCTGTGCTTTCATCTGCACAGCATCCTGCATCCAGCCCTGCAGCCAGGGACCGCGCCAGGCTGGGGACAGCCGCAGCACCCCAGGCACAGCTCAGTGTGACGTTAATGTGCTCTGAACAAGCAGGTGTTTCCCAGTTTGTTCTTGCAGCAGGAAGCTGCTGGCCTGGTTTCAGCTCGGTGCTAAAACCTCTGAGGGCTATGCTGTCCCCAAGGAGGAGCAGATAGAAAAAACCGAGGGGACACCCTCAGGTGAGAGGTGGGAGGTGAGGGATGTGTCCCCCTGCACTGGTCACATCTGTGTGTGCCAAACCTCCCTCTTCCTTGTCTGTGCATCTCAAGTGCCTCAGCCAATGGGGGAAAGAGAGAAGGGAAATTGGGATAAAAAGGAGGCTGCGTCCTTCAAAAATTTGAGAGGGGGATGCCCCATGGCCTCTCCCTTTATTAGAATAAAGTAAAAGGACTGCTCTGTCTCCTTTTTGGACATAAACCTCTGATTGCGGATTAATTTTCCTGACACTCTGCTCCCAGAATGAAACAAAACAAAACGGAGAAAAACCAAACCAAAACAAAAACCCCCCAAAACCCAAAAACCTAGAGGCAAACCCCACCCACCCCAGCTGCAGATGTCTCGATGGGCTCCTCTCATTTCCTGCAGCTTGAGCACAAACGAAGCAGGGGGAGCTCGGCCAGGTGAGTGAATGAATGAATGAATGAATGATTGTCTCTTTCGGGCTCCCCGCTCCATCTCCGCCGCCTCTGCAGCCTTTGTTTACCCGCACGGCTGCTCCTCAGCACATCACCCAGTGCTCTCCCTGCTCCCCAGCACCCTGACCATTTTGTATTTAAAACACTAATAATAATAATAATAATAATAATAATAATAATAACCAAGCCGTGCTGGTTTTCCTCCTCCTGCAGGATCTCCTAAGGCTGTGAAGGTCTCAAATGTTTGACCAGGAGCCTGATAAATGCTTGCCTTCAGCGATGCACTTTCTTGTAGCACCTCTGAAATATGTATGCACATGTTATGCGGTGTGGATGCATATCAATGCCACATCTACCTTTGCATATTAAATCATCTGCACATCTTCTCTGGCAGTAAAATATGCAGAGCATATGCTAAAGACAGCATCTCCCCTGCCTAAGCTCAGCAGCCCTCCCCCTGCGTGCTCTCCCCCAGCACAGGCTGTGATCCCAGGTATTTCAGCCCCTCTCCTTTGTTCTTCTCCTAGGAGAGGTATTTATTTTTATTTCCTCCCTGCACGCTGCTTTCGCTGTTTTAAGGACTCTTGTTACTGCCTGCTTACAAATATATTCCAGCTAGAGCCATGCCCTAACTTCTCTCCCCCTTCAGAGGGAAGACAAATAGGAGACACAGGGGAAAAGCTGCCTGAAAAAACAAGACAGCAGGACATGGGATTGCCTCCCCTGGATTTAGCCTCTCCCACTGCACAGTCCTGGGCAGGCAGTCAGGGATTGCAGACAAACCCCAAGCCCTGCCACCACTGCTGCCCCATCTCCTGCTTTTACACCTGAGCAGTCAAACCTGACATCAGATTTGAGTGACAAAAAAGGGAATGAGAGGTTTCTGATGGAGAGTGGGAATATTCGCTTTGATGATCACTGGGATAAGAGCCAGAAAAATAAGAATAATCTTTTGGGAGGCATAAACCAGCTGCTAGGTGCTGGGATTAGGCAGAAATCTCTTGTCAAGGTCTGCTCCTTGGAAGGAGCTTTGGTCCTGCACTTGGTAGCCATGGAATCGTGCTGCATAGTGACTCCAGAGCCTCTCCCACTCTGCTGGTTTAATCAAAATGCTAAAATTTACTGTAGGGTGATTCAAATTCACACACGAAACATGCTCACTTCCTCTTGGAAGTCACAAGAAGTGGTTTCCCCAAAATACTCCCATGTGCCCATACTTGTGTGCAGGGGTGCCAGACCTGGAAACAGGAACTGTGCACCACGGAGCCTGACTAGCTGCTCTGGTGTTACAGATGTAATAAAGCGAATTATTATTATTATTATTATTATTATTATTATTATTATTATTATTATTATTATCCCAGGCACCCAAACTGACAGATCCTGCAGCCCAGTCCCTGGGCCAGGCAGGGAGCTGTCACCTCTCTGTTCACACCAAAGCTCCTGGGGCAGTGGCAGGGCAGAGGAGCTGGCTGCCCTGCCCTGCACAAGCTCTGAAATCCTCCCCTGCCTTCCTCTTTCTGCAAAACAGGCCAAGGATTCAGGTTGTCCTGTGCCACCCATGGCTGAGCTGGCTGGTACTCAGCCCTCCTCCTTGCTAATTCTCCTCTCCTACCTGGGGGCTTCTCTCAGGCATTCCTTTCCACACTAACTTGGCTCTCTCCTCCTCCCCCCACCTTTCACTCACCCTAATTTTGCAGATTTCAGAGAAGAAGTGAGGAAAGCTGTCACTGCTCAAGGAAGCTCTAACAGAGCAGAACAGCACGAGCCCTTTTGTTTCTGTAGATGTCAGAAGGAGCAGCATTGGTGAGAACCTTTTCCTCCTCAGCTCCCAGGTGGCTGCTTTCTCCTGCAGGTACTGACCTGCTCACCTTTCCCAGCTCCCAGGGACGCCTGCAGGGACATCCAAACCTGCTCTTTCACCAGGCAGAGAGCACTGATGTTGTGCTCAACAGTCCCACATCTCATCCCCGTCACACTGCACAGAGCTGGGGTCAGGAGCTGTGCAAGGCATCAGCCTCTCACCTCTCCCTCCTGGCTGTCACCACTGTCATTTTCCAGGAACAGAAGGACCAGGCTGGTTATGTCACCACGTCACCAGGCTCATTTCTACCCACAGCTGCCTGATTTTCAATTACCACCTGCCCCAGGTCACAAAGAGCTTGACCCCTTTCACCCAGTGAGAACACGCTCAGCTCTGACCTGTGGCACAGGAACAAATCCTGCAGCACAGATTAACAGCACAGGGAGCATTTTCTCTCCTGCTCTTCTCCAGAAAGCAAAGTCCTGTTAAAGTCTTCCAAGAGATAAAGGAAAGCCCAGAAGGGCTCAAGCCTGGAGCCCCCAAAGCTCTGCAATGGCACTGTGTCCTACAGAAATCATAACATGAAATAGAATCCCCCTGAAATCCTTTTGGAGCCTCGATCCTCACTTCTGGCACAAGTCAGGTCAGCCAGCACAGGATGTGGAGCTTCTGGAGTGAGCTCAGAGGCCATGGAGATGCTCCAAGGGCTGGAGCCCCTCTGCTCTGGCCAGCCTGGGAGAGCTGGGGGTGCTCACCCGGAGAGGGAAAGGCTCCAGGGAGAGCTCAGAGCCCTGCCAGGGCCTGAAGGGGCTCCAGGAGAGCTGGAGAGGGACTGGGGACAAGGGATGGAGAGACAGGACAAGGGGGAATGGTTTCAAACTCAGAGAAGGGAGAGTTAGATGGGATATTGGGAAGGAATTCTTCCCAGTGAGGGTGCTGAGATTTGGATCATTTGTCCTTGGTCCCAAGCTAGAGAAGGAATTGTTTTGTCTCCCTGCTCTGTGCAGAGAGCTCATCATCCCCTAATATAAAGGCCAGACCCACACACTAAAGCAGCATAGAATCTGAAAAATATAAAAGCTAAAACCTGAGGCATCACAAGGACAGGGCAACCATCAGCTAAACCCATGCTGCTGGCACAGAGCTGCAGAAAATCAAACTTAGGGACAAGCAGAGATGAAGAACAGACACTTCAGCACTGCTGCTACAAATTTTAGGAGGAGATGGGCCAACTTCATACATCTGTGTCTTTACAGGAGGCTAAATTAAGAATCACCATAGAAGAAAATATAAATAATTGAAAATGTGAGATCTCTGCCAGTGTGGCCAGTGATCTCCATCTCCTGTGGCACCATGAGGATGGGCCTCACCCAGAGGGCTGGCCCTTGACTCAGGAGAGCAGGAATTGACAGAATTCACAGGATCACTGGGTTGGAAGGGACCTTCAAGATCATGGAGTCCAACCCAGCCCCAACACCTCAACTCAGCCCTGGCACCCAGTGCCACATCCAGGCTTTGTTAAACACACCCAGGGATGGTGACTGCACCACCTCCCCAGGCAGCCATTCCAGAACTTTATTATCCTTGCTGTAAAAAACTTTTTGCTAATATCCAACCTATATTTCCCTTGGTGCAGGTTGAGAATTCCCCCTGGTCACCACGTGCACAGCCAGGCCTGTCCCTGCTGGGGCAGCAGGGCACAGCCTGCAGGGTGTGAGGGGCAGTGCCCAAACCCACGGTGAGCTCCATCCCTCTCCTGCCTCTGTGCAGCTCCTCTTAGCCCCCCCTGCCTGCCCTCCCTCCCCAGCCACCCTCCAGGATCTGAGCATGGGATTTGTGCCCCTTTCACCGGGAGAGAGATTTTTCTCTAGTGCTGGCGCTCCTCTCCATCTTTCAGGATGAATCATTGCTGGTTTAAGCACACAGCAAAGATTTATGCAGTAATAGATGTGGGGAATAGCTGTGGCTCCGGGGTCTCAGAACAATAATACATAATTCAGAAATTAATACAGGGTAGCAAAGACAATGGGATTTGAAATGAACATCATCGGCCACAGCAAAAGGAAAACTCCACAGGCTCTTCGTGTGCAGATGCTTCCACCATCCACACACCCAATTATAACTTTAGCTCTTACAAAGGGAACTGACTTAAACCATTAAATCTTTATTATTTTTTTCCCTCTGGTGGGAGGGGGAGTGGGAGTGCAGATTCCTTAAAGATAGAGAGTTTAAATTAAGCTTTAAAACTGTGACTGAGCAAGATTTAATACTGACAATTAGCCTGGACAAACAGTTAATCGTCCTGCAGGCATAATTTATATATTCTCTGTGCAACAGGGAGAGAATGTCAGCACATTGCACTGCAAATTAGTGCAATAAAAGAATCTCATAACCTCTAACAGCTCTGCTGTCTGACAAAGAGAGATCATTTCTCCTCTCCCCATGCTGTTGCCTAGCCACACTGCCATCACCCTGGGCTGCTGCTCTTGCATTTTGGACCCTATATCCCAGATATATCCCAGTGCCCAGACCTGCCTGCCAGCCACACCACTGGTGGAGAGCTTTGCCACATCCCCAAAGCTCGGAGCTTTGCTGAGAAGAAGGTAAAAAGATAAATAAGCATCTTTGAGGATGTGGTGATGATTCCTGCCCTAAATTAACAAAGCACTTAAACACGAGCCTAAGGGCGAGGATGGGCCTGGGCTGCAGCCTGGGGCTGGCTGAGCAGAGCCAGACCCAAGCTCAGAGAATATCTTTCCAAGGTGGGCAGTAGCCAGCATGGATGGACACCAGGGTGGTGGTGAGGAGCTTGTTTCCTTCCAGATCAGGTAAAATTTACAAGTGATACCAGCAAACAGCACTTTTTATTTTCCCCAAAGAACTTTGCCAGTGTCTGGGCCACTGTGATGGTTAATAAAACTCCCCAGTAAGGCTCTCTCTGGATGTTTTATTTGGTAAGGACACATGGGCTGGAACACCTTTTAGCAGGCCGTGGCTGTATCTCTTTCTTTATATTCTTATGTTAAATCTCCTTTAGAAAAAGTTAAATATTCTCTCAGTGTTCCACACAGGTCCAGTGGCTATTGCTGCAACCCATATGTCATATCACAACAGAAAGAAAGCAGGAACTCATAATGAAGGAGAAAAAGAAGAAAAAAAAAACCCTTTAACAATATAGCCCACATCCAATATTATTATTTCAAGAGTATTATTTCAGTGGAGGCTTTCATAATGACTTACTGACCTAAACTATTAAAAACCATCCCCATGTCTGCAGTGGAACAGATGAAGTACTCCAGAAATAGCTACAATTCAGTGATACATATATTATACACTCTGCAAATTTGTTGAGGAACTTTTGTAAGAGTGCTATAGAAAATTAAATTAATTATTAATACAGCTGAGCAATATCTTTTCGCTCGTCTCCTCCTAATATCATACAGGTGGCCTATGCTGTCCTTTTCTTCCATGCAGAATTTTCCCTGCTAAAATTCTTTTGCCTTTCTGTGCTAAAGGAGTCTGTGGGAGGCTGCTGTATGCAAAGAATTTGTTTTAAGAAAGGCAAAATGTTAGATCCCTCAAAATCAGCTCCTAACCAGTGGGAGACACAGAGATATTGGCAAAAAAATAAAAAATCTTGTCTTATTCAAGCATATCCTTATTTCCTGTGAAATTAAATTTGCATTTCTTTTGGGGTAGAAGAAAGAGGAAGTGGGGAATTAAAGTCCAGAGAGAAAGCTAGTGCAGGGATAAAATATAAAACTCTACTGGGACTTCCAGCTTTTAGGCACAGCAGGAAACTCAATACAGATTTACTTAAAATAGGTTAACAAGGCAGTTTGCCATCATCTTCTTTTAGCACTAGAGGACTCTGCTTTCGAAGGACACAATTAAGGGAAGGGAGGAAGAATCAGGGCTCAGTGGTGCATTTCCAGCACTGCCTTCCACTGCAGCTGGAGCAAATAAAGTCTTTCTGCCTCATTTTAGTATCAGAAATGTGGAGAGAACAGGCAAGTAGGGCAAACCAGCACAGGCCTCTGCTCCACACTCCCCAAAGATCTGGTCCAATATTTGCTCCTGAAGACCCGAGGGTGCTTATATGGGAACCACAGACAAACACAGAGCACAGGTTCCAAATCAGGTGGATGGATGGGAATGCAGAGCCCCTGGGCATGGTGCCTTTCAGAGGTGTTTGCACAAGGGAAGGGCAGTGAGAGGGGCTGGCACGGTCACCTGCACCTCTGAAAGGTCACCTGCAGCTCTGAGTGGTCACTTGCAGCTCTGAGCAGCTGGGCTGAGCTCAGGAACTGCTCTGAGAAAAGCCCAGAGCTCAGCCCAACACAGCTGGGTTTGTTACAGCCTGGGGCTCAGAGTCTGACCCTCGGTGTAACCTCAGCTGTGGGATGGCAGCAAAGTTTTACCAAAAATAAACTGCTGTGGTGTGCCACCAGCTCTGCAACCTAATGGGAACAAATAAACTGCTCTGGTGTCACCAGCTCTGCAGCCCTACAGGAAAAAATAAACTATTCCTGGTGTGCCACCAGCTCTGCAACCCAATGGGAACAAATAAATTTTTCTGGTGTCACCAGCTCTGGAACCCAACGGGAACAAAGAGCTCTCAAAGGGGCACCAGAGAGCAGCTCTGCAGGACCTCACTTGCATCCCACTCTGCCTCCAGGTTTATGGGAGAAACAAACAGGGAGGAGTTCTTGTAAGGAAAACAGTCACTGAAAATAATTACTGATTGATTTCCCCCTGAAAAGATGGCATTTTGTAAAGCCTTCTGTTCAAGAACAGCCCCAAATGTCAGTGAAACACATTAAATCTCTTATTTATGGTAATTATGCATTGGTTTGTCTGTTGTGACTAGAGTGAACCTACCAAAATAGTGGTGAGTAGTAGGTGAAACGCTGCTGTTTTTTGAAGTAATGGCATCTACTAAATACTGATCAAAACAACTTTTTGTCTTCTGCAAAGAATTATACCTTTTGTAACAGGCATCTGCCAGCTTGATGTCATGAAATAAAACATGGAGTTATGGGAGATGGATAATAAGAGCATAAGGAAGACAAACTGAATATTCAGAATTCTAAAATTTCATTTTCAATTTTGAAACAAATTTCTCAGAATCAAATCATTCTGAGGAGCTCAATTAAAAAAAACTGTAAAAAAGCTTTTTCATGGAGGAAATGAATGGAATTATATCTGGAAATATAATATATAATAATATATAATATATAATATATAATATATAATACATTATATATTATATATTATATAGTATACACTTTATAATCTATCTATTACACATTTTATAATTTAGATATAATATAATTTAAAATTAATAATAAATATTAACATTTAATAATAATGAGATAATATATAACATAATTTATTATATCATATAATATATAATACTATATTATATATTGTATAATATTATATGATATATAATAGAATATAATGTAATGTAATATAATATACTAATATAATAATAATTATATTATTATACATTCATATAGTAATATAATATAATAATCTATTATATATAATGTATATACTATTATAATATTATGCATGATATAGTATTTACAATATTAATATAATGATATTATATAATAATATACTATATATAATTATATATTATATTATATATTACAATATATCTGGAGATATAAAGTCAAAACTTCAGCCAGACTGAGGTGAAGCATTGGATGTTAACTGGGGGAACCTCAGGAGAGAAAAGGAGGCTGAGGAGAGAATTTATTGCTCTCTTCACCCACCTGGCAGCAGGTTGTGGCCAGGTGGGTCCCAGGCTCTTCTCCCAGGTAAGAGGACAAGGGGAAATCATCTCAAGCAGCACTGGGGGAGGTTTAGGTTGGACCTCAGGGAAGATTTCTTCACCAAAGCACTGCTGAGCACCAGAAGAGGCTGCCAGGGGAAGAGGTGGAGTCCCCCTGATTTAAAACCATGCAAGCATGGGACATGGTTTATTGGTGGCCTTGGCAGAGGTTTGACTCATGGTCTTAAAGGTTTTTTCCAAACCGTTTTTTCCAAAAGACCTTTAAGAGATGATTCTGTGATCACAGAGTTAAAAGCACTCAGCTATCACACGTGAAGCTGGCCTGGCAGCACCAGCTCCTCAGTGTGGCTGCAGGTCCTGCTAATTAATCCAGAGGCTCAGCCTGGATGTGCAAAGTGCCTTGCACAGAAGAAGTGCCTTTCACACCTAGTCACTGTGCATTATAGATCTGTTCCAACAAAATTATCCCTTTAGCATCCGCTGTGTTGAACGTGATTTCACATTAGTCATCCCCGAAATAGAAGGCAGTGAATGGTCTTTATCCACTTAATGAGGGTGGTAATCACTTTATTCCAATGGGTACAGTCTGTAGCCCACATGCACAGTTTATAGTACTAAAAGGATCCTTCTTACACTTTCAATTTCCACATTGGTTTCAGAAAATTCAAATAATTTTAAATAAAAACAGGGCTATTTTAACCACAAATTATTTTCTTATAGTGTATTGCAACTCTACAAGTTTAATAAAATTAAAATCTGCACATCCTGTCCTTGGCACCTGCTGTTAGTTTATTGTGAAGTCTTTTTCTGCAAAATGCCCTTCAATGGTCCTAAATTGTGACACCAGAGAGCAGACAAACCTCAGAAGAACACTGAGCTCCCCTTTGTGTCCCTCTAGCACCAGTTCCTTCATTAGTAAATTAAATATATTCTGCAAGGTTTCAGTTTGGATCTGACACAGCATCTGGACCCATTTGAGGGCAGGATTTTTATTTTGCTCGCAAGACTTCTGATCTTTCAGGAGGTGTGGAAGGATGAGAGTACACACCGATTAAAGACAGGGAATTTGCAAGGAGTTATAACAGAGGAGGGGGAAATAGGTCACATTTTTAGGCTTAGTAACATTAAAGGTGCCCCTTGAAGGAGTTAGTGCTAATGAGCCAGCAAATTATTGCTCTGGAGTCAGAACTGGCCTTCTGGTTCTGCAGATCCGGAGAGCCAATCTGGAGGTGCCCAAGTGGAAAATGATGTGGTTTGTGGAGGTCACTACTGCAGGTCGCTGTTTGTGAGGGCTGCCTGCAACCACCGGGGCTGCCCACAAATACATCACAGCTGAAGTCACTGCTAGCGACCTTTGCAGAGATGAGGGAGCAGCTGCAATCGCGGGGAAATAGGCTGGGAAATGGGCTGGCAACGGCAGCAGGGGCTGTGCAGGGCTCTGTCAGCACAGCAGGGTCCTGCCAGCCAACACTGCCCTGCCCTGGTTCGAGGGGAGTGGAAACCACCCCCCCTGAAAGGCTTCTGGCCCCACAGGTAAACCAGCAAATGGACAGGGAGAGGGAAAAATGGGATTTCATATGAAGGGGTTTCTCCTCTCCGAGCATCCTCTGCCAGAATAAAGGCACTGGAGGCAGCGTTGCTTTGCAAGCTCCAGTCTGATTTGCTTCTCATTAGAGCACATACATCTCAGTGTTTTTACTCATTAGTGTTTTACATCCCTCAGAAAAATCCATATTTTGCACTAGCTGTGTCAGTGTTTAGTCTCTTACATTTCCCTGCCTGAGTTTTCTGCCTGTTCCCCTGTCTTGTTAATTCTCTTCTCTATTTTCCCTTCTGCCCTGATTCATGAAGCGCCTCTGAATGCAGCAAAACCTGCCAGGAGGGAGGCAAGGCAGCCCTTAAGAGCGAGGTAAATCCATGAACAAATTGGAGTCACAGAAGCACAGAGTGGTTTGGGCTGGAAGGGATTTTTAAATGGATGTCCACCACCCTCCCACGGAAGGAAAATAACCCTTCCATGATTCCAGGCTGTTCAGAGCCCATCCAACCTGACCTTGACTATTTCCAGGGATGGGGCAGCCACAGCTTCTCTGGACAACCTTTTCCAGGGCCTTGCTGTAAAAGCTTCTTCCTGATATCTGTGGGATATATAAAATGAACAATCCATTTCATCTCAGCTGCAGGATCATGCCTGCATGTCTATACCTTCTGCAACAGGGACAGCTCCTCCAGACCCTCCTGGAGCTCCCCAAACCCTTCAGAGGAACCTCAGAAAAAGAGGAGCAAGGAGGAGCCCCATCCTCCCAAACACAGCAGGCCACTGAATATTTGCATTATTTCTTATAACAAGGGATGGGGACGAATTACAGTGGAAACTGAGATACAATTAATTACCTGTTAACTGGAATGAAGGACCTTCTGCTCCCAATATCTAGCCCAGTTTAATTATAGGTGTCTGGAGCTGGGGAGCCTGTGTATGTTCACAGGTGGGGTGGGAGGTGGTAATAGGGACCCCCACACCGAAATCCTGCCTCCAGCCTCTCACTCTACCTGTTTCTGATATGTGCAGTAAGCATGAAGAAGGGCTTTGGATTACAAAGAGAGACCTCCCCCTCACCTTGTAATTACCAAATTAACACATTCTAATGGGTGAAGTACTCCAGCAGCAGACTATGATTAATGCACAAGTCCAATTAGCCGCAGATTCTTTCCCTCTAATTTTAGCCCACTTAAATAGCATGAGACAATCTGTAATGTCTCTGGGGTGAGCCTCCCCTCTACACAAGCTCCCTCCTCTGCCATTTAATGAAATCTCTGGTGTTTAATGCGAGAGGCAGCTCAACTCTGCCACTCTGCTGGAAGCCTTGTTCTGGCACAGCCCCGGCAGGGCGGGGGAGGCTGTCTCCGTTAAGGACAAAAAGAATACCTCAAAAACATCACCTGATGGCAGCCTCTCTGCTGTCACACCAGGTGGAGAGGCGGGGACAGATAAAGAGAGACTGAATTTAAGCTCCCTAAGAATGCTGCTGATGTCCCAAACCCTACACCCACCAGGAGCCTTGCTGGCGGCAACCCAAATATTTCTGAAAATGACTACTCAGTCACATGGGCTCCCAATCTGGCCCCTATCTAAACACAAGTCCCTTACTCCAACAGCACCATAGATACGCCAATTGTTAAAGCTCTCATTTCTTTACGAAAACACTTGGATTCTTTTCACTTCAAAGAAAAACAGGACAAATTCCTCACAAATGGCCTTTGCTGAGCCCAATTTCAGTGTCAAAGGGGTTTTCAGCTGGCCCCACAATCATTTTACTGATTTAATAGAGAAGGAATCCAAGGACAGAGGGAGAGAAGGAAAATCAACAAGACTGTGATTGTGGGTGGGCTTGCTGAGCCCAGGAAGGAAAGAGAAAATCAGTTCTTTGTGCCAAAGCTGGAGGAAACTCAACCCAACAGCGGACGGCAAAATAACCATTTTTAGTAAGAGCCTTTGCCCAGTGAGGAAGCCTTAGGAAGGTGGGACACTGGCATCTCTGGCATCCTTTGAGGAGCACCACAGAGCCCTGGGCAGGAGGCAGGGTCTGCTCCTGGGGGAACAATCCAGGGGCTGCTTGGAGAGGATCCCCTGTCCCCACTGTCCACTCAGGGAAGCACAAATGTCAGCTGCTGCTAAGAACTGAGCAAACTCATCAGGGGGAATGGCTTCAAGCTGACAGAGAGCAGGGTTAGATGGGATATTAGGAAGAAATTCTTGTTTGTGAGAGTGGTGGGTCCCTGGCACAGGGTGCCCAGAGGAGCTGTGGCTGCCCCATCCCTGGAGGGGTCCAGGCCAGGCTGGATGGGGTTGGAACAGCCTGGAATTATGGAAGGTACCCTGCCCATAGCAGGGAGTGGAATGCGATAATCCTAAAGGTCCTTTGCAACACAAGCCATTGTGGGATTCTCTGAACTCTGCTGCTCCTAAGCCATTACCTGAGAAAGCAGATCTGCAGTGCCTGGGAAAGAACAGCACCTGTGAAAGGAGCAATGGCACAAACTCTCTGAGCTATTTGCAATATCCCCCCATAAGAGAAATACTAAACCATGAGAAATACTGAAATATGAGAAATATTAAAATATGAGAAATATTAAACTACCAGAAGTACTAAAATATGAGAAATAGTAAAATATGAGAAGTACTAAAATATGAGAAATATTAAAATATGAGAAATACTCAGTGCTTTTCACTCTCCCAAATGGCATAAAAAACCAGGATTCAGCCAGGCTGCTCATTGCTGGTGCTCCCCAGTTTGGTTGGGATTTTTTGGACAATATTCACCAACAACAAAATTTGAGTGGGAACCAACACCAAAAACTTCCCATCAGCCCTGTGGACACTCAGAAATGTGCAGAGCCTCCAGACTGGGGGATCCATAACATTTGAAGTTGGTTTGTGGGCTTCAGCCCCCGTGACAGGGAGAGGAGCACACAGCTTCTGCAGAGGGAAAATGCAAGTGACACTTGCAAGGTCGCCCAGCGAGTCTGTGTCAGAGGGAATTGCTCCCCCAGCTGCACTCCTGATGCTCCTCTCTCCACCCAGCGTGGGACAAGACTCTCTTGCCACCATGAACAGGCACAGCAGTGTCTCCTGCATCAACCTTTTAAATTTTATTTAAACACAACCTCATGTTTTTGTTAATGAAATCCACTAAAGTAGCAGCAGCATGTTCTAAACTAAGCCACTCCCAGCACTGCCCTTTTTTGCCATCTTTTTCTAAGACATAAAGAAATCTAGTAAAGCTTTCTAAGCAGATGATGTTGTGTACAAAATATTAATGCTGCTTATCCCTAAATTGATATTTCTTTGAAGACTTCTAATAAAGCCCAGTTCCTCCAGAGCCTTAACCATGACAAACGTCAATAAATGTTATGAGTCCCTGAGGCTGAATTTTAAAGGAGCATTAAAGATTAAAGAATGCACAGGTCAATTACTGAAACAAGCAAACGACTTTAGGAGTAATTACATATAATTTTGCCTTGTTTATTTTGCATTAGTTATAAGTGTCCATAATCCTGTGCCCCCCCTCCAGGGTCTCTTATGATTTGGGTTGAAAAATTCCTTCATCTCTTGTTTGATTTTAAGCACAGTTGCTGGGGCCAAAAAGTGGTTTTAAAATGATTTTTTGTTGTCGTATATATATGTGTATGCACATATAGAGATCCCCTCTGGTATCTCATCTATCCAGCACACGTGTTCCTGCCTGTCCAAGGCCCCTGGAGCTGTGTCCCCATGTCCCTGATGCCACAGGCCATTTGGTTCTGATAGACCAAGCAGTTCTCCCTTCCAATACCTGCATATATGGTGTTTTATAATCCGGATTATTCACCCATGAAGCACTGGCACCTCCATGGAAAATGAGTTTGATGAGAGAGGGGCTCAGAGTGTGAGCTGCTGCCCACCCCTGGGTGTCCCAGCTGCTCCCTCCCCTCCCTGTGCACACACACCACACTGAAAATTAACATTAACTGAAGTTTTAATGCACTGGGACCCCGTGGAAAACCTTCACCTGCCCGTGCTCTAGGGTTTACCATCATCTCCATTAAACTTTTCCCAGCTGTTGGACATCCCAAAACTCCCCCAAACCCCAGAGCAGGGCAGGATGGGCAGCCCAGGGTGCTGGGAGGAGAGCAGCAGGAGCTAAGAAGTGCTTGAGCAGGACTTTCACCCATTTTCATTTCCTCTGTGCTCTCAGATGGCACCAGATTAGCAAAGTATTTACATGGCCCTTATGAAGTACATTTGCTGTTGGGGCAGAGTCAGCATCTCTCATGTGGCTGCTCTGCCTCTAATGTCATTTTATAGTGTGCCTGCCCATAACAAGGGTAATAAAATAAATTTGGGAGGGGAGGAGGAGGTCGAGGAGCACATTATGGAGGAATCTGGCCCTCTCTGCAGCCAGCAGGAGGAGGAAGCTCAGTAATGGACATGTCATAATCTTCCTGTGCCAGTTAATACACGTCCAGCGTTACACTGATGTTTTATTGCACTCCACACATTCAGCAGAAGCCCATTTCTTTTAAGTGATTTTGATAAGCTGATTGATGCAGCCCCTGTTTTTCTCATATGTGTGTGTTTGTAAGAACCAGACTGCCTGATGCCATGGGCTTCTATCTAATAAAGGACCTATAATGTACTTATTTTCCTCCACCATGACTTTCCTCCTCTTTCCCCTGCAATTTACTACTTTAGAGAAATTTAATCTGCTGCTGAAATTTACTGTAATATTAATGGAGAGTCAGTGCACAGCCTCACTGTAATTAAACTACGCACCAAAAAAAAAAAAGGAAAAAAACCGAAAAAATCACACCCAGTGTTCAAATAGCATTGAGGGTTTCACTGGAACTACGTGCAGCCAAGAAATGCAAAGCCAGGCAGGATATCTTTGCTGGTTATGGAGCTCTCTGCTGGTTTTTGCTGGGCTGACATGGGAGGCAGATTGCCAACCTTCCCAGCTTCCAGGGGAGTAGAGGAAAGTCCTCTTTGCTGGTGTCACCCATGAAAAATTCTGGGCTGAAAGAGGGACAGGCTCCCTTCTTTTGGTTAACAAAACACCAGAAGATCCCCAGGCCACTGTTTGAAGCCTTTAAAGCACCCAGAGAAAACAGGGCTGCACCGATTTTTAATTTTTTTTTTTTCCTCCTGGGTGTCTCTTTTCATTTGTCAAACCTCCAGAGCAGGATTAAACCATAAAGGGAATATTTGGCAGGAGACATGCAGAGGCAAGAGAGGCAGGGACAGCATTTCTTGGGAAGAATGGGAACGGTGAGGAATGCAGAAGGAAAACAATGCAATGTTATCTCTGCTCCTTTCTGCTCCCTTTGTTCTCTCCTGGTTTGTTCCCTGGACTCTGCACTCCAGCCCAAGACACCTGTGAAAACACCTGTGAAAACACCAGCTGGGCAGCCCAGAGCTCACATCTGAGCTGGGAAGGGCTGGCCACGAGCAGAACAAAAGAAAGGAGAGGAAGGAATGCCGGTGATTTCTTTTATGCAGGAGCTCCAAAGTGTTGGCAAAAAGTGCCAGTGTTGCAAGCCTGCAGAACACTCGAAATTCCCAGGGAAAAAAAGGTACCTCTGCTGCCTCATTTTATACAACTTGCTGAGCAATTCTCATGTGATGTAACCCAAAAGGTGAAGGGTAAAAATTTGGGTCTGACAAAACTAGACTTGACTCTTCAGCAAAATTGCCTCTGAGGCATCAATTTTAGGGTACATACACATCCATTAATACTGGGAGCACCCAAAACTCAGTTAAAAACAAGACACAAAGCTCAAGCATGTTTGGCAAAGACAAAATCTCTACTGATTTCAAATGTTCAATGCTAATATTTCTCTGAGAAGATTGCAAAATGCATTATAAACTATAAAAATCTGCAATTACAAGTGGTTTCCTCAGTGGAGAACCAGAGTTGCATCCTGAGCAGCAGGATCAGCCCTCCCTTGGCAAGGCTTGGGTTCTGCTGTGTGTTGTAGAGACAGGAGATTTTCAGACATTGGACACCACAGTATTCTGTTTTTCTTGTTTTCTCTGTTTTCTTTTTTTTTCTCTTTTTTCTTTTTTTTTTCCCCTCAATGTGTAGAGCAAAGTTTTTCCCCCTCCCCAAGTCTCTTGGAAGGTAAATGAACTATTTTGCCCAAGCTAAAGGAAACCCTCACATCTGATAAGAGCTGAAGTAGAGCCTCTACAACTGCAGGCCAAGATTTTATACTCAAAATTGGGAACTGTTGGACAATCTTAATTTTATCTTGTTCTGACCAGCTCTGCCCACAAGCCACTGCTGCATGAGGTGTGCAGGTACTAAGGAAAGGCATTTTGCAGGTATTTCTTTTAGCAGAAAACTCATCAATGTGATGTCCTTGAAAACATGAAACTATGCAGTGGACACACGGAGAGGAGGAAGACAAGAAATATCCCAAAAGCTAAAAGAGTCTTTTCATCCCTTCCAGAAAGATTTTTCAATTCCCTATCTGGAAGTGGGTGGAAGCTGAAAGGGCAAATTATATAAAATAACATAATTTATTATATAAAATAGTAATAATTTTTAAAAATCCTCATTTGTCTCCCTCAGGGTTGAAGAGAGAAGGAAATCTGATGACTGAAAGCAGCCTCTGGACTTGGCAGTGCAGCTTCTTATTGGTATTTATTTGCCAGGCTGCAGTCCCCACGTTTCCTCCACTCATTTGGGAAGGTTTTGTACAGCGTATTTGTGAAGGATGATTGACTACAGGGAGTCTTTGTTGTACTATCTGCTGTAATTATTTTAATTCAAACACATTCCCTTATAGGACTGACATCATAAACGCTGTTTTCTATAACAAATAGCTGTCAAGGCTGTCAAGCAGATCTGCTTACTGTTTTATATCATTACGATATTTAATTTCAACTCTGCGTTCTTTGTCAAATGTTCTCAAGATTTCCTTTCCCCAGGAGCAGATCAGACAGACGCCTTCGGTTTCCAGCAGATCACTCTGGAGGGTGAGGTCAGGGAGAGAGGGAATTTGCAGGGATCTGCCCACATCCCAGTGGGAATTCCTGGCCAGATTTAACTCCCCACCTTGGTGAACACGGGGTGCTCTCAACCACCAGGCTGCTTGGGGTTTTTATGGCATGCCCAGACTCCAACCTTCTCAGTAATAAGATCACAGAGAAGCCTTTCTATTATCAGGTTATGAACAGGCCCAGGAGCTGATAGGAACAGGCAGCAATTCATTCCCAGCTTCTTCCTGCGTTTCTCATTGATCTGACTCCCAGCCTTCCTTGTTAAATGAAAAGCTGTGGCTCAGAAATAAACACTTCATAGCCCTCAAAGGGGACAGACACTGGTGTGGAGCACAGCCACCACCACAGCCTGGTGTGTTTGGCTTAGGAAAAGCCAGGTTTTTGTGTCTGCTGCTGCCCTGACCCCCAAACCAGCCTGGCCAGCACCTGCTCTGCCTGAGCCACCTCTGAGCTCGTTCCTGCCACAGAACCCGATGAGGAGAGGCACCAAGAGCCTCTAACACCAAGTTTTCATCGTGCTTCATTGAAATGCAAATCATTTTGCAAAATAACAAAGCTGGGATCTTCCCTGTTCCAGCAGAGGTTTGGAGCAGAGCATCCTCTCCCACGGGGAGCTTTCCCCATTTATTTGGAAGGCAAAGCACGTGGAGGGGACAGGAGGTGCCAAAGGGAAATGCAAGGAGTGCAAAGCAAATCCAGCCAGACACCAAACCTGGGCTGGGCTGTGACATCTGACACAGGTGTTACATCCTGCCTGCTCTCCTGGAAAAAACCACACTGAAAGGAGCCTTCCAGGGCTGCCTCGGTGTCTCAGTGCCCTTTGCACCTGCAGGTCCATGCAGGGAGGGGCACAATGCCCACCCACCTGCTCACAGCTGTTGGGATATTGGGACACACAACAGGTGATGGACTTTGGACCTGGCTAGCATAAGAGATTTGACAACAGAATGCCTTGGCAAGAGCAAACAGAACTTTGAGAATTAAATCAAGATTGCAAGAAGATCAGATCAGAGGGGTTTACCAGGAAAAAGAAAATTACATCAGACTTCTGCAAGCAAGAGATGTTTAAAATGTATACATTTGTTTACGTGTTGATTAACTCAATGGCTGGACTAAAACATTACTAGTCTTCCTAGAATAAGTACGTAAGCAGGTGCACTGCACAATAAATTCAGATTCTTTGACCACCTCCAAGTCTTCCCTGTCTCTCTTCTTACACAACCCTTCAGGGCAAGAAGAGAATGAAGCAGGGAATTCCTGGGTGCAGGACCAGCCCAGAGGGAAGGAAGATGCCCTCCTTGCCCACGGCAGGCTGCCCAGACACTCAAGGCTGTCCCAGCTGCTCACAGGGAAAGGTCCCTGTGTGTCCGAGGGCTCCCAGCTCTCCAGGACAGAAGCCACCCTCATTCTGATTATTCCTATCAATGCAATGCTAATTCTAGGCTATTGGCAGAAATCAGAATTAACATGAAGTGAGAGGCAGACATGGCTCAACCACTCTTTCCACACAAAATTCGACTTCCCCACACAGAGTGGTGCACACAGAGCCACCAACACAAGCCCTGCTCCCTCTGAAGGACTCAGCACCAGCACAGCAAACACATCATTTGCTCAGCTGCTGGGATGTGGGACTGCAGCCTGTTAGGAGCCCTGCACATGCTCTACCTCTTGGAGCTTATCATTTAATTAAAAATAGCACACGGGTTTGGGGAACCAAGCCAGTGATGTACACTGAGCTCTCTCCTCCCTCCATCTCTCTCCGCCTGCCAAGTGCAGGTGTATAACACTGTAACCTTGCTTTCCAGCACACAAGTGCCATAAACCATCAATAAATTTTACTGACTTTCCTCTGACCTTCACAAGGGCTGGACGAGGCACATCTCACACCAAAGATGGAGCTGTAAATATTTTATCTGTGCAGTAAACACAGCGCCGACAGCAGCAACTCACTCATGTCCCAGGGACTGCTCTGCGAGCGTCCCTGCTGTGCCGAGATGGAGATTTATTTATCTGCTGCTTCGGGAAGAACCTGGCCACAAAGGCAGAGCAGCTCACAGAAAGCCATCCTTATTCCCAGCAGTTTCATGTCACCAGCAGTGGCTGCTGCCTCATTACAGAGCCATTCCCGGCTCCGTGGGAAAGGCAGGGAACAGGAGCCAGGCTGGCAGCCAGGCAGAAGTGCTAAATGCTCCTTCAGCAAGGCCCCAAGCCAGGAAAACCCTAAAACATCCTCTCCCATCTCTGAGGATCAAGACCAGACACAGAGAGGATGCCTTGGGGATAAACAGGAATTTCTGATTCTAACTGGGGATTTCACCACTTGGATGACCAATGCTGGAGTTGGACAACATGAGATGCTGTGGGGTTTATTCCTTTGCAGACCCTGGTGTTAAGGTTTGAGGGGAGCGTTCCGAGATGAAAATTAAGTCACATTTCCCCCAGCCATGGAGATCTCTCACAAGTTCAAAAGTATTCACACACAGCCAGGTTTCTGACTGCTGCAGGCCAGCACAAGCTGACCCATCACCAGCAGGAGAATGGGCTGTCCTCACCCTGCTTTGGGGGACAACTGGAGGTGCAGCACCTGCAGCACCTGCAGCACTGCAGCACTGCAGCACTGCACTGCTGCCATTCCCAGCTGCTCCCAGCCTGGTGCTGCTGGGAATCACAGCGATGCTGCAGGACACAAGCACTGCCTCAAAGCTGTCCCCCAAGGACAGCACCTGGGCTCTGGGATGCTGTTGGATGGGGATCCCCAGCTCCTGTAACAGCAAAATGGGGTGCTGTGCCCCCAGTACACTGAGCTCCTGCAGCCCTCCAGTAGAAGGTGGCCAAGCCCTGCTGAGGATCCCAGCAGCTGGAGCCACCCACCTGCAGTGAGCAGCCCTAGAGGAAACCCTGTCTTTCAAGGGATTTTTGTTAAAGAAACGAAAAAAAGCTCCTTTCTGCCAAGCCCAAGGGGTGTGGAGGGTGAGGAAGAGGAGGGCAGTGAGCCTGCTACCAACAAACTCCCCTGCAAGGGTGAAAAGCAGCTCACAGGGGACACAATCCATCTCCTTGCGCCTTGCTCAGGGTTTAAATCTGTCCCACAAAACAATGTTCTGTTCTGTTTAATTTTAAAACTTCTCTGGATCCTCAAGCAGTAATTGAGCCCAGGCTGCTGAGTGACCCCTCAAAAAGCCCAAAGCTCCTCGAGATCTTTGTTCTCCTTTATCACCATGTGCCCCCTGAGCCTCTAGCACAGCACCCACCCTCAGCACGCTCACCCCAGCCCGGCTGCTCTGTTACCCTGCAATATTTCTTAAGGCAAAACCACATCCACAAGACAATCCCCAAGGATAGATCCCTTTGTTTTGCAGCACGAGCTGCCGGGAGACACGCAGGTGAAATGCCTGCTGCTGTAATTGAGGCAGGAACAAGGCAGCCTCTGAGCTCTCACTGACAGCCTCCTCTCTGGCTTCCCCTGCTCCATCCCTCCTGCTGCTGGCAGGGATGGCACTGCTGGGGGAGCAGGGTGGGATGGGCTCCCATCTCTCCTGTCTGTCCTCAGATGTCTTTCCTGACCCTGCTGGCTGCATCTGGTCCTAAATCTTCAGCTTTCTCCCCAAGTGAAAGAGCCCAGCTTGCCCTGGCATGGCCTGCTGCTTTGGATCATCCTCATCCTCTCCCTGTGGAAAGGGGGAAGCAGAAGCCCTCCTGCTGAGTAGGATCTCCCTGCAGCAGCTTCAGAGGTCCTGCAGCAGCTTGTTTTGGGTCGTTTGCCCCATTGAGACCCCTCTGTGAGCACACACACAAAGGCACAAGCTGCTTAGTTTATAATTAAAGGATATTGTATTAAGAGCATTAAGATACGACCTGCCTTACCTCCATAAATACTTTTTTTTCCCCCCCCTACTTGCTGGGAAGGCTTTAAAAACCTCCAAGGCAGGCTGCTCAGTTTGCAAAGGGTTACCTAGAGAGAGTGAAGGGTTCGTTTTGTCTGGCAAAGGCTCCCAAGCACCACCACCACCCCCCTCCCGATTTATTTCTGCAATTGTAATTAAGGCCCTGACAAAGTGGTTTAGCTGCCTGAGTCTTTTGTTCAATTTATTGATTAGCTATTTCTCAGAAGTTCATTACCATCCAGAGGCTGGGAATTGGGAATTGGGTCTATGTGGTTTTTCAAGGCTTCATCTCTGCTTCAGATGATTAAATGCAGCCACAACACATCCATCCTGCATTGAACAGCTCTGCCCAAGGTCAAACATTCATGCAAAACAGGAGTGCATATCTGCATGTCTAAATATCATCTGCATGAATTTCCAAGTGGATGTTTTTAAAGCCTTCCCAGCAAGTAGGGGGGAAAAAAAGTATTTATGGAGGTAAGGCAGGTCATATCTTAATGCCCTTAATACAATATCCTTTAATTATAAACTAACTATTAAAAAAATATCTCAAGATCCGCTCCCTCAGAGGAGGAATGGGGGAGGAGGGAAATTGCTATTGGCACAAATTGGCAGCTCCTGCTCAGGAGCAGAGGGCTGAATGACAGGGTGGACAATCCTGCAAGGAAATTCTGCATCCCACCATCCATCTCATACTGGGGGAAACAAAAGGCTCCGGTACACAATGCTGTCCATCAGCAATCTTCATTAGGTTCACTATTTATCACAAGCACAACATTCCACACCCCCCCAACCTGCTGTCTTTCCCTGAAAGATTTTCTAGGCAAATGAGATGCAGCAGGTTTCATCCAGATTTCCATAGAGCATTTGTCATTAGCTAAGCTTGAGAAGACAGGATTTAGTAGAATCTGTGACATGGGTGAAAGTCTCAGCAGCAACTGAAGGACACAGCATGAGGAGGAAAGAAATTACTGATGGAGAAACCAAATAACTCTTCTTACTCATTGTTTTTTAGTGTTTTGACCACGTAATTAAAATAAACACACGCAAGGAAAGGTGCAGAGGGGCCCGGGGCAGCAGAGAGCTGGAAGGGACACAGGTCACAGCACGACAGCTCAGGAGCAGGGTCAGAGCTGGATCAATGCCCAGGCAGGTGGCCAAGCAGGCCAATGGCATCTTGCAGCAGCACTCAGGTGGCCACAGGACCAGGACAGGGACTGTCCCACTGTGGTGGCCGCTGGTGAGGCCACTTCAGATCCTGGCTTGGTTTGGGCCCCAGCAAGAAGGACATTGAGGGGCTGGAGTGTGTTCAGAGAAAAGAACAGAGCTGGAGAAGGGGCTGGAGCACAAGTTTCAAGACTGAGCTGCCCTTTCCTGAGCCTCCTGTCTCCAAGGGACACCATCTCCCTCCTCCTCCTCCTCCAGGACTTGCTTTCCCATCTCTGAGGATCAAGACCAGACACAGAGAGGATGCCCTGGGGATAAACAGGAATTTCTGATTCTAACTGGGGATTTCACCACTTGGATGACCAATATGATGCCTGAAGGCATCATTTAGCATTTCCAGTAGAGAAAGGTACATCTGGCAACTCATCCCTTCTGTCCATGAAAGTCACTAGAAGAGGAACAGTCTTGAAAAAGGGAGGGAGATTAAAGCAGTTTAAAGAGATGCAGCCATTGAAATGACAGAAAAAACTGCTAATAAATGTACTGAGGGTGTAAATCTTTAGGTGAGGAGCTAAGGAGCAAGGCTGAGCGGCATTAGATGGACATGGAGATACTATAGCTCCAGTGCAGAAAATAAATACACAGCTGGACCCTGCACATCTCTGCTCTGCAGTGAGAGGGAAGCCCAGCAGCCTCTGCCTTTTGGATATATTAATGAGATATTTTTCTGGAACATTAAGAAGTTTGAGCTTGGCATACATCTGGGACAAAGTTTTAAACCATTCTGGGTCTGCAGCACCATCCAGCTCTTCAGCACCTGGCACAGGCTCCTTTTTTTGTGTGCTAACAGGGGAGGTTCCTGCTGTGGTGTTCTGTGGCGTTCACATTCTCTGGAAAAATCCCTTAGCCCAGGACTTTTCTCCTGGGAAGCTGAGAAGCCTTAGGGAAAAGGAAAACAACGCTTATCTCATTTGCTTCTCCTGTGTTGTGCTCATGTGGAATGTGTTTGGAGATTGTTTACCCACAGGTGATTGTTTCATTGGATTCTGGTGTGAATTATTTTGTCCCATTGGCCAATCAGGGCCAAGCTGTGTCAGGACTCTGGAAACAGTCGCGAGTTTTCATTATTATATTTTTAGCATTCAGTAAGTATCTTTTCTGTATTCTTTAGTATAGTATAGTACTCTTTAATATAATATAGTATCATAAAGTAATAAATTAGCCTTCTGAGAGCATGGAGTCAGATTAATCATTCCTCCCTGCCACGGGGGTCCCTGCAAATACAATACTGTTCCCTCAATATCTGCTCTGCCTTTCACAGATCTGTGACGTGGTGAGAGGCACTGAAAATAAAACTAAACAAGCAACTCAATCACTTGCACCAAGAGAGAAGGGGAAATAGTCAAAACTCTTTAAAAAGTAGCTAAAGAAACAACTTCTCAGCACTCTGCTCTTTGAAACTGTGCTCTCTCTTTTCCAAGCCTGTCCCAGTACAAGAAACCCTTAAAAAAAAATAATTTTCAGCTCAAGGACAGGAGATGAGTAGTTTGCTCAGTTCCTTTAAAAAAAAAAAAAAAAAAAGGTGCTTTGTTTTCTTCCCTGACAATTGAATTTCTCTAAAATAAATACCATTTATATTCAGTCAAGACCATTTCCTGCTCCACGTTTGAGTCAGCACCTGTGTGTGTGGCATTGCAATTATTTCCTCAGTGACACACTTGTCACCAGGGCTGCTCTGTCTTGGGTGCCAGCTGGAGCACCAGGGAGCTCAGCAAGGTTTAATGTAGGACAAGGTGCTGGTTATGGGCAATGAGTAAGGATAAAATAGGGGAGAGCAGGATTCTCCCCTCCACCTCCTGCATCCTCCCTTCTGAAGATTTTTGTCTCCAATTTTCTCCCCTTGCCTTGGGGTCCCTTTCAAGGGATGTAATTGATATAGTCACTGAAAATAATGGAATTTATAGCCTAGGCTCAACACTATAAATTCAGCTATTACATTCCTGATGGGAAAATGAAGAACAAAATGAATTGAGACAGAATATTTGTCTTAATAATTGTCTCTTTTCTGTGCCGTATGTGTTTAATACGTCTGTGCCTATATATGTGTGAATATACATGCACACACACAGAACTGCACTTAGAAAAGAGGTTTTTAATTTGATTTTTGAGGGGGTTTTGGGCTTTTTAAATTACTAAATGACCACATCAGCACATCCCATGGCCAGGCAAGCAGAGCAAGAAGCTGTCTGCAACAGCAACAAGGTGAATTTCCATCCTGGAGCTGTTTGATGGGGGAAAAGCCAAACTTTGCATCATCCAGATAGTACCATCATCCAGAACCAGCACATTGCTCTGCACTGCAAATCCTACATGGCCTTTTCTTGGGGTTTTTGGCTGTTTTTCAGATTTATTTCTTTTTTAGCCAGGAAAGTCAGAGCTGAGCCAGCGCTTCTCTGCCCAAAGTCATTGCCTAGAGCCTCTGATAAGCTTTCCCAGTGAAACCTTCCCTCTTGTCCACTCCTCCCTTCCATCCTGATCCAACTTAGGAAGTTTGGGGTTGGGCTATCCCAACCTTGTCCCATCCCACTGCAAATTCACCACTACCACCAAAAAAAAAAAAAAAAGTGCATGTCCAGGCTGTGATCATTTGTCATTTAGATAGAGTCTATGATATGAACCATGGCAAACACTGTAATGACTAATTTCAAACATTTATTACAACACTTGAGAGACTTGAAAGCTCTCCCTGCTCTTGATTTTAATAAATGCAGTCTTGAAGCAGCCGCTTATCAAAGTGACACAAATTGTGTGGTAAATAGATTATGGCACAGCTGAAATACTGGAAAATGAGATCAGAAATGCTACTATCTCCCATTTAAGGCTTTGTAAGATGCTCCGATCGAGCGGATTCCAGAAAAGTGGCACGGGCAGGGCTGGTGGAAGTGGGAAGAAGCCAAAATGCCAGGGGATCAATGCAGGGCCAGCCGGCTGCTTATCACCCCCTGATTTGCATATGTACAATTTCTTGCACATTAAGGAGTTTGTACACCAAAGGCAAGAGATACCAACAGGCCTTGAAGTCAGCGTTTCAGTGCCAAAGCAAGATAGAAGAGCTGCTTCATGTGGGAAGGAGTTATCACAGCAGCAGCCAGACTTCCTCACGCTGTTCCCTGCTCATTGTCTTCATGGAGTAAACAGAACTCTCATCAGGACTTGCCACGGTACTAAAAAGGGAAATATTTTGACTTGTTGTCAAATCGCTGCAGATTTCTGCGTGCAGATAAACGAGAAGCTGAGTTGGTATTTGTTTTCATAAAGTTCTGAGAAACCGAGATGAGAGATTTGCTTTTGGAATATGCTTTGACCAAGAAAATTGGTGAAAGTCTGGAAAAGGGTTGTTTTGTTTGAAAAAAGCATTCCCAAAGGGCACAGAGAAGGGAAGTGTAACTAGACACATTCTTCAACCAGCCACACAGCGACTCTGCAAAGACAGCTGGTAAAGGAACGTAAACACAAGAGACAGGAAAATTACCTCAGAAATGTAAGAACTTTCTCACCAAAATAGGATTCATTTATAGAATGAGCTGCTGCCAATTGTTTTTAGGGTTCAAAGAGAAAAAAAAGCCATTGGGCATCTGGTGTTATGAGATTTCTCATTCAAAAGCAAGCACCATTGGTCAGATTATTTTTATATTTAGAGTTCTCTTCTCCTGAAGTCACCAGGACAGACTGCTTGAGAGGGAAATGCACCCAGTTTGAGTGAAATGGGAAGTACCAGAATCGGGGGGCTCAGCCCAACTCAAGGTGAGTGGCAGAGTTATCCTCGAGGTTCCCCCAACAGCACAAACCCTTCATCCCAACCCAAGGCTGTTTGAAGCTGAATTCTGAAGATCCCTCTGGTCACTGGGAGCAGATCTGATCACAGGGGCACCCCTGCAGTGGCACCTGGGCTCCTAATCCAGTATCTCACGTGGACATTTTAAATCTGATGGCAAGAACACCCCCCCACTGTGCTAATTTTGGAGGCTCTTTTGCTAAATCCCCTGGGCAATGCATCTTTGCCTCTTTATGGCTCATTCCTTTGAAAAGATGCTGCCTAAGAATAAGGCTGCAAGTTTTGAATATGAAAAGCAGGAATATTCCCTATCAGATATTCTTCTGCTTTATTCATATGATTGAAACTCCTGCTATGGTTCTTGCAAATCCAAGGAAATGTGTTTACAGTCTCATCAACTGAAAAGAATTGGATTCCCACGTTGCGGTTCAGGGGATTTTCTGGGGTTTCTATCAAACACAGCAACTCTGGCAGCACAAGGGGACTTTAATAAGTGCCTGTCTTGCAGTTTCTCATTAGAATGCACAATTAAAACCAGAAGAGGAAGAAAACACACATCCTTTCTACCTTCCTTCTGGATTTCAGGAGAAACTCCAGAAATCTGGGGAGCAGGGGGAAAGAAACGGATTTATCCTAACTATCCAAAGTGCTCACCTGTATTTCTTTTGTCCTTGATGCTGGGGAACGTCCATCCCCAGCCCTGAAACACTGGGGATGTGCACACCAAGGTGGAGGAGATGCTGGCAGAGGAGATGGGAGCTCTGCAGCAGCACCACTGCACCTCCACTGTCACCACTGCTCTGTCACTGCCATCCCTGCCCTGTCACTGCCATCATTACACCCTCACTGCCATCTCTGCTCTGTCACTGCCATCCCTGCACTGTCACTGCCATCCCTGCACCCTCACTGCCATCCCTGCACCCTCACTGCCATCCCTGCTCTGTCACTGCCATCCCTGCACTGTCACTGCCATCCCTGCTCTGTCACTGCCATCCCTGCACCCTCACTGCCATCCCTGCACTGTCACTGCCATCCCTGCACTGTCACTGCCATCCCTGCACTGTCACTGCCATCCCTGCTCTGTCACTGCCATCCCTGCACTGTCACTGCCATCCCTGCTCTGTCACTGCCATCCCTGCACCCTCACTGCCATCCCTGCACCCTCACTGCCATCCCTGCTCTGTCACTGCCATCCCTGCACTGTCACTGCCATCCCTGCACCCTCACTGCCATCCCTGCACCCTCACTGCCATCCCTGCTCTGTCACTGCCATCCCTGCACTGTCACTGCCATCCCTGCTCTGTCACTGCCATCCCTGCACCCTCACTGCCATCCCTGCACCCTCACTGCCATCCCTGCTCTGTCACTGCCATCCCTGCACTGTCACTGCCATCCCTGCTCTGTCACTGCCATCCCTGCACCCTCACTGCCATCCCTGCTCTGTCACTGCCATCCCTGCCCTGTCACTGCCATCCCTGCTCTGTCACTGCCATCCCTGCTCTGTCACTGCCATCCCTGCACCCTCACTGCCATCCCTGCTCTGTCACTGCCATCCCTGCTCTGTCACTGCCATCCCTGCTCTGTCACTCCAGCCACGACTGTGGCTCCTATTGAGCCACCTCTGGCTCTGCAGCCCCCGTAGATCAGGGTTGCAGACACCTTCCTGGGGGACAGCTCTGCCCAAAGCAGCTTCTTGAAGATGAGATTCCCCAAGCAGAGCCTTTCCCCTCCTGCTGCAGCACGAGCAGGACACGTATTAGAGATTTGTCTGGTGCAGGGCACAACCCATGAGCTAGAACTAAAAGAAGCTGCCTGGCAAAATGTGGGCAGCTGGTGGCACATCCAGCATGGCTGAGGCACGGGCCAGGGCAGTTTAAAATGCAGCTAGTAGGGTTTAACCAGAGGCAGCCTAATTTTTCCTCTGTGCCCAATTCCTTTGGCCAGCAAATGCACTCATTTCTCATTTCTAACCAATGCCCTAAATGAGATAACACATGTTCAGTGGGGATGGCTTGGAAAAATACAAACCCTAGAACCAAATAAGGACCAGCTTGGCACTATAAACATCCTATGAAGATGTGAGTTTTGCTTCCAGCTGTCTTAAGCAGAGCAGTGGGAAACCTTGACCCTCCTCCCAGTACAGCACTGGGGGCTCTTGCTCTCCCCAGCCAGGAGCTACCCTGGGCTTCCCAACCCATGCTCGGGGTCCCACAGTCTTGGAGAAAGTTTTCCTGCTCAGTCAAGGGGAACTCAGCCCCCCCAGCAGTGACATCCCCCACGCACACCCCATTACTCTGGCAGTGTTCCTCTCTTTCTGCTTTACAGCCTGTGAACACATCCAGGGGTATTTCTGTGACAGAAAGCCACAGCCATTGTTGCGTGACAGAGGAGCAGCTCTCAGACAAGTGTAACAGCCCCAAATGTACTTTCAGTGGCTTTCATCTCCAAATCTCCAGCTGCCTTTGGCTGGCAGGTAGCTGTCACCCCTTTGGTGCAGGGGACTGCAGCAGGGAGAGGAGCACCAGGAAGGGCAGAGCTGCAGCTCCCCATCCATCCCCTCCCTCCTGCTTTTCACTTTCCCTCTCCTCAAGTCACAAACAGCAGCAGCATTTTTGACAGGTGTTTCAAGCCCTTGCTGTGTTGATTTTTTTCCCATTTAAGGAGTCGCTGGCAACAATTCACCCACAGCAGACTGACACACGGGGTGAGTTTGTGACCCACTCCCCACTGCCCCTCTGCTGCTGTTGTGCCCAGCCCAGCACTGCCCATGGCAGGGTGGGCTGTGAGCACAGGCAGCAGCCCTGGCAGAAGAAAAGACGTTGGGATAAGGAGAGAAATGCTCACACTGAGATGTAGCCATGGCAACATAGTTCTGCAGAGCAGGAGGCATATCTGCCAAGGCTCAGAGATTTGCCATTTGATCGCATGGATTTCCATGCTCTGGATGCGATCACATCACACAAAATCCAGGTCAGGCTCGATGCCTTGAATAATTCTTTACCCTCAGGGGCACAGAACTGATGTAGGAAGCTGCGTCTCATGGAGGATATGGTAGGATTAAATAGATTATCTTTTTTGGCCAAAAAAAAAAAAAAAGAAAGGTGAGCTGTGTAAACGAAGAGACACCCAGTTCTGCTTTTATTGCCCAGGAGGCGGTGGGGAAGAGGCAGAACCTCAGAGCTGGGCATGGAATCTGTGCTTCCTGGGGAGGAGACAAAGCAAAAGTCTCTAGAAGAAGGGTAGAATCCTTCTGGCTAAAAATCCCATCCCCTCCTCCTCTTCACGTTGTCAGTGTTACCCAAAGACAGGAGTAACCACATTTCCAAACTCACAGCAGCCCCAACACCAGCTTTCAGCTTTTCAGGACTGCTTCTGAACCATTTGTCAGACCAGAGCTTCCCCTGGCCCCATGGATGTGATGGACAGTGCCCATCCAGCAGCAATCCTGCTCTGGGGAGCCAGCTCCTCTCCCTGCACCCCTCTGAAAGCACAGGGAGCAGCAAGGAGCACAGCTGTGAGGTGCCAGAGGAACCACCTGCACGTGTTGGGGGAATGTGAAACCCTAAGGGGCAAAGGCAAAGAGAAAGAGACAAACCACAGAGCCTTCAGGGCTTCAGGAGATTTGTGGCACAGCCTCGATTGCAAATATTTTCCGTGGGGTTCTGCCACTGAAGCAGAGCTGCAAGACTGGCAAGGGCTGTGTTTGCTCTGATCTGTGCCTGTGTAAATCATGAAAGCCAGGTCTGAAGCCCAGAGAGAAGAGGCAGCTTGAGAGCAAACAGCACAGAGGAAGATGTGCCAAGTGTCCTGATCCGAGCAAAAACTGCTGCAAACTCCACACTCCTCTCTGGGTCAGTGGGGAGGGGACATGTGGAAGGAAGGGGCAAAGTTTCATGTCCCACTGCTCACCCTCCTTTAGTCCATGTCCCACTGTCACCCTCCTTTAGTCCATGTCCCACTGTCACTCTCCTTTAGCTCCTGTCCCACTCCTCTCCCTCCTTTAGTTCCTGTCCCACTCCTCTCCCTCCTTTAGCTCCTGTGCCACTGCCCTCCCTCCTTTGCTCTGGTGCAGTCCCCATCACCTGACCTGGGACAGGACTGGGACAGCACAAGCCATGGCTCCCTGGAGCTGCTCTACCCCAGCTGAACCACGTGTGCTTTCAGATCTTCATATCTGGGAGGGAGGCAGGACTCTCATTGGAGTCAGAACTCAGCTGTGTTTAAAAAATAAAGGAAAAAAAACAAACTAAGGAAGGGGGGAAAGAAAGAACCAAAGGTTTATTTCACATTTGGAATCTATTTTTCCCTTTTGTACTAGCAAACCTGAAGCCCCTAGAAATCTAGATGTTCTTCACTTGGCATCTTTTAAAGAGTGCTCCCTTCCCTCAGTAGCTCGAGGGCTTTAACCTTTTGAAAACAACAGGTTCTGAGACCTTGGAAAGAAAAGCCAGCAAGGCAGAGCTCATCCTCCATTAGAGCAGAAACAGGCAGGAGGGGGGATTTATGCCAATGATCCGATTCTTTTGGAGAAGTTTAATTCACTGCCTTGTCAGGTCCTTTCTGCCTTGCCCTCCCCACTCCCAGCACCCTCTGCAGCAGCCTTCCTGTCCCTTGCTTTTCACCTCTGCAGGCTTGAGCATGAGATAAACATGCCCTAATTATTTTCCTGTTGCACAGCTGAGCCCTGCAGCCCTTCATTTCCTTACCTGAATGCTCTCGCTTCAAGTGGGTTCTATACAGCAAAGCCTCTCAGGTACAATTTGTTGTGCAGCAGAACTCGGGTGTCACACAAGCAGCTCAAACCCCTCTTTTCCCCAGCATGGACTAATAAAGGACATGAATTACTGGGGCCTTCCTACAGTCTGGGAGCCAAAAAGACTGTGGGAGGGGAGAAATAAGGTCACAGATCCTCTTGCCTTCACACAAATAGCACAGGCACCGCGCTGGCTGATGGAGATTAAAAATTGCCTTCATTTTTGTGCTCAGTTTTTCAGAGGGTCACGAAGAGCTGGGTGACATTGCAACTGCCAGAAGATAAACAGAACGTGCTCTATCCCAGCAGGGATCTTGTTGTGGGGTTCTGCAGGGGCCAGGGAGCAGTGGGAAGGGGCACTGCACCTTCTGTCCCCAGGGGTGACTCTGGGAGAGGCTGCTCTGAGCACAGGCAGCCATGGGGCTGGGCAGTGCAGGGGGTGTTGGTGCTTGTGCTGCACTCACTGCACCTTGCCCAGCACGCTTTTACACCTGCTGGGTACCAAAGCCTCCCTGCTGCAGGCACAGAGCTCCTCCCCACACACAGCAGCCCTGGCTCAACACCCAAAACCGAGTGCAGGACGGGGGTAGGAAGGGGCAGGGAGGGTCAGCAGCCACCCAAACCCTGCTTTATGCAACTGAACTGTGGGAGGAAAAACCATCACCATATCCACTTGGATGCAGGCCTTTGAAATGCTTCTAATGTCACAGAATCATGGAGTGGTTTGGGTGGGAAGGGACTGTAAAGATCTCATTCCACATGGGCAGGGACGCCTTCCACTCCACCAGGATGCTCCAAGCCCTGTCCAACCCAGCCTTGGACACTTCCAGGTACAAAGCACAAAAGGACAGGACACAGTAACCAGCACAAAGTAACCCTTTTCCAATTTTTTTCTGGCCCCCAGGAGCCCCCTGTGTGGCAGGGAACTGCCTCACCTGTTTTACACCACGTAGGAACATGGAAACCTCTCCCAGTGATGCCCCAAGTCCCCCCTTTCCTTGAGGAGTCCAAGGAAGACCCTCCCAAAACTCATGGAAGCTGCCAAGTCTCTGCATTAGTGATTATTAGAGATAATTAGATGATTTGTAAAAGCAATCTCACTCCAGAGATGCTGTCAACAGATGAAGTGTGACACAGACCAAGTGACAGAGGCCACCAGGACTTCTGACCACCAGGAACCTCATCCCCGTCTTCCAGCAGGGAGAACAGTAGTTTAGAGCTGTGCTGGAGGATGCCTGGGGGGCCATGAACCCCCCACTGCTGGAGGGAGCTGCTCAGGGCAGTCTGTGGGAATTTGCTGCTCACACAGCCCAGCCTGGCTTTTTCCACTCTCCATCCCACAACACAGCAGCGTGGAAGCCTGGCAGCCCCCAGTTCTGCTTCCAGAGCTCACTTTCCACGGCCTGTTTCTCCCAGTTCCATGTGGATTTTGCAATGTGGCTTGTAAGATCAAAAAGGTTGGCTGGGCTTTGCCCCAGCCCCCCTCTCTGCTTTGAACTTCTAATTATTTTGCTAATTCTGAGCCTAGTGCTAAGATGCTCTGAGCACACCTAAAACCTTCCCCACAAAATCAAGCTGCAAAACGTCTCCCAGGATCTAATCCCCAGTGAGAAATACTCTAACCTTTCCCAATAACCACGAGCAGAGCTTGTCTAGTCATTTGCAATTAAGCTCCTGAGCTAATGAAGCTGCTTTGAAAAAAAAAATAGAAAAAGGAAAAGAAAAAACCCAACAACCTCAGGTCAGTCTAATTAAGAAATGTTGTACCTTGCAGTCCCAGTGTATCTTGTGGCTCACAGCTGTGCATGCTTTCAGCTTTGACAGCAGAAAAGGTGTGATTATTTATTTATTACATGAATGCAGGGAAGCTTCAGGAGTAGGAGAGGCCTGTGCTGTGAGGCAGCTGAAGTAGAGAGAAAAGAAATGACATTCAACTGGAACCTGTAATTATAAGCGGGGATGTTGACCATAGAAAAATGCAATTGTGTAATGAATACTTATGCATTAGCTTTTCTTTGAGATTAAAAGTACACAATCGAATCAAGGCCAAAGTGGAGCTTGCCCTCAAGGAAAGGCAGTTTGGAAGACAAATGTAATTATGCCACTGTCATTTGCAATGCTACAGAAAGTGGCTGAGGAAACTTCATGAACAAAAGTCTTAGGGGAAAAAAAAACCTTATTTAGAAAGAATTCTGCTCCTGATTTGAGTCTCTCTCTTCCCCCAGCAAGAGAATGGATCTTTTCTGCAGGCTGCACATACCCAGGATGCCCCCAGCCAGCATCTGCTCCCAGCACACGTTACTGATCTTGGATCTGCAAACAACCATCTTCCCTCTGCTTTCCCTGTGACTGAATAACATTTGCACAGCAAGAACCAGATCTGATCTGCCAGAGCAAAATTTTAATTAAGTGCCTGGCCAGAAAAGACAATAAAAAACTAAACCTAATTTTAGGAACTGGTCCAACATGCTATTATTTCCTCTCTTTCTCCTATCCCTCTGCAGTGCATTGGCCCAGAGCTCCCCAGGACCCTGCCTGCACTGCATGACAGGATCTCCAAAATTCCCAAGCATCCATCAAGCCAGTGGAATGTGTCACTGGTGCCTGAAACACTGATTCTCTGAGCTTGGTTGCTCTCTGCTCAGCAAGAAGGAATGACAAGGTGTTAAGCAGCAGAAGTTGCAGTTAAGCCTATCTTTCTTTTTTAGCCAATTAGATAATTTTTACTATCTGCAGAAGACACCAGGGTTAGAGGGGAGCTGCCAGCACTGCTCGGGCACAGCTCATCTTGATTGGTTTTTAAATTTCTGCTCGTCAGCTGGCGAGAAGAGACACATCCAAAGTGACCCCACCTTGCTGAGAAACCCAGTGAATTATCCCATGGCTGAATGGAGCCTGTGCACAGAGTCTCCCCACCCAAACAGCGCCAAAAGAACCCCCAAAATCCAAAAAACCAAACCACACATCCAAAATCAAACCATCCCAGCAAAACCCTCCAATTAATCTTGTCTGGATTGTGCCACAGATTATCCATGGCCACAGGGAACAGAGGGCACTGATGGGTTCACAGCTGCAGCTTTCCATGGGTAAAGACCAGCTCCTCACCCAAGGCTGGGTTTGCTGAGCCCCCACTGCCTGGCAGAGCACAGCTGGGGCAGTGCCCAGTTCCAGTGATAGATCCCAAAAAGGAGCCCTGGAACAACACAGCCCTGGAACAACAGCCCGGATCAACAGCCCCCAGAGCAGACTGTGCCATGGACTGACCATCGAGGTGCACTCACTCCAACACTGAGGAAAAACCTCTTCTGATAACCACAGCCTTCATCTCTGAGCCATCCTACAGCCCAAAGCTCAGCAAAACCCCAAAATCAGTGGGGGGGCACAGAGGGACTCGAGGGGGAGGGAGGAGAGAAATGACAGGGGGAAGACAGACTCCTCAAAGCAGCACACAGGGATTGAGGGATGGAAGGGAAAGTGGAATTTAGACAGAAGAGATGCAGCCAAGTGTGGGAAAAAGGAGGGAAGAGTGGGGGAAATAAAAGATCTCAAGAGCATCCACTTAAGCTTTGAATTGCCTGGCTTTGTCTCTGCTTCACACAATGGAAACGTACAGTAGCAACAGACAGATTCTGAGAGCTGGTTTGCTTCTCATCTGCAATTCCAAACACCCTGTCAGGAACAAATATTTGAAAAGACATCTATCCAACCATTAATGTATCTAGTGGGGCAATTTTTTTTTTTTTTCTGAAAGAAAAATAATTCTGCATTCATCACAAAGATGATCACGCAGAGAGATGCCAACAGAAGCACTGGAGGGATAAGCAAAGTTTCAGGTCTTTCTTTAGGGCTGAAGACAGCTCACTATTGAGCTGAGAAGGTGCAGCTGGTTAAGTATTTGCAGTACAGGGAAAGGGAAAAAAAATAATCAGACAGCTGTATTTTTAACTGATCATGTGCTTGCTTCTGTTTCATAAGATTTATTCCCTCATTAATCACTGCTCTCCCTTCATTCATGTTAAATATAAAAATGATTAGGAAAGATCCTCATCATGGTTAAAAAAATAATTAGCTGCTACATCATGTTGCACACATTCAGACAGAAAGGAGTGATTAAATTAGGAATATTAAAACCCCATTAATCTGTGTTCAACTTAAGCTCTGCTTGTTCATCTCACTGTGGCACTTATTATTTCTGACACTGAAAGATATTTGAATTACTAGCTGAAACAAGGTCACTATCAGAAAGATGTCAGGTCAGCAATTAGTCAAAGGTGGGAGAAGCTACCAGAACTGAGCTGTGCTTGACATGCCACAGACGTGTGCAGAGCCTCCCCTTGCCGGGGTCCCCTGGATGAGCAGGTCAGCACCGGGACCCCAAGGGCTCCCGGGTGGGGATCAGCCCTGCCAAATCCTCCCTGCAGCTCCTGAGCTGCCCCAAATCGCTGTGTCCCCGACTTTGGGAGGAGTTGGGCAAAGGGCACAGCCTGGAACCCCCTCTCGGAGCTGTGCAGCTGCCTGGGCTGGCCAGGTGTGCTGGGCTGTGAGAGGTGTGTGTGTTCTGTCACCATCTGTCAGAGCTGGGACACTTATCTCTGTTCTTTGGTCAGTTTTCTTTGTCTCTCCCACAGCCAATCCTCCCTCCAGCAGATCTCTGCTGTCCATGGCCAGGGAGTGTCCCTGCAGGGCTGATCCAATTCCAGCATCCCATGGGGAGATGCTCCGCCCAGGGGAGGAGCCAAGCATTCCTACCTGGATACAATCTGAGCCTGGAACAGCACAGCAGCCTTTGCCCCCTGCATTCCCAGAGGAGCAGCTTTCTCCTGCCCTGCATTCCCAGAGGGAGAGCAGGCCCATCTCCAGCAGCCCTGGAGCTGCAGAGGAAAACTCCCCCCTTGTGCAGGATCCCTGCTCCAGCAGAAGCACAGCTGGCACTGCAGGAGGGCTGAGCCCCCATGGGATGGGACTGTGCCACCACCCTGACACACAGGGGGTCAGCTCCTATTCTGACAGTTTTCTCAGGTTTTTATACTATTATATTTGTCTTTTTAAATTTTCCTCATAAAGAACTGTTATTCCTACTCCCCTATCTTTGCCTGAGAGCCCCTTAATTCAAAAATTATAATAGTTCAGAAAGAAAGAGTTTACATTTCCCATTTCAAGGAAGGCTCCTACCTTCCTTAAAAGAGACTTATCTTTTCAAACCAAGACACCAGGGCTCCCCTCGGGCAAATGCCAACCTCACCACAGGGCTCAAGAACAGAGTCAGGGCAGGAGGCAATGCCAGGAGAACAGAGCTTTGGCTCTAACCCAGAGCTCTGATTTCAGTATCATAAAAAACAGCCTCACTCCCACCTGTGGGCAGCAGCACCTCTTGGCCACCCAGCACACACTCTGAGGTGTTTTCTGCCTTCCAAGAAGCTAAAATCTCCCTTCTGTTTGGCCCACAAAGCAAAGCAGCAAGTCCAACATGAGGAAGATCATGACAGGTGCAACAGAATATCATTGTCACTTTTAAAAATGAAGGGATGGGACTATTTTTAAGCTAAGAATGATTATTGCTCAGATAAAGATCCATCTCAGGCTGTGAGATTTTAGAGGAGCAGGCATTTGGCCATAGCTCAGGAGTAGTCACAAATTCTTTGTTACAAGGCAATATAGAACTTTCTAAACCAATAGACAGCTTCCACAGGGTTGTTTGGTTTTTTTTCCTAACCTATCCCCTTTACTTGCTTCTACTGCACTGTGGATGTTTCTAACTCACAGGCACACGTATGCTTCTGTTATAACTTCTAAACTCTTGGCTTACTCCATACAACCACACCCCTGCATTATAAACCCTTCACCATTTTATCAGTACAGTTTTTCACTTAAGGCATATTCTTACTTATAACTACAGAAATATAAGTTTATTATTTTTCTGCTTATTTTCTGTGTATTGTATTTTTACATCAATCTAAGCTTCTTCTAAGGCTGCAGATCAGATCCTTCAGTGTCTGTGGAAGTTTCTGTTTTTCCAATTCCCACAACAGAAAAATCCAGAAAAAATTATTTTCTCTGGGGGAATGTGTGCAAGCACAGGAGCATTTGATGGCAATGAGAGAAGATAGCCAAGGATCCATGTGCTTCATGGACTTGTACTTGAAGAATGGTCTGGAGGGAAGGGTGCAGCACAGAACTGCATTCCCACATTATGATCACCCTTTTCCTGTGGCTGTGCAGCTGGGAGCATTGCCTGAGCAAATCCCCCGTGGGCAGCTGACACTGGCCCCAGGGTGAAGGACTCCAGTGCTTCCAGTTTCCCATTCCAAGAGCAAAGAACCATGTTCTGCCCAGGACAGAGCAGCCCTCATCTACCACATTACTATGACAGCAATAACTGCAAATTTTACCTTCAACTTCAAGAATAATTTTTTTTTTTTTTAATAGAACTGCCAGCTAAACTTTCTGGAGAGCCCCAGAATTGTTATGTGGGAACCTTTAAGCTACAACAGGAGGTGTTTGTTGCTGCTGCAGGCCCTGTTCACCATTTCCAGCATGCTGGGCAGAACCCTTTGAGATTTGTCCCTGGGAGCCAGGCATTACCTGCCACCACGCAGATTAGGGAGGATGCAAGCATAGGAGGACAAAAAGAAAGCTGACAAGGCAGCCACATCTTACAGATGAGTTCCTGGGCTGTTTTTTTCCAGCCACAGGTGGACTCAGTGCTTGGTGGTTGATACCTTTGATATGTTTGCTGTGCTTGCCCTCATTAAGGGGGAAAAAAAGGAAGCAGCAGCACTCGAGACATTTTCATCCCCAGATCTCCCAAAGCCTTTCCTAAGCACAGCGTTGCAGTATACAAACTATTTACTCTGTACTTCATTCAGCACTGACAAAACCACCTCTGAGCCTCTTTAGAAAGGAAACAGATAATAAATCAGCTAACAAGCCTGCACTCTAATTGACAACACAGGAAGGAGGGAAAGATGCAGCATCTCCTCGTAACCGCAGGAAGAACTTGAGGGAAGCAGGATATAATTAATCGAGTTGGGATTTCACCAAGATCCCCCGGTCTTATGAAAAATGCCATAAGCCATTTAATGACCACAGGTGAGGAGAATCTTTGGTTTACATCTCATTTGGAGCTGAGCACACGGAATATAAAGAGAGTCAATGCCACCCCCAAGCCCCGCACGAATTATGCTCTCTACTTTTCCATTTGCCTTTGGACGTCCCACAGAGCTCCCTCCATGAGCTGTGGGACCTCTTTTGAATGAGGTGAACAGGACTGCTCCTTGTGACCACTCCAGGAGCTGCTCAGGGGGAAAATTAGCTGAATATGGGTCTCTCTGCCATTTTGCTGCTATTTTATTTTAGAAGAATGCAGCGGGGATGAGGGGGGGGGGGAAAGAAGTTAAAGCGGCAAAAAACGCCTTTGCTAAAATATTATTTTATTTTTTTCTTTTGCTAAAATATTATTATTTACTATCAATAGTTCAGGAGGTGTTTTGTTTAGGCAACAGCCAGGACACAGCAGCAAGACACCCTGACTTGACCCACGAGGGGTGGGATTTTCAGCTGGACAAAGCAGCAGAACATTGCTAGCCCTGAGGGTGAGCAGAGGTTTGCCATTGACTTCTCCAAGGAAAGAACTGAGCCAGAAAAACACTTCCAAACCCCTCCTAGAAATAATAGCACTGGCACCATGGGGCTGCCAAGGGTTCAACAGGCAAGATCTGCTCTCTTTATCTTTGTTTGAAATGACTTTGAGGCTCACCTACATGAAAAAAAAACCATCATATATGGCTGTTACACACCCACAGCAATTCTTAATCACCAGCATCAGGGAGTTTTATTTAAGAAGTGAGGAAAACCATGAGGAAAGCCTGGGAACTCCCACGAAATCAGTGCCTGGTGGGCTGGGTGGCCAGCAGAAGTGACTTGGTGACTGAATTTATTGTGACAGTCTGTCCCCTCCCTTTGGCCAATGAAATCTTGTTGACAGAGCCACAGCTATGCTTAAAAGCTGAAATTATACTGGTATTTTATCCTCAATGCTGTTTGGAGGTGAGGAAATAGGACAGAGTGACTTTTCAGGGGTCTTCATTTTGTAGGACCTCTCTATTTGGTAATTTGGGTGCAGTGTTGTGTGCACAACATTGCTTCTTTTGCATGATTAATTAAAAAAATAAATCCTGAAGACCAATAGCTGGAAAATCTAAGAACACATCCAAAACCAGAAGTCATTTTGGCCACCAAGAAGCAGGCAAGCACTCCCCTGCCTCAAGTACTGTGGAATTAAGACACTCATAAATCCTTGCCCAGCAAGCCCTGGAGAAATAAAAGAGGCTTTAAATATAATCTATCCTACCACTTCATAGAGCAAGGGGACCAGCAGAACGGAGGGTAAGCTGAGAGGAAAGGACAAACATAATTGCTGGAGTCAAACAGAGGAAATTGCAGGTAAATACCAGCTGGATGAAACTCCAGAAACTGCCCCAAAACCCGAGGTGGCTCCACGTGGGGTGGAGGAGGCACAGGGGTCAAGCAGGGCTGTAAAAAGCACTGCTAAATGCATGATAGCTCGTTAATCAGAGCTGTGCCATTGAGACTGCAGTGCTGGATGGGTTTTTATGCAGCTTTGACACTTAAAAATGGTGTGAGGAAGTGCAGAGCTTGCCAGCTCTTCGGGCCTCCAGCCAGCACCATGAGTGGCATCTGCAGGACCTCTCCCAAGGTGCTTGCATAACGTTTTGCCACATGTTTGGCACGTGTGTCCCATGGCAGGGACCTGGAGGCAGGGACCAGGCTCAAAATGACAGGTCAGGCCGGGAGGAACTGGGCAGAACTGGACTCATATAAGGAAAAATAACTGATGTGTTGAGGATGGGTGAATGAAGTGGTACATAGACTCTAAGGTTTTCAGAAGCTAAATTCTGAGTTTATTAGAAATGACACATTCTTTTTTATAGACATTTATGATGGAGGGGAATTTGACTGGTCTCCAGCTAACACTCCCTACACTATTGGTTAATTAGGAATAACACCTTTCTTGTAAACACCTTACAATTAACAAGTTTAAAACACTAGCTGCAGGACTGTTTTAATTATTTTTCTGAGCTTTCTCAAAAATTCCCAGAGGAAATGTCTGGGAAAGTTTATCTGACTTTCTTCTCTGACCGGTTCTCAGTATCCATAACTAACTCTAAAAATTTTTTGAAAAATCTACGAACAGCTCATCCTTTTGCTTCCCAGCCCAGGTCTGTACCAGCAGTGATGTTTCTCGTGGCCCCTGGGCAGCAGTCACCCTCTCAGCAGCCCGGAGAGGGCATGGCAGGGTAGGGAAGGGCAGTCCAAGAGCAGCCACATCCAAGAACTTTGCGTTGCCAGGGAAACAGCTCGCTTGGTAATGGAAGCATCGTTCTGGGGTTATTTTCTGCTCCTCATGGGCTTTGTGTCCCCACAGCCTCAGGTGACTGAATCAAGCCCCAGCGCAGCACAAACCATGGGATAGAAAGCAAAATGCAGCAGAGCCAGTGCAGAGCAAGCAGGAAGGTGAGGGTGCCCAGCAGTGCCAAGGCACCAGGCAGGGAAGGACAAGGTTTTGTCTTTGACACCTGGAGAACTGCCCAGCACTGCTGTTGAATGAACCCTCATTAAGCAATAAATAAAACCAGGCTGTGAATGACCAAGCCACCAAGTCAGTCTCATGCTTTTCTTCTCTTGCTTTGATAATTGAAACAAAATAAAATATAGTAATAATATTAACGATAGAAACACAATAATAATAGTAATGAAAAGGAGGGGAGAGGAATAAGACCCAAGAGAAACAAGTGGTGCACAATAGAGTTGCTCACACCTGAATGATGTCCAGCCTGTCCCTGAGCAGCAACTGGGAGCTCCCAGCCAACTCCCCCAGTTTATGCACTGGGCTCCAAGGACTTTCCCTGGCCTGGAATATCCCTCTGGCCAGTTTGGGTCAGTTGTCCTGGCCATGTCCCTCTCAGCTTTTTGTGCAACTCCTCACTGGCAAAGCACAGGACACTGATAAGTTCTTGAATTGGGGGAAGCACTATTGGGCAAGAACTAAAATATCCATGTGTTATCAACACTATTCTCATGCTAAACTCACAACACAGCACTGCACCAGCTAGGAAAAAAATCAACTTTATCCCAGTTGAAACCAGGACACACATGGTCAAGAAGTAACCCTCAGGTAACACAAAACAAAAATCAAACCAAATTATCTGAGAAGGCAAGAAAACAGGTAAAATTCACCAGTGCTTTCTGATGCATTCCCTGATGGAGAGCGCTCCCAGTTACCATGACACACACCCAGAGGAAAGCTAATCCTCCAGGGAATCCCTTCCAAAGGAACCTCCATGCTCTGTGCTGCTGGCCCCATTCCCAGCACAGGGCCTGAGTGGGGAGAGCACTGCAGTCAGAAACTCGCAATTTTAGCGATTCTGAAATCGTCAGTCTGGCTGTTGTTTAAACTGCAGTGGCTTTTCATGTCAGTCAAGGTTTGGGGGATTTCCAGAGCATTTCAGTTGAGGCTTCTCTAAGCAAAGAAGAGGTGGAAAGTTTTACAAATCCATCTTGTCACTCCTACACATGTGGGTGAACGAGCCCAGAGTGATATTTGGCCCATTTTAGACCCAAACCACCCCAACCAGCCCCTGTCCCCTCTGACCCTGCAGGAGGGGGCTGCATTCACATAGACATTCACGTTATTTCAGTTCACATTATTTCAGTTCCCCAGGGCCCACACAGCAGCAGGGCTGCAGCTCCCTCAAGGCTGGCAGGGCTGGGGCTCTGCAGGCAGTGGCACAAGGCTGGCTCATCCACTGTGCCCAGCTGTTTCCAGGTCACCAAATAGCTCCAGTTTCCTTGGAAGGGAGGAGGAGAAGACAGGCAGGGATGTAGGAGGAAATTTGGGGGTTTTGTTATTACCTTTGAGTGATGTAAAATCATTTTTCATGGGTTATTTCAGAGCCATCAGTGAAGTGGCTCTGAGGGGTTATTAAAGCCATCCTTTCAATTTTGGGGCATCTCAGGATTACCAAAGCAGCAAAAATTTGATGTTTCCATCCCCCAGGCCCAGCACAGCTTGTTGGAGGAGGGTGACCACATCCTGGCCTGCAGAGCCTGGGTGCCACCAGGGTTGTGACAACAGGAAAGGAGCATGGGCACGAGGCCAAGTCACCCCAGCACCACGAGTGGGACAGAGCAGGGACAGGATGGAGAGTTGGAACCACAGAATGGGGCTGGAAGGGACTTTAGAGCTCCTCCAGTGCCACCCCTGCCATGGGCAGGGACACCTTCCACCTCCAAGAGCCCTGTCCAGCCTGGCCTTGAGTGTTTGCAGGGGCATCCACAGCTCCTCTGGGCACCCTGTGCCAATGTTTTGAAGGGACATTTCTGGCTTCTTTCAGCCCCAGCAGAGACAGGCTGAGGCCAGCTCTGGTCCTTTGTGCCACACAGGATTTCCACACAGGAAATTTGTGCTGCTGACGTGGCTCAGGGTCCCTCCCTGGGCTCCCACTGGTGTCCCAGCAAAGCCCAAACTGTGCAAATCTGCCCTGCCACCACAGCAAAGCCATTTCTCCTCCCTGATGCTTTTATTACCCAACAGGAGGAAACCCATATTTTTGGAAATTGAATTACAGTTTCTTGAATATTAAGAGAAAAAGTTATTCCCTTGGCTGAGCTGCATTAATAACACCCCTGGCAGGGAGGGAACAGACTGAATTTTCTCCTCCAGAGAGGAGGCACCTGGCTCTGGGAAAGGGTCTGGTTTTTGGAAGAAGGAGAGAAACTGGAGGACAATTTCGAACCAGTGGCATCATCTCACTGGCACCCAAAGACTGACTGCAAAGGCAGCTTTTAAAGAAATAAGCAAACAAAAAGAAAACCCCACTTTATGGTGCCAATATAATTTTGATTTCTTTCAAGGGAAAACGGTCTGCCTTTACTTGTTTGCAGAAACTTTTATCACACAAACAGGTGGTGTAAAGGGATATTCCTTACAACAAAGACCAAAAAAATCCCCAAACATACAGATATTCGTCCTAATCCAAATCACCTCCCGGAATTTCAGCTTGATTTCCAGGATCTGTCATCAGGCAGAGGGGGACACTTGCCATGTCTTGGCAATTTGGGCCTTTGGACAGAGGTATTTATCTCTTTCCCTCTTTTTTTAAATTTTTTTTAGGGTTTTTTTAGCTTTTTTTTTCTTTTCCCAAGGCCCAAATTTTTTAAATCATGACTTTTATTAAACCCCAGCATGGTGTGGATCACAGCCATAATTCTTTTTCCCCCACCTTCCCACCACAAATCCATTCAAAGTGAGTGACATTTGCAAAGTGTATTTTCACGGCCCTCCATAATCCCTTCAGAATATTAAGACTGCATTACTTTGTCTTTGGTTACATTAACTTCAATTTTCCTTATGAGTAAGTATTTGGCTAAAAATTAATATAGTGAAGTTGAAAAGAATCTTATGATAGGAAAAAGACTAATTTCATCTCTGGCTGCTCAGATACCAGAGTACACTGGGGTTAATGTAATTAACTTACAATTTTAGCCTAGGTTGTGTACATACACTGAATCTCCCTGCTGGAAACAAGATTAGATTTTATTACACTATATATCCTGGTTATCTTCACCATGCCTCCAATATTACTTCCCTCAATGACTTCAAGGCTCTCTGCTGCAATGAAAATGCAGAACCATCTGGTATTGAGCCCATGCAGTTTATTTAAGGATTTAATTAAATGCTCTAAATGGAGAGCTTCTTTGAATTAACATTTTAAATGTGACTTATTGCAGGTTTAATATTGTCTTAATGCCAACCTGGGAAACTCCATAGCCAAGTTGTTGACGTTTAAATTGAATTCATTTGGGTGGCTCCAGGGGGACTCATTAATTAATCTAAACAACTAATGGGGATTGGTTCTGACTTTTGATGAAGATTATTTACAGAGACAATTTGCAGTGAATAAAGAGTCACAGTAGGCAAATGTTTAATTGAATTTAAAAAAAAAAAGGACATCTCATTGTGTTCAATATCAAGGATGCATCTTGTGAGTAAGCTTTGAAATACCAAGAAAGGGACGATTGCTTGAAGCTTCCAACTGCACACTAATAACAAAGAGAATGGGTAATTACATTTGCCTGTGTAATTTGCAGCTTGTAAGAGGACAACAGGTCTGTCTGGCTTACAGTACACAGAGAAAGACCCTAACAGGAAATATTCTGTTTTATGAAGACCGAGTTGCCCCACTCACTTTTACTCATATACCAGAAAATGGCATTTTCCAACCAATCACTGCTGGAAAAACAGAGTCAACTCCTCTCACTTACATTTGCAATAACCCAGAACAACTGCAATGAGCTCAGCAGAGCTGCTTTAATTTACAACAGCTTAACCTATAACACCCAATCTTCTTTTATTCGCTGATTATATCAACTTTGGAATCAGTTATTTGTGCCTCTGAGCACCAACAGCTCCTTATGTGGTTCTTCAGTCAGCCACAGGACCAAAGCAGTACCTGCTTCCCTGGGTAGCTGCACTCATTAAAGCAAATTTCCCTTAGCGTTTTTCCACTGTTGTCATTGTTATCCCATCTCATCTGGAAGTTTCCAGTACTGCCAGAGATTTCCAGAAAAGCAAAAAACCCACAGTGGGCTGAATGCTGTCCTGGGGAAACACAGCTCCTGCCCCACCACCCCGGCTCCTGAGGGCACCAGCACCTCTAAAACTTGTGCTAGAGGTACATATTACAATATTGGCTTTTCACAAGTATTAAAATGGATTTTATATGTGTGGTGTTGAAGTAACTTTGTTATAAATATATAGGTTTTTTTCTGTTGTTAATTGAGCTTAGACTAAGTAGTGAAATAGCTGATAGAAGTCTGCTGGTGTGAAAATCACTGCTTGGATGGGATAACATCCAATGAACACAGGATGAGGACACCTGCTGCAGATATGCCAACTCTCAGCACTCACTGTCTGAAGACACTGTAGGCTAGGGCCAAAAACTGAAGGTGATAATAAAAAAGGACTAAAACCCCAACCAAGGAATAGACATGATCTAAAATAGCAGACCCGAGGAGGAGCCATGCTAAACAGTTCTTGGAACATGTAAACTAGTTTGGGGAAAAGTTAACTATTTTATTTATATTTATTCTTAATTTTTAAGCATTCACTATTATATTTATATTGTTTATGAATATGTAACATGCTGATGCAATAGAAATGGTCTATAAAGGGTGTTTCCGAAATAGCAGGTCTGTTCTTGGTGAAATGCCAAAAGGCACCTGGCCATAACATCTTTGCTCTATGGTCTTTGTCTCCTATTGTACTTTATTAAACTTTGAAATGTTTACAGGAGAGTGAACCGTGTTTTTCACACCTGTGATTGCAGGCATTTGGGATTTTGAAGCTGTGTTTAGCACAAAGCTGGTGTGTTAGTGGTGAGCATCACAGGTGAGCACAGCAGATCAAGGAGTGAGACCGGGGCAGATCACGGGGGAAGGTGCCAGCAGCAGGTTGGGGCTCTCCTGCCCAGCACAGCCTCTCCTGTGTGATTTCTGCTCTTGCATCTTGTGGATTGTCCTTAACCTAAAGCCAGATTGATTTGTAACTTAAAAGCACAACACTGAAAGGCGGGAGAGGTGAAGGACAGGAGAAAAAGGGATTGAGAAGGAAACAGCATCAAACGCCACAAGTGCTGCTACAATTTTATATATGGTCCTTAAACACACAGAGAAGTTTGATGGAGAAATTACCCAGCCCCTGAAGAGAATTATCTGGGCTTCAAATCACAGAGTTGGGTGTTGGAACCCTGGTCATTGAGAATTTCAGACTTTCTGAGCTGACAGGCACTGACCCCCAAGAGAACACTGCATTGACCTGAGGCCATGGAGAAGCTTCCAAAATGGAATGATAGAACTGGGACTGTGGGTGTGCAGTTTGAACAGAAGTGTGTGATATCACAGGGTGGGAAAGTTAGAGTTTAAGGTTTTAGAATATAGTAATATATATAAGGCAAGGTGGAGATTTTGGGGTGAAGGCTGGTCCTTCTTCTTCACTTTCTTCTTCACCTTCTTCTTCACCTTCTTCTTCACCTTCTTCTTCACCTTCTTCTCCATGGGTTTTCGTGTAATGGGATAAAAAGTCCTCATTTCAGGCCACAGGTGGCTGGTTATTGGGTTAAAAATAAAAACAATTGAGGTGTCATTTCTTAATTGGACAGTTTATCCTTAAAAGGCCTTGTAGACAGGGAGAGGGCTCCATTTTTGGCTTGATAGACTGAAGTACTGTAGAACCCACAGTTTGTGAGACTGTAACATAGATAAGAATTAATAAACATCTGAGTCCAAACAAGAAATACCATCTTGTGCATTTAATCCCAACCTTGGCTGAAAAGAAGCAAAATAATAAACACTGGGGACCACACAACCACCAAAGATGTGGAGCAAGGCTTGGGGCAGCACTGACTCTTCCTCTTCCACAAAGCGTATCGGGAACTTGGGAGACTCATGTATCTTGATCTGCTTTAATCCATGAAGGATTAAAGGACATGGAGCCATGAAGGACCTCAGCAGTGGCCAGGACTCTCAGGGAGTCATTCACACCCACCAGGCCACATCTCACAGTGGGCACCTGGAAGCTTTTAGCAGGTTGGGGGCATTGAACCTACTGACTTAATCGACCACAAGAGTCAATCCAATGTTTGAGCTCCACTGTCCAGTGTCCAGCTGCAAGAACAAACTGAAAAATAGAATCATCTCAGTTGGAAAAGACCTCTGAGACCTTCAAATCCAACTGTTGGCCCAAAACTACTCAGTCCATCTCTGAACTGTTTGCCCAAGTGCTCTCCCTTTTTTTACATGACAGGAGTCCTGCCCCACACCGGCACTGCCCAGTGGGTTAAACCACTCCTGAAGGCTCTTAATGGGGCTCAGACCAGATAAAACCATCGTGGACATGCTTCACCTCAGGAGAGGCAGAGCCCAGGCTGGGCTCACAGTGCCAAGAAGGGTTATCCAAGGCAAAACCCTCATTTTCCCTCATCCAAGGTAAAATCCTCATTTTCCCCACGCGCCCTGGTCTGTGCTGCCCGAGCCCGGGGCTGACCCTTCCCTGTCAGAGCTGCATTTTATTTCCAGTAATACCCCAACCTGTCTTGCCTGGATCCAGGAGGTTCCAAACTTCTTTTCTTTCCGACACTGGACACGTTTTGCATGCTAATTTGGGAGGCAATTGAGGGGGAGGGCACATTAAGGAACTGCACGTAGCCATTAAGGCAGGGAGACTAAAGCATCCAGCCTGGCTCAGCACGGCTGGAGACTGTCTAGAGCATTGCCAGCTGCTCTCAGATACCTACAGTGGAGCTCTTTTATGCAAACACCTCCAGTAACAGCTTTTGTGGATCTGACAGACAGAGTGGTTAAAAATTAGGCATTCGGTGGGTATCCAGTGGAGAGACATTGTACAGCACATCTGAAGAGGGGAGTCACACTCGGAAAGGAAATTCTGCATTGTCTGAAGGGGAAAGGCTGCTCAGGCAGGCGGGATGGATCCCGATGGCAAATCAAGCTGTGCTCTGAGTATCACCCATGTCAGCCCTCCCCATCTTCCCAGGGATCCAGCTCCGTCGATGTGCATTCACAGACAGAAGTTTTTCCTTTTTTTTTCCCAAAAAAAGGAACCAAGGCAGATATTCACACAAATAGGAGCATGGAGGGATATGGTATTTTCCCCGTCAACACTCAAAATTTCCTATGGAACCTGTCTTGCATTTTAAATTTTTTTTTTAATCACCGACTCGCTCAGGGCTCTCTCAAGGTGCTGTAGCTGTTTAATGTATTTTATTTTCCCCGGGATTGCTTGCTCTCAGTGTGAAGAGTGTCAGTTATTTTGGGAAACCTGATATCAAGTGGGCGAGCAGTGGAATTATTCATGAGGACACCATGAGGAGGGAGGTTACCTCCTTCACCCCCACGGGAGGCTGAGAGCTCAGCCATTGTTTCAGGCTCAGAATGAAAAGGCAAAAGTTTGTGCCCCCTTGAACCTGGACAAGGCATTAGGAACTGAAATTATAGGGAAAGGCACAGCTGGTCCATCACTGGAGGAGGGAGGGGAGCTCTGGCAGTGCTTGAGGCTCCTTCCATCCCCATGCAGCTGAGGCTTGGGTAAAAATCAGGCACATACTGCAATATCCTTTGGGTTTGAGCATCCACGAGGGGTTTGCTTGGTCTGCAGAGCTGTGTCCTGCTTTAAATGCCTGTCCTTCCTTCCCAGAGCAGCCACCCTCCCATTTTACCCCTGTGCACTGAAGTGCTGGTGTGACTTAAAGTAATACCCGCCTTCTAAAATTTCTCTTAGATGTGATGATATTTCTCCATTTTTTCTACTTTCTGTTTTTCTCCTTTCTCCAGGTGTGCACCTGCCTGTGCAAAAGGCACACCCCATTGTATCCTCACCAATAAACCACGTTTGACACACACAGGACAGGGGCCAAAGCCTCAGTGAACAAATTGTCTTTCCAAGGCCTTTAGGGAAACAGAACTTCAGCAGCACTGACTCACCCCAACTCCTCCAAATTTAATTTGAGAGCCTTTAGCCCCATTGCTGCCCTGCCACAGAAGGACCATGAAGGCAGAACCCTGCCCAGTGGAGACTGGTGGCTGCAGGGGGGTCACTGCAGCAAAGGAAACATTCTCTGAGCGAGAATGGTGGGGATGAGAATGTGTTTTCATTTTTTTGCTGTTTTTTCTGTTTTGTTTTTAAACCAAAATCCTGGAGCTGCCCCTTATTTGAGTAATGATTTCTGATATTCACTGCGTTTTCTTTTGAACCATCTTGTTGCTGTAGGGAACACCAGATGCTCTGGCTGTGCTGCTGTTGCCTAGGGACAGCCTTCAGATATCTTGTTTGATTTTTCTGCCTCATTTATCATCAAATCAAAATCTCTTATCCAAACTTCCACGGACTCCTGTGGGCTTTGGTACTAACAATTAACAGCATTTGCTGAGAGGTAACCACACTGTTCCTGTCCAGGGTGGGAATGGATGGGATGGAGAACTGACAGGTTAGGGACTGACATTTACATTACTGCAAAATACACATTGAAATAATATACACCTGTATTTCATATTTTATATGTATAAACCCATCAAACATATATATGCACATAAAAACTCCTTAAAACCCCTAAAACCTCCCCAAGTGACACTCTGAGATGCCTTGGGAGTGCAGTTTATTTTAATTGGAGGCTGGTCAGACACAAATGCATGGGTAGAGACAAACTTTGACAGAAGAGGTAAAGGGCCTGCTAGGGAAAAGGGACTGATTTAAAGCAGCAAACTAAATTTGGAAGTGAGGTGATAGGAACTGGCACATGAAAATGCATTCTCTTTCTTACTCCCATTTACACTCCTCTGTTATAAATAAGGTTATTTTATAAGAAAAAGAAAAGTTCAAGTTATCATGTTTGAAATGTTAGATGGCAAAGCCATCCCCTTTGTCCCTGTTTGGATTAAAATGTGTCTCTCCACATCCCACATGGAATAGAAACAGTAAAACCAGAACATTTAAACAAATATTTGCAAGGAGGGTTTATTTGTTTTTAAATATTTCTCCTACTCCAGACAGGACCCACAGACCACACAGACTGTCATAAAACACCATTTATTTTCTCCTTCTTTGAAAAAAGGAGCAGAAATGTGTGCTACCAAAGGTGATTTGGGTGAGATGCAAAAACCAGACCATGATACCTGTATCCATTTCCACATATTGAACCAGAGCTACACCGAGAGCCTGTCACAAGGTATGACTTAAACCTGAGTTTCAAATAAAGCTGAAACCTGTTTTGGACACATGACAAAAACATCACTTGTTCTGGCTGCCTCCAGATCATCCCAATAATGGCAAAGGCTCGTTTTTGTCAACCAGATCACAAAGCTTAGAAAGCAGAAGGCATCAACGCAGTCCTTAAGAGGCATGATTTAGTGTTGGAATAAACAAAACTAAAATTCTGGCCTTCTGTCTCTCAGCAAGACTTTGGTATTAAATCCATAGGCAGAGTCTTCCATGTCTTGAAAAAAACATATTTAAAGAGCCTGGATTTGTGTTATTCCTAAATTTGATACCTGCTTGTGTGCCTGTGTAGTGTAAATATTGTTGGAACAAAGAGGGTTTCAGCTTTGTACTCAGAGTTTCTCGTAATTCAAATGAGGGTGAGATCAGAAATGATGAAATAAAAGTTTCCAGTTTCTCAACACTGATTTGGGTATACAACAAAAGACAGTCAGGGGCACTAAGTTCTTGGGGCACTAAGTGGTTGGAAACACACAGGAAAAGCCTTAAAAAATAGAATAAAATGAAAACATTTTCCTAAAACCTAAAAAAGCATCAGCTGGTAAATTGTTGTGTGATTGCTGGTGCCAGAAGATAACATCAGGACTTTGGCCAGATTCTCCTCACTTAATTCTTCATTTTGCCTTGGAAAATATTAACAAGCTGCTACAGAGTGAGCCCAGCTCCCTCAGAATTTGTGTGATGATTATTGTTAGTTGTTATTGTTAGACATGTTCATCAGGCAAAGCAAGGGGAGCTGCTGAAAGAACATGAGGTAGGTTTAAAAAAAAATAATTTTAAAAATGCATCACAAATATTGTTTCTACAGTGTGCGCTATTTTTTTTCACTGTGGCTCTGTTTGGACATCCTGCCCTAGGCACCTGTAGATGACGGGTTTGCACAGGGGTTTTCCCCTTGATCTCCTGGCAAATAAAGTTTAATAGGATGGAAGATATCTGCTGGCTGTTTGCACTGGGGATACCCAACAGCGAGAGAATTCCTGCATGCAAAGCAATAACCAGACACTTTAAATTTCACATTGTGACACCAGCAGTGCAAAAGGCACACCCCACATGGTTCTTGCCACATTTCTCTTCACAGAGAAAAGCAAGGCACAATTCTTCCCAAGGATTTCTGAGATTCACATTCTCTGAACCTCAGAGAAAGGAAAAACACAATGCTTATCTTATTTGCTGTGCCTGCATTGGGCTGATAACAGGCTATGGAATGTCCCTGCATGGCTGATAAGAACTACAGCATCCACTGGGAGATGCTCCGCCCAGGGGAGGAGCCAAGCATTCCTACCTGGATATAATCTGGAGTTTCTGGAACACCAGCACGGCTTCTCCACTGGATTCCCAGAGGAGCAGCAGCTGCCTCTTCCACTGGATCTTCAGAGGAAGACTACACCCTTCTCCAGGCTCCCTGCTCCAGTAGAACCACCCCTGACACTGCAGGAGGGCTGAGCTGCAATTCCAATGGGACTGCTGCCAGCACCCTGACCCACAGGGTGTCAGGCTGTGCTCTGACTCTGTCAGTGTTGTTTTGGTTCACTGCATTGTTTATTTTATCTTTTTCTTTTCTTCCCTAGTAAAGAACTGTTATTCCTGGTCCCATATTTTTTGCCTGAGAGCCCCTTAATTTAAAATGTATTGTAATTTGGAGGAGGGGGTTCACATTCTCCATTTGGTTTGTCACTATGGCAACAGCTGACCTCCAAAAAAAGATGTAAGGAAGTGATTTCCACCACTGGGCAGTGAAGAAGGAGTCCATGGACAGAACTTTGGGAGGGGCTAAAGGGTTAAAAGGTGAAACCTCTGTTGTGTGGATGAGCACATGGTGGGGGAAATCCTCTGCTCCCGTTTATTTTCTCTACTCAGTCTTCTGTTGTATTTTTGATGAGGTTTTAATAAACCTTTCTAAATGTTTGGAAGTGAATAGCATTTCTCACAACGGGATGGGGAGCGAAGCTTCATTGAACAAATTCTCTTTCCAAGTCTCTCAGCAGCACTAACTCACCTCAACTCTTCCAAATTTAATTCAAGAGCCATTAACCTCCCATTTCTGAAAAACTCTGAATCAGATGCCAGGAGTGTAAAAGATGGGTCTGGCTCTGCTGTCCCAAAGTTCAGAAATTGAATTCACACAGAACTGCTCAGCCCAGGTCTGTGGTATTTTCTTGAGTAACCCAGTCATCACCCACTCCCTTTTCATCCTTCTCTGCTGAACTAGCCTGGGTGGTGGATTAAGGGAAAAAGGAGATGCAGAGCAGAAAGTCATCAGCATTTGTTTCTGGAGAAGACAGCTGAAAGCTGGGAAGGCAGAATGAGAGAGAGACACAAAGCATTCCAAGACAAATGCCCATTACCCAGCACAATGTGCTGCTACTTTCTCAGCAACACACGTCACTTGAATTAATTTTCCCAAAGAAAACAGACTGTCTCAACAGCAGCCTGATGGCCTCAGCAATTCGCTTTACAATTACTTACTAAACTACCTTGATTTAATTATTCAAGAGGAATCTCACTGCCACTGATAACTACTTAATTAAAAACACAACTTTAGAGCAATAAGAGAGTCACATTATATTGCATTTGAAATAGATTTCTTGCTGTAAACATGCGCAGTTCATTTTAACCAGCTTAATGTGCCAATATATTTGGAGTCCCAAGGATTTTAAGAATGGCTCGAGCACCAGTCATCATCCAGGGGGCTGCAAACAACACTCATGAGCTTGTTCTTGCTTGGAGCAATTCCACTCAGATCAAATTAAGAAAAGCAGCGCTGCGACAGAGATGGCGTAGAGCATAAAACTTGATGCTCAGAAAAGTCAGAAGCTGAGAAATGAGGACAAATTCTTATCCTGTTCCACTGTTCCTGTTGGAAATCATACAACTTCTAATTTTTTTTTTTTTTTAAAACTAATTTTAATCAGGGGTTTTGTTCACCTTCGTTCAGGGGGAGGGAGTGGAAGCTTTTTTTCAAAAGATTCTGTTTGCTGGAGGAGTCATGATGAGTTTAACATCTACAGACTGGGGGTGGCAGAGAAGATCCACAGGACATAAGGGACCATTAAGGAACATCAACCCCAAGATCCCCCTGGTGGATTAGAAACACCTGGTCTGGGGGAGATCAATAAGAGAACCAAGAATCAGGACCTAATTAGCATCAAAGGCGAAGGGATCAATAACCAATAGGCAACCAAATACTAAGAATTGTGTAACTTGGGAGCAGTGAATATTGAACCAATGAATTTTTCTGGTTTTTTTTCTGTATGAGTATCTGGGAAATCTAGTAAAGAACCAGGCGTGGTGGAATTATTTTCTCTGCACAACCTGGGCTATGTGTGGATAAAATTATTTCTGTTCCTCATCCTGGCCAGAACAACATCCTGGCCAGAATAAAAGTAATGCCTTAATTCTCTGACACTAAAAAATGTTGCTGGAGAGTTTTTGTTTTCTCACGACGACTTGGTGACATTCTCAAGCACCCTCACTGTGCTCTCCTACCCTCTTAGTGCTATGCAGCTCCACAGGTGAAGGTGCAAAACCAAAAACCAAAACAAAACTTTGGCTGGTGCCACCCTCTCCATTCCCACCAGCAGAGAAGGACCTGCCCTAGTCCTAGATGGGGGAAATGAGAGTGATTTGACCCTGTCCCCTATTCTGTGACCTCACCCGGGGAGTCCCCAGGATCCTCTCCAAGAGCCTGGGTGCATGGAGGGGATGTCCAGCCCTTCCCATGTCAGCTGGTGGGAGCAGTTCACGTCCTCCAGACTGGAGATCTCTGATTGAGGGCAGCTGCCTGAGAAGAGTTCCATTTTTTATGAATTTAGCATTTTAATGGGTATCAAGTATGGCTATCACTAGGTACTTGCAAGAGTCAAGAGCAGTCTTTGAAAATTTGGTGCTTTTTAACCTGTGACAGAAGGGGTTGTGAATTAATTGGCTCCATTTCCATTGGGATAGAGACGGAAAACACTTTGGGGGAAGGAGCTGTTGGCTGCCTGTGTCCAGAGGGACCAGGGGCAAGCAGGGGTGGCTGCAGACACCATCCTGACTCACAAGGAACTTCCTGAGACCACCAGCTGGATTTAGGCTGTGCTAAGTGGTATAGGAAAGGCTTCCAAATCACCAGCATTCCATCTCCTATTTAGTTATTTAAAACCTCTCTCCTTCCCCCTAACTAAGAGGCAGCGACTCCTTTGGTTTTAATGCATTTTCAGTGCAGCTGAAACTATAGATGTATTTATATACGAAAAAAATTAAATGACTGCCTTCTTGAATATTATCTTCCCGTTTATTGTGTGCCCTCTCTCCCCTTCTCTTCCCAGAGAGACCAACCATCACATGAAAATGCTTTTCATCATCTGCAAAATTTGATGCCCAAAATAGCCCCATGGTTGCCCTAGCAACAAGCATTTATTCCCCCTCCCCCCTGCATCCCCCCCTTTGCATATTGCTGCATATTTCTATCATCTCTTTCCAGGCACAGTTCATAAACACGGCTGCATAATAAAGAATGTTATCACCAATGACTTACAGCCCAGCTGCTGCAAATAAGATATGAAGTGGCAAGGAAATACAATTTCATGCAGCTAGGACAACAGATTGATTGGGTGCCCTTCAAATTTGATGCCACTTCTTTAAGTCTGTCCAAATTCAAAAAAAAAAGGAAAAAAAAAAAGAAAAAAAGGGAGAAAAAAAGTTAGTTTCCCCACCTCCCCATCTTTCCATGGTAGCAACAGACAATAAAAGTGGGAGATAATTCACTAGGACACTCATTATGTCTGCAGCAACCTTGCCCTGAGAGATTGACAATTTAAAGAGACGTGCTTCTTTTCCCTGCCACCTCCTCTACTTTTCCCCCAGCTGCCCTTCTTCATCAAAAGTCTCATTCCTCCAGTTTGGTTGCCTGTTTAATTCAATTATCTTCCCTTTCAAATTATTATTTCTGTTCAGATTATGAGCCAGAAGGTTGTTGCTGATAGAGACAAGCAGCCCCCTTAATTTCATTACCAGTCTCCAAAATTTTGTCCTTGTTTTTATTTAGTTTTGGTAGCACAAGACGAAAACCCTCTGTCCCACAGCAATCTCATCAAAGAGCACCCCATGAAGGACAAAAAGAGGTGAGCTTGTAAATTCTTCCTCACTGCTGTTGGTTCTGATGGGTTCACTTTCAAGGCTGTGGAGATCTGCTTTGGAGGCTGATGTGGATGTGCAGGGAGCACTTTGTGATCTGCTGTGACACAGCAGGGAGAGGAATGGTGCTGATGGACCTGGGTGCTGCTGCTCCCAGGAGAGGGAGCATCTCTGGGTGCAGAGAATGCCCCATGCAGGGTTTGTCTCCCACATTCACCTCTCCTTTCTGTCTCCTGCCTCCCCTCTCCTTTACTAACAAAGCTTTATGGAATTCTTCTTCACCCCTGAGTATGAAGTTCCTTCCTTCCTTCCTTCCTTCCTTCCTTCCTTCCTTCCTTCCTTCCTTCCTTCCTTCCTTCCTTCCTTCCTTCCTTCCTTCCTTCCTTCCTTCCTTCCTTCCTTCCTTCCTTCCTTCCTTCCTTCCTTCCTTCCTTCCTTCCTTCCTTCCTTCCTTCCTTCCTTCCTTCCTTCCTTCCTTCCTTCCTTCCTTCCTTCCTTCCTTCCTTCCTTCCTTCCTTCCTTCCTTCCTTCCTTCCTTCCTTCCTTCCTTCCTTCCTTCCTTCCTTCCTTCCTTCCTTCCTTCCTTCCTTCCTTCCTTCCTTCCTTCCTTCCTTCCTTCCTTCCTTCCTTCCTTCCTTCCTTCCTTCCTTCCTTCCTCTCAAGGTGTGGCATGGGTGCACAGAGACCTCTCTGCTTAGAAATGTGCAGCAAAAGAAAATCTGGTTTGTTCCCAACTAGCAAAGAGAAGAGAGCCCCATCATATGTGCTGTGCAGCCTCTGGCTCCAAATTATCTCCAGGATTAGTTAACGCTAATCAATCTCCATCAATCAAATAAACCACAGAGGAGGAAATTCCTCCTTGCAGAAGCCGTTCTCTTCATGCTCAACGGCAGCACCAACTGCTCCCAAATCTTCCCAGAGAGCCCTGGAGTACCTCACGTGCATTTAGAGGCAGCACAAGGGCTGAAGGGAGCATTTCTCACAGCCAGGCTGACCTGCAAGCAGGCCCTGAGCATGGAGATATGGAGATGCTCCTTCATCTTTGAATGGATTTTTATTTTTTCTTTCTTCACAAAAAGGGTGGTTGTGGCCACAGCTCTTTTCACAGAGAGCAGCAGGCACAAGTTCTCCAAGGATTTCTCCTAGGGAAAGGCAGTGAGAAACCTCTGAGAAGAAGAGAAAACAATTCTTACCGCTACTTGCTGCTCTTGTTGTTTGGCACATGTGGAATATGTTATGGAGGTTGTTTACAGAGAGTGATTTGTTAATTGGACTATGGTGATGGTTGTTTGGATTGACTGGGCAATTGGGTCAAAGCTGTGTCATGACTGTCTCCAGATAGTCACGGGTTTTTCTGTAATATCTCTTTAGTATAGTACATCTTTAATATCATATTAGTGTAATATAATATAGCTTAATAAAGCATTTGTTCAGCCTTCTGAAATCATGGTGTCAGAGCACATTATTCCCTACGCTGGGGCTGGCTTGCAAGGATAGGTAGTAACACATTTGAATGAGCTGTGCAGGGAAACAGTGGAGCCACCTTCCTTGGAAGTGTTCAAAACCCACATGGATGTGAACTCAAGGCCATGACTTAGTGGTGAACGTGGTCGAGGCTTGGCAGCTGGACTTGATGATTTAATTCATTAAATTAAATGTCCAGCTTTAATGATCCTGTGACTCCCTGCCTGCATCCAATGCAGGATCCCATTGCCTCTCAGTTCCCCACTCCCATCAGGACACTGCAATAATGAGTCTAGAACAAGGTTTCAGACACAACCAGCTCTGATTTGTGCAGTGAACTGGATCTGACTCCTGGCAGCCTGCACTCACTGGCCCTTAGGATGTTGTGATGCTTAAATGCGTAGGACATTTGCCAGCTCTTCAGATGGAAAACAGCTCAGAACAGGATTATTACTATTATTAAAATGAGAGATGAGGTTTTAAGCCCAAAACTGCAGATCAGAAAAGTTAAAACTGTTTTCCATCGTGAAATACATTCATCAATGGAAGAGTGAAGTCAGCATCAAAGCAGCACTCATGGAGGAGTGTGCTCAGAAATGCCACTGGACGAGAGCACAGCAAAGTTGGTGGATTTTTGTGTCTTTTAAAGCAGCGATGAAGAAAAGCAGAAATTGTCTAATATGGGAAGGAAGGATTTTTACAGACTAATTTCTACCACCTCCTTTGAGGCGTGAGCAGTCCTTTAATCTGAGAAGGGTCATTTCTGTGTCATTTTTCTGCCCTAAGTGGAGGCCAAGTTCAAGAGAACTGTGTTTCTTTTAATTTCCTTTGGATACAAGGACTCGGATCCAGACGCCCATTTATCTTTCCTGACTCAAGTAAATAAATTGAAAAAACCCCAACTTAGTGTGTCCTATAAATACCCCATAATACAGCAAGAGCCAACATCACTTTTTTTTTTTACACCTAAAACCTTAAACCCTTCTGACACCATAAAACATCGGCGTCCCCCATCCCATGATTGTTCCCCATAATCTAGGGGAACATTAAAGAGAGAAAAATCGTGCTGGAAAAATGACATCTTATCTGTTTCCTCCCTTCCTGCCGCCACTCCGTGCTTTTGTCAGACACCTGCTCCCCACATTACGGCCTGAGGAGGTGATAAATGCTCCTCGGGTGATTACTAGCGGTGGTATTCACCGGGTGTCAATCTGGAACAGGCATCTCGGCTCAGTTGCCATTCTTTGTCCTGCCAACAAGCCCTAAAAGCAGAGGAGAAAGGCAAAACAAGAAAGGGGCTGACAATTTTTCTCTCCCTGGAGGGGACTGCCACTGCAGGGATGTTACAGAGAGGGATGCTGCAACCAGCACCACTCCTAAAACTTTTCTGAGACCGAGGGGTAAGGAGAATAATTTGCATGATGTTGCCAAATTGCAACCCAACGTGGCAGAGCCCAGTTTAATCATCAATGCACCAGCGACAGGCAGGCAGGATTGCTGAGATTTCCCACCTTGGGACTGCACCACATCCTCATTTGGGCAGAGCTTGGGTCACCCCAGGAGGGCTGAACAGGTCAAGGGAGAAGAGCCTGGTTTGGTTTTTCCCTGCCCCATCAGAGCAGGCTGTGCCCTGTTTCCAAATGGATTGGACATTCCCTCTGGGGCAGGCACAGCTCTGCCATTCTCCACATTGCAGTCCTGCCACCAGCCTCCATCCTTTCTCCTGGGACTCCTTTTGGGGCTTGGATCTGTCAGTGGCTGTTGAACCTTGTGCTGCACCTCCTGGGCACATCCCTGTGTGGATGTCTGGCCTGAAAACACACCTGGAGGTACCTGGATGTGACAAATGATACTCACTTCCAAAAATTTAGAAAGGTTTATTAAAACCTTATCAAAAACATAACAGAAGACTGAATAGAGAAAATATTACCAGGAGCACCAGGAGCAGAAGATTTTCCCCACCATGTGCTCATCCATACAATGGATGTTCTCCTTTTTAACCCTTTTGCTCCTCCCAAAGTTCTGTCTGTCAACTCCTTCTTTGCTGCCCAGTGGTGGAGATCACTTCCTTACATCTTTTTTGGAGGTCAGCTGTTGCCATAGTGACAAACCAAACCTCCCAAATGTCCCAAATCCAGGGCAGCCCCTGATAACAACACAAGGAGGGTAAAACACAACTGTAAATCTATAAAACTTCTGTTGACATATAGATATATATGATATTTGCCCTTTAATTGTGAGAGTCAACCATCCCATTACTCATCTATCACATAGAGAACCTCAACACTGAAAAATACAGGAACTCCAGAGTGCTGGTGGCCAGCCCTGCTCACAACCACCCCTCTGCCCTCCAAGCTGGAGAAGGACACTGGCATCTCCTCGTGGATTTGCTTCAGCTGGGAGTGGCTCACATCCCTGAGCACAGGGCCAACAAGCCTCCAGCACATCCTTTTTATATTTGAACCACTAAGGTGGGAGTGATGCCCTCAGCACAGTCCCCCAGGTCACTCCATCCCTTCCCAGGTGGGGAGGACACATCCCAGGAACCAGCTCTGGAGTTGTCAATTATGCTCTGGTTACACAGTGCAATTATTCATAAATATTTATACACACACGTGCCCTTTGTTCTGCTTTTGTGTGACATACAGGGGAATTTTGGCTCTGTTCTGTCTCCCTCACCTGGATTTGCTCTGCCCTTTCTGTTGGATACAAGGGATTTGATTGAATTAACTTAATTGGCAAATGTATTGTTCAGACAGCTGTGACAGAAACGACTTTGTACATTAGTCAGGAGGTTGAGTGGCTCATGGCAGCTCCCAACACCTTTTTATGCTTCCAGCCCCCCTGTACTGACTCCGAGTCACTTTTTGGGGTTTGGAAGCAGTTTTAGGGGGCAGCCAGATCTGCTGTGTTGTACATCATGTTTGGGTGCTGAGAGGCCACGTGGTCAGAACTGCCAAAACCTCTGGTTCCTCCCCTTGCTCCCAGCCCTTGGCCACGCCAGCTGCTTTGGAAATTGTGCCCACATGGAATTTTTGTTGAAAAATTTTGTCCTTGGTCCCCAGCAAGAGAAGGAATTGTTTTGTCTCCCTACTCTGTGAAGAGAGCTCACCATCCCCTAATGTGAAGCCCAGACCCACACACTGAAGCAGCACAGAATCTGAAAAATAGAAAAGGTAAACCTGAGGCATCAACCTGAGAAGTGGCTCTGCCCCAGCTGTCACTGTCACTGGGTGCTGCCAACACTCAGATGGGACCAAATTCCCTCTCCTGCATGGAGGAGGTCACCTCTGGATGACTGGCAAGGCAAGGTGTGGGAGAAGCTCCCATTTACCACTTCTTTGATCATCCTCTGGCCAGGCACTGGTCCATCACCCAGAGGGGCAGGACAGCCCTTCCCCAGTACCATGGGCACTTGAAAACCACATTTAAAGCTTACAGCCAGAGAGAGAATGGCAAATTTTCATAACCATTTTGATTCCTGCTAACTGAAGCCAGTGTAAATCTCTGTTTTTTATGAATCTCACTTACATTTCGTGCCTGACTTGTGCATAAAACTTCCCCAGATTTATACAAGCCAACTCCATAAGTCATCCCCTTCCCAATCGGGCCCTATATCTTGATGACCTTTTAGAAACCAATGACTGCTTTCCTGTTGTTATCCATAATTGGAAAAGCACTAGAGATAAGAAAATTTATGGCAATGAGTGATCTACCTGCAAGAGACAATAAAGAACACTGGGTGGTGAAAGAAGGGGAAGGAAAAATCCCACACGCGGAGTGGCGCAGGCGTGGGGAACGCTCAGATGCACACACAGCTCTGGCTGAACTTCCCCTGCTTTTACTGAAATCCTCTCTCCTTGAGACCCCAATCCCCCTGACCTTGCAGCCTCCACCCTACAGGACAAATGCACCCCTGCATTTCTTGGAATTTACATGCAAATCTTTGAGTTTAAGGTGAATGAAGCATCATAAAGGAGTGGGTTCACCCCCCAAGTGGATAATCTTGTCCACACAATCATTTCTAAATTACACTTAAATTATTTTTATTTTAAAATTAATAATTAACTACCCATGATCCACAAAGCAGAATTTTTAATCTAATTACACAATACTGCTTAAACTCATGAAGAAGAAGGTGAAGAAGTAGGTGAAGAAGAAGTACCAGCCTCTGCCCTAAAACCTCTACCTTTTTTATATATATATGACTATATTTTAAACCCTTAAACTCTAAGTTTTCCACCATGTGATATTACACACTTCTATCCAAACTACACACCTATAATACCAGTTCTATCATTCCATTTTGGAAGCTTCTCCACAGCCTCAGGTTAATGCAGTGTTCTCTTGGGGGTCAGTGCCTGTCAGCACAGAAAGTCTGAAATTCTCAGTGACCAGGGTTCCAACACCATCCCTCTAGCAAAGCAACCCAGGAGTGCAGTGCTCACACTGCTGTGGGTGAAACACACAGGGGGGCGGGCAGGGCAGCCCTGCACATCATTTTGGGTTGATCACAGAGACATTAATCACCTCACCACCACCCACAGCAATCCCTGCCGGCAGGAATCATTCCACACCAGCACCCCTGAACTGCTCCTGGGCACCACAAACCCCATTCCCAGAGTGAATTTTGGATTGTTTTGAAGCAAAGGCTGAAGTTCACTTGCTGCCACATCCCTTCTATGGCCCTGCACAAACAGATTGGGGTGTAGCACTGCTGGGTGTAAGAAATGGGAGTTCTCTCTGAGGTACAGGTCCTAATATTGGTTGTTCCCAAGAAATCCAGGACATGTCAAGACTCATGAAGAGGAATTCTTCCAGTCAATCCACTTTCCAGTCAGAGTGACCCAGGTGACCTTCTTGTCTCTAGGAACCAGAGGTGCTGGAATGAAAAGGAGATTTTCTAGTCCAAGGGTGAGAAAGCAGCCACCAGCAGCTCTGAGGGGGCTGAGTGTGGAGAGGAACTCCAAGGTTTGCAAGGCAGAGGGATGAAAATCTGCAAATAGGCAAATAATTCATCCAGCCTTACTCTAAAGGCTGCCTTCAACTCTCCTGCAAGAGCAGGAGACTCCTATGAGAGGCAGCCAGGGGCACTGCATGGGAAAAAAGTCCCTTTAACCCTGGATCAGGTGTAGCACACACCCAGACAGCCCTCAGGAAATCATCCAGCCCTTTCTGTTCTCCCCATCTTCCACTGAAAAGTGGTGATGATGAAGGGACAATGCTCAGTCCCTGTCACGACAGCATTTTCAGCTGGCTGGATGAGAGTTGCTAAAACAGTTAAAAAAGTGGTTTTGCAAAGCTCTGCTGTCACTTGAGACACAGATACAATGACCTGCACACCCTCTGATTGCCATACAAGTGTTTGTGCTACCCCAGCTTAAAATGGATTCTGGCCACAGCACAGCTTTCTTATTTGCAGTCAGGAGGATTACACAGAACTATCTGTAATAATTAACTCCCGAGAGAGAAGTTAAAGTGAAAACAGTAGGAGCAAGCAGCTCAGAACCAGAAAAAAAAACCAAAACAACAAAACAAGAGATGACAAATTCCTGGCAGGGGCTGGGATGAGGAGAGGCAAACAGAAGGGAGGAGAAGTTGTCATTGAGGAAATCCTGGCAGGTCTCCCCTACCAGTCCCTAAAATAAAGATCTCTGCAGCTCCAGTGAAGGTCCACAGGTCTGTGCAGCCCAAGGCTCCTCCAGTCTGCAGCTTTTGAACTGGTTCCCAGTGCGCTCTGCCCATTTTTTTGGATTTTTTTTTTTTGAGGGGGGGATGAGGTAGTGGCAGCTCAGGGCTGAACATCCCTCCCTTTCTGGGGTCTCCTCCAGCTGCTCTCCTCCAGCTCTGCAGAATTCAGCCTGTGCTGAGGACATCTGTATTTTTGGATTATTCATTATGAATTGATTAGTTCATCCCACAGTCACCCTGATCATATTCTGCCTATGTACTAACATCTCAATGAATGAGCAGTCAAGTAGAAAATGAATGCATTAGTGCCTGATTGTATTACTAAGCTCTTGTATATGCTAACGAATGCAGCAGGGCTTCATTCAGCCCAATAACAAACAGGTAGTTGCAGAGTTAAGCAGCACAAGTGTCCAAATATGAGTAAAACATAAAAAAACACCCCTCTTAATATCTTTTGTGTTTAACATTCAAATTAGCTTTGGACACGAGTGCTTGTTTGTGGAGAATTCTTTTGTCTGGGTATAGAGACATTTTCCTGCTAGGATTTTCACAATCATGACACTGAATCAGCCACTTTCGTCTCTGGCAGGGTAGAATTGATTACAAACCACCTAGTTAATTAAAAAAACAGCTTGCATTCAGACCTGCTTTTTAGCAGAAACTAAGCTCAGAAAATTATTTTTGTAAGTCCACTGGAATTGCTATTTGCAGTAAAATATGCTAGATGAAGTTCTCTGCTGGGAACACTGAAATGAAACTTTTTTTTTTCCCTTCCTTTTATTTTTATTTTATATCATACTCTGTATGAGATAATTTCCTATTTCTACCCACAGCAGCTACAATTGTACACACAGAAAAGAAAAGCTCAGAGAAAGCACAAAAGGAACCAGGTACATTTTCTGAGCAGGTTGGCCAGGCAGGAACTTTGTCCTTGTCCATTGACTTACTGCATGATGCAGAGAATAGCAGCTCTCTGGATCACAATCTGTTCATCAAAACTTTATGAGTAATAGATGAAAAAGTCTGGAAAATTTCCACACAGGCTCAGGTTTGGCTCCCTTGCTCAGAGCAGGCAGCACAGGTGCAGATGTGCAGAGCCCTGTAGTCCAAGCACACCCAGTGGCTTTTGTGGGGGCACAGAGCACACAAACCAATTTGTGCTCCCCAAATTTACAAGGATATTTGCTCAGGGAGCTTTCCATAAGGATTTCTAGACAGGCTTAGATGGTGCAAACAACCAGCATCCTAACAGGTCCACATTATCCCTTCTACCAGCTGGTTACCATTAAAATGTAACAGGGACGGTTAAAATAAATAAATAAATAAATTTAAAAAATTCTTCCTTCTTAGCAAGAAAAGAATCACCTAAACCACAAAAGACTCTGCAGCAGCTGTCAGAACAAGGCCTGGACAGCATCTCCCTCCACAAAAGGGTGGGCACTGACCCCTCCAGAGCCCATGGAGGTGAAATTCAGAAGAGCAGCAGCTGTGCCCAACATGACCTGAATGCAGCAGGGTGACTCAGCCGTGAGGCTGCATTTCTTAGGCAGCCTTGCTGGCTTAGGGGCTGCCACAAAAAGCCCTAAGAAATCCCTCCTGGACTGTGCTCCTCTTGACTTTGCTCCTAGAAGGGGCAGCAGCAGGCAGCAGGGCTGCAGAGAGGCCCTGGCTGCCCCATCAGGGGTTTTTGGGTCTGACACAAACCAAAGCTGTCAGTGGTGCTGGGCAGCCCTGGCACAGCAGCACTGACCCTGGGCATCCTCATGCCCTGCTCCTTGCCCCAGAACCAGGCATGGCAAGAGCCACACGGGCGTGGCATGCCCCTGCCACTGACCCAAATCCTCCTGAGGGATTGCCCCTAGCAGGGGAGTTTGGCTGCTCCTTTGATGCCCTGTGAAGGCTGACCTAGAGCAGAGGCTGGACAGAGCTAAAGAATAAAGTAGGCATTTATTAGAAGGTTTTAATCCTTACACCTTGGGCAGCACAAGAGCCCAGCCAGGGCTGCACCCAAGATGAACCAAAATGGTCCCAAAATGCACGAGCGCTGCCGGGGTCTCTCACTGGGATCAGCTCTGCTCCATTTGCAGATTGGAGTTAATTGTCCAATTCCAGCTTTAGCCCATCAAGTCCCATCCTTCTTGTTTTTCTCTCTTCATTCCACGTTGTTTGATGCTCTTGGGGCTGAAATTTGGATCATTTGTCCTTGGTGCCCAGCTGGAGCAGGAATTGTTTTGTGTCCCTGCTCTGTACAGAGAGCTCAGCATCCCCTGATGTGAACCCAGACCCACACACTAAAGCAGCACAGAATCTGAAAAATAGAAAAGCTAAACCTGAGGCATCACTTTGACTCAGCAATGGGCAGCTCCTCCCAACATCAGCCAAGGGAGATTTTCCCTTCCCCTGTCTGATGAGCCTTGGCTGTGTGAGGGTGGCCAGACCCTGTGGCCAAAGACCTGTCCTCCCACGGGCAGTGGGAGATTGTGGAACTGAGCACTCAAATCCACTGAGCAGAGTCTAAATTAGAGCCTGCAAGAAGTGCCTGGAACAACCTGAGTGCAGAAAACTGACTCATCCCTGTGTTTTCCCCAAGCACAGACTGTGGCTGTTTGGCAATAGACCAAATAAAATGACAGTATAAACTGCCAGATCCCAGCAAATCTCTTCTTTTGCTGCCTCTCTTTTTCACTTCCAAGAGGCAGAGTTGGTTTTGTTGCTATCCCATAGAGAAGCCTCATTCTCAGGTCTAAATTTGGCTCTCCCATCTTCTCAGTAGGCAAAGTGACAGAGGGGTTGGTGGCGTGGATTGAAAAGACTCTCTCCAAGAATCAGTCAGTCCCAGAGATGCATTTGGGGTCTCTTCAATGAGCAGGGAGATAATTGGCCTTTGAATCCTGGCCGTGGGAAGCATGGTTAAGGACTGCTGAGGTTTTGGTGGGAGGTCCCATCACCACCCCATGGGCTTGAAGGGAAGGTTCAGCCCTTGATGCACTCCACAGGTGAGAGTCCTCACACAGGCACAAGGGAGCAAAGGCTGCCAGAAATGCTGCACTCACCAGCCTTTCCCTGCGTGGGGAAGAGATGTGCAGGCTTATAAAACACATGGTAATGGTCTGATGTGAGTGCAGATGAAAGCTGCTGGGCCCCAGCTCCCAGGGGAGCTCTGTGGGAGCAGCAGGAGTGGCCACGGTTCAGACTTCCCCAGGATTCCCAGAAATAAAATGGAAAGGATTAACCCCAGAGAAGGACTCCAGAGGTGCTGCCTGGGGCAGAGCTGGTCCTGGAGCAGGGGTTTAGCTGAGGCCAGCAGGAGGGTCAGGCACACCCCTGGCTCCCTGCAGCATCTGTTAGTCCAGCAGAGATCCCAGGTTTGTAGTTCAGGCGTGTTTCCACTAAGAACCACAGCGAGACCATTCACTCCTCTCACACAGCCCACCAAAGAGCCATTTGTGGTAATGACCAGACTTGGTTTCATCTTGGAAATCTTTAATAGACTCCTGTATATCATATTATTGAGGTTTTAATGGAGCTAGGAGGAAAACCAGAAAAAATACCACAGACAACATGAAGATGCTGGTTTGTTTTCTGTATTCTGAATAAACCACTATTTAAATTTTGTGTCAATATTTTCTGTATTCCCCTCTGATAAATTTGTATTTATTATTTCAGATTTTTTACCTCATCTTTTCTTTTATTCCTTCAGGTTTTTTCCCCCCTTCTTTCTACAGCCACAGAAGGAAAAGAATAAAATAAATAGGAAAAAAGAAGCAGTGATGGCCCCATTGCCATTCTTCCAGGAGTATCTGCTCCTCACAAACCAGATATTTTGCTCTCTCCCAAGGCCAGGGAGCTGGAGGAGGCAGCATGCACCAGCCCTGGGCAAGGAGCAGGACATAACTCATGAGTTGTGTGACAAGGAAGTGACAACTTTTGATGGGACACAACTGGGACAATCATCTGGTCTTTCCAAAGCTGGACACATACTAGAATAGGGTCACCAAACCTGTCCATTTGCCTTCCCTGGAGAGATGCCATTCTCTCTTCCTGCTTGAGGGGGGATCTCCAGGCCCCAGTGAAGGAAAGAGACAAGGAAAGGAGGATGGGACCCTCCTTGACATAATCAGACAAGGGCAGCAATGGTTTGCCCATCTCAGAAACATTTTGCTCACCCAGAGGCAAACAGAACCAACCTGGTAACTCTATAGTCCCAAGACTTGTCCTGGACAAACAGGATAAGCTTCTCCATAGAAATTATCTCCTTGACATTAGCTGGGTGTTCCTGAGCCAGAGGAGCAAACTCCCTGGAGAACAGTGATAAAACCTCTCCAACTGCCAGGTTATCAAATGTTTATGGTAATCAAAGGGAGATGGTGATTATATATGACCCCAGTGGGTGAGCACAAGTATCAGGCAACCTGGGCACAAGTACTCATGATTATGAGCTCCTGGGCTAATAAAGGCAATTAGATATAAACAGAGGCATCAGCAGCAAATGAAAGTAGGACCTCTGTTCCCAAACACAACTCTGGCAGTGGAGTGTTTTGATCTATCCAAGCAAAACTGCCTCAGATAAACAAATGTGATGAGCACATGCTTTACTCAACATGTGCAACTGAGGAGCTCTCCAGTTTTACCTCATGTGTCCCAGAGAAAGGAGGAGTTTTGAGGTTTTACTCTTGGAAGTGTAATTGCCTTGGAGGTGACCTTCACAGAGATAAGAAGTTTTATATTACACAGTAATATAAATATAAATAGCATTTATAAATATAAAACAGCAGTTTATAATGTAAGGAAAGTCTTGCCTTGCTTCATCAGGAAATGAGGCACACAAGCAGACTGTCCAGGAGAATCTTCAGGAATTGTCCAAGCAGTTCAGAAAAGGAGCAAAGTCAGACAAACAGGCCTGCAGACAGATGCTTTGTACTAACAGACAAAAAAGAAAAAACCCAAAAAAAGAGACAAAAAACCAAACCCGACCCAAGACATCATGGCCTAAGAAACAAAACAATCCCCAACACTATTGTAACCTGGAAAAAGCATCTCTGCAAGTGTCCACACACACCCAGCCCTGGAGGTGTTATTTGGAACAACAGATTTCACTCTAGAGATCTCTATCCCACTTTCTAACATTTCCAATCCCTACATACTCAGTTATATCCAAAAGTGGATCTAAAAAATACCCCTGCCTTACCTCTGCATTGCTTAGACTAGGAAGGCCATGCATGTTACTCAAGGGCTTACCTAAATACTGTTCAAAACCAGGAAAACAGGTCTAAATTATTTATCTTTTTGTTATCAGACATGTTTAGTCTTCAGAGTTACTTTTCATGACCTCAGTAGGAGCTCATGTCTTTGGAAGAGCTTTCCCAAAGCTGGAAAGGAACACAGGGTGGGAAATGCCTGCTCTGGATTTTGTACCAACAATTTGCTGAGGCAAGAGCTGGAAGGCAAGAGAGAGGCAAAGTGAGAGGATAATCTAATTTGCCCAACAAGATCAACTCACTTCATCCAAAGGAAAGGATTGGGACCTACTGTTCTCAGCAGCAAGCAGGGTTAAACCCAGAACAGCCACAGGTGGGTGTCCAGCACATGGACCTGTCTCACACACCTTCCAGGGGTGCTCCTGATGGTGCCACCACCACACAGACCATGTACCCCACAGAGCACACAGCCAGCTCATTGCTGAGTGAACCCAAGCCAAAGGAGCCCTTTCTTCAGGTCTCACATCCCCTGGAGGCAGCACAAAGGGCACACAAGGCTGGCCATGATGACAGGAGAATGGGGAGCCCAGAAAGTGATGGACACACCGTATTTGTGGCAGGCATGGACTGTTGCTGCTGTTACCTGTGCCCAAAGCAGGATCTGAGGCAGCTCAGGTGCCTTCAAACTCCTTTTCCCATGGTGCCCCCAACACTCACAGCCAAACCACTCGGGTGGCCAGGGAGTGAGCATGGAGGAACTTGTCCAAAATTTGACCAGGGCCCTGACACCATGGGGGGACTTTATGATGCTGAATTGTATCCCCATTCATCTGTTTAGCCCAGAAATAAGTTTTGCACCTTTAAGACTGGTTCTGAGAGCAAAGGTGAGGGAAGAAGAAGCGTGCAGTTTGTTTTCAGAAACTGCACTCATTCCTGCTCCTGGACTGTGCTGTCTGCAGATGGACAAACAGTAGGACAGAGCTCTCCTTTGCTTTTAGTTAGTTTTTAGCTAGCTGAGGCAGAGAACTTCCCTGGACTGTGGGTTTTATTTTTCCTTGCAGCTGTTTGAACCTGCTCTGAACACCCAGAAAAACACCACCATGAGTTCACAGCTGCAGCCCACCAGGGCCTGGAGGGACTGATAAGAGACTGAGTGAGCAGAGCTACAGCCCACAAAGGGACTTCCTGAGTTTGCCATCTCTTCCAATTGGCAAGAGGCTCTATTGTTTAATATTGGTAAGTGCTTTGCCTGTTAAATTAACAGGTTTTTTTGCTTCTCTCCAAGGAAATATTTTCCCGAGCCAGTTGGGCGAGGGGCTGCTTAAATCTGCTTTCTAAAGGAGCCCCTGTGGAGGTTTTCTCCCAAATTTGCCCTAAACCAGGACACCCCAGCTTACACAGGGGCCACTTCCCAGCCCTCCAGCATCTTGCTGAACAGACTGAAATCCTTCAAAGTGTTTTCTGCCTCTCCTTGGACACAAGCAAAACCAACAGAGGCTGGGAGCCAGGAGGAAGAGGCCAAAGCATGGGCTGTGGAAAAGAGGGCACAGGTTGTTGGTGTTCTTCTGGCTTGTTGTTTTTATTTTTTTCCTTCTTTTTGACGAGCTGTAGTGTCATCTTGTTTTATTCCCTGGCACTGCAGGCTGCTGGCAGGATGACTTGGTTGCCAGGGAAACCAGTGGGAAAGTGGAGAGGGCTGCTGCCCGCATCTGGGCACCACAACCACGGCTGCCAGCGAGGATCCCACTCCTGCAGCCCTGCCAGGCCAGGCTGGAAGGAGCAGGAACAGCAGCCAGCCAAGCATCTGCTCCCCCAGCGCCCAGATTAGGGGCTGATCTCAGCCTCCAGAGCCAGGGAGTGAGCCCTGCACAAGGACCAGGATGTGCAGCCAGCCCTCACTCACCAGCAAGGACAGGGTTAGCCCAGTGCCTGAGGCAGGCTCTATTTTTATTATTTTTTATTTTTAAATCACTGCCATTAGGAGGATTGTTATGGTTGGCAATTTGCAATAATCAATTTGAAACCACAGTTTGATTAGTTAATGCACTTTCTGCTGCTCTCTGCTCTTAATTTGATTGGGAGGAGAGAGGGGGTGGATTTTGTTTCCTGGTTTGTGACAGGGCTGGTTTGTGCCTGTGGTGACACATCCCTGCCCCTGTGGGGCTGTGGCGTGTCCCAGCCAGGGGCAGGACAGGCTGGGTGTCCCCTGCCTTCTCCAGGGAACATCCTTCCCCATCCCTCCCCACACCCCCCTCAGGCTCAGCCTCTCCCTTCTGCCTCCCCAGCTCCACACAAAGGGCTGCGGGCACGTGGGTGGGCAAGGCAGCTCTGGAGCAAAGGGAAAGCTGAGCATCAGCTCCAGAAATATCTGTAATACATGAGAATATCCAAAATAAACTCCAGGCAGGCACTGCTCTTCGCACTTGCCTGTAATACAGGATTATCCTGAAGGTTCTCATTTCAGTGCCCACACATTATTCCCACCAACAGCAGACAGAGTAACAAAGCTGGAGAAGCGTTTACAGGAAGGAAGAGAAGGAAATGCATTTTCCTCTTCCTTTCACGATCTATCCAGACTCCAAATATGTTATGTAATCCATATTTTTCTTTGGAAAATGCCCAGCTTGTTAAAGCAATGCAGGAATCACCAACCAGCTCTTTTAGAAGCTGACACAGGTGTGTCCATGCTAATGCACATCTCCTCTCCAGGGCATCCCATGGCTTTGCTGGTATTCCATCACCCAGCCTCAGGAAATCCCAATCTGGAGCTGAAAAGCACCCAACAGCTTTGAAAAGCACCCAACACCTTGATTCCAAGGCTCACCTGGGCAGCCCCAACCCTCCCAGCTTCAGGAAGGGCTGTGACAGCCACTTTGGAAAGGCCTTCCCACCTTAAAAATGACAGTGTTGTGACACAACAACCCCTCCAAACCAAGTCACTTCTGAAAAAAGAGTGATTCATGTTTTAGAAGAGAAACAAAGTACAGACCAAACTCCTTTGGACTTGCATGTCCCAAATTGTAGAGGGGAGTGCCACAGAATGTGCAGGGGAATCTCCAGTGCTGTGAGGGTGTCACAGATGCTGAGTCTGCGTTCAGCAGCCACAAACCCCAGACCAGCCTTGGTGAACAGAGTGGTTAGCAGAGAACCAGGGAGAATATTTCCACCAATTGCCTTTTACTACATCCCCACCAAGGTGACTCAGGCATTGAGAGAGCCCAGAGAATCCCAAATTGCTCCTCTCTGCAACTCCCAAGGAGTCAGCTGGGGCCACCCAGCTCAGAGCTATTTTCTGCCTCTGTCACTCATGCTGTCTCTCAGAGCTCTTCACTGCTGCTCCTTCCTTTCCCTTCCTGCTCACACTATTCCCAATCTAGGCAGCTTCCTCCACCCACCTCTCCCCGTCCCCAAATCTGTGTTTGATGATCTGTTCCCATCTCCTCGGCTATTCTCAGCACCACGTACCAAAGATACACCAAGCAGAGAGGCTGTGACGCTCCACTCTGCTGCCCTAAGTGAGCAAGTTTATCTCTGTGCCATTAAAGGCAGAGGAAAAACCCAACAAATCTATTTTTTAAAAGCCTTTCTACATCCCACCTGCTCGCGGAGCATCCTTGGGAGAAATCTGGATTGTTGTGACTGACGTTACCTGGTGCAGTAATTAGAAGCTGTATTTACAGCCTTGCCACCATTTTAATGCTGTTTTGCATCTGTTGTGCTCTCACTTAGAGAGGAAATGTAGTGGGGAACATCTGTTTCCTTCTGCTGGCTCTGGCAATGTCCCTGGCCAGCGATTTCCCCTCTGCTGCCCTGGGCTGTCATTATTGCAATTACCAGGGCAGGGACAAATCCCTGCAGCAACAGGTGCCACTCCTTGGCCAGATCTGCCAGCAGAGTGGAGCTTTGAGGTGACCCTGTGGCACCCACATTCTCTGGACAGAGAATTTTCTGGACAGACACAATTTTCTCTCCCTGGATTTTTCCTGGAGAAGCACAGAGAGAAAAAGAGAAAATGATTCTTATCTCTACTCGCTGCTCCTGTTGTTTATGCACACGTGGAATGTGTTAGGGAGATTGTTTACCTGAAGTCATTTGTCAGTTGGATTCTGCTGAGGATTGTTTTGTTTCCTTGGCCAGTTGGGTCAAAGCTGTGTCCTGGCTGTCTCAGACAGTCATGGGTTCTTCTTTAGTATCCTTTTAGTATATTTATAGTATAGTATAGTATAGTATAGTATAGTATAGTATAGTATAGTATAATATAGTAATAATACAGTATCAATATAGTATATAATATAATATAATATAATATAATTTTAATAAAGCAATTGTTCAGCCTTCTCAACCAATGGAGTCAGATGCCAATCATTCCCAGATGTTGGGGTCCCCCTGGATTTGACAGTGACCCCATTGGAGGTTGGCTCAAGGCACTCCCAGGACCCCTCAGCCCAGGGTCTGTGATCCCTTTCCCTCCAAACCCCAAGCACTGATGTTTGGTCACCTCACAAAAAGGGATGGAGATAAAGCAGAGACATTTAACTCCTTCACCTCTCTTTATCCCCACTGGGATGCCTGGAGCCCCAGGCTGGAGGATCCTGACTCAGAGAGTGATAAGATAAAAGTTAGCTTTGAAATGGTACAGGATTTGCTGCTGCAACTGAATGCATTTGAGACAATGCTGATAAAATTCATCCCAGGGGACAGAAGGAGCTGGCTGATGTTGTTGTGAGCCCTCTCACAGTTATCCATCCCTGGTCCTGGGAACCCAGAGCAGTCCCAGTCAACTGGAAGCTGCCGAATGTCTTTCCAATTTTCAAAAAGGGCAAGAATGAAAACCCTGGTAATTACAGGCCTGTCAGTCTCACATCAGTGCCTGGTGAAATTATGGAGAAGATCATTCCAGGAGTTATTGAAAAACACTTGAGAGACAATTCAGTCAGTGGACAAAACCAAGGTTGATGAAGGGGCAGTCAGGCCTGACACTCCCTGAATATCCTTTTATTACAAAATTTATTAATTTTATTACAAAATTACCCTCCACAGTGGGCAGAGGGAGGCTGTGGGTGTGGGCTTTGGGGATTTTAGCAGAGCTCCTGGTGCTGTCTCTCACAGTAACTTGGACAAGGTGTCCAGCAGGCAGCTAGACATGTAGAAAACAGCTGCTGAAGGGTCAGGCTCCACCAGCAAATGGGACAACATCTGACTGGGGGCCAGCCTGGACTGTCCTCAATTTCAGAGCCCATGCTCTTGTGTTTTATCAGTTACCTGGACAGAGGAGCTGAACACAGACTAAATTTGCCAACAGAGTTATATTGGGAGCTCCAGTTGATTCCCTTGAAGGCAGAGGAGAGACCTTATGGCCTTATGAAGAGATCCTGCTATAGCAGAGCTCTGGGCATTCAGGAATTGAATTAAATTTAACAATTTCCACATTCTGCGCCTGGGACTGTGCAAACCTGGCTGTACATATGAGATGAGGGACAAGAGGCTGGAAAAGCTGCTTGAAGCTGCCTCAGAGGAAGGTCATATTGGCTGTGCTGAAAGAACTTTTCATTGAGAGGGTGATCAAGCACTGGAATTGCTCCCCAGGAAGGTGGCCATGGTCCCAGCCTGCCAGAGCTCAAACACAGACTGCACAACCCTCTTGGATACAGGGTTCAGCTTCAAGGTTTGGAAGCAGGGGTTGATCCTCACAGGTCCCTTTCAAACTCAGGATATTCCAGAATTCTCTGCTCCCACCCAGCTCAGAAGTGCCTTGGCAATTCTTCCATGGCACCCTGGGTGAGCAGTGCCATCAGTGTCGTTGCACTGCACTGAAGGAGGGGCTTTCAGACAGCAAATCACTGCTGAAGTGGCTATTCCTGGACACATTTATCTCTGTTTTCAATCACTTTATCCATCCTGACCCTGCACCCAAGCCAATGCCACCAACAGCTTGAGCACACTCAGGTTGTGTCACAGAGACTCCTCCACCAGCACCATGGGTCTCCAGCTGCCCCTTCCACCCCCAGAGCCTGCAAACACCCAAGGAGTCTCTGCTGAAAATTACAGTCCTGAAAAGCCAGACCCAGCCACGTCTGTACTGTGGGTCTCAACCCATAATCTCATTTTGCTGTGCCCCACCTGAGGAATGTGTGAATCTCAGTCACAGAGCTGCCAGAGCTTTCACAAAGGAGCCAGGCTGTTGTCTGACCTGCCTTCCAAGAGGAAAACTGCAGCCCAGAGAAGGGAAGTGGCTGATTCCTGTCTTGACCAAGCTCACCCAGCAGGTTTCCAGCAGCCTCAGAGGTGAAAACCAAGGTCTCCCATCCCTGGCTAAGCCCAGAGCCCAGCTCCAGGTAGCTGAGCTGGAGGCAAATGCTGTGCCCTTTATCTTCCCATCCTCTTCTCTGCACTCACCCAGCCTAGTCCAAGAACTTGTCTGGATTAGAAAAATGATGTAAATGCAGCCAAAAAGCATTTTGGATCCCTGCACTGATCCAGGTGTGGACACAGTCCTCCTCCTTCTGGCATCAGCTATTCCAGGCAGCACTGAACCAAGCTAAAGCAGCACAAGGGCTCCTGCTTGCTCAGACTGGAGTCACTGGGACTGGTTTTCCCAAAGCCAGGCTCAGACAGACCCCAGGTGAGGCTGGGGAGGGCTCAGGAGGAGGCAGCCTGGGCTTGCAGGCCCAGCAGGGAGGAGGTATCAGATCAGAAAGGTTATCCTGGGTCTTAAGGGTCAGCCTTGGGTCCTGTTTGGAAAACCAGGTGCTTTTCCAGCTCCTGCCCCCTCTAGCAATGGCTCTGCTCTTCCCTCACTTCTGACAGCCCTGCAGCAACACCTGGGGTGAGGAAATCTGCCTGCACAGGACTCTGTGAGCAGGTCAAGTTTGGAGGCAGATGTGAGCAGACCCTGCTGCAGCTCCAGGATTCGCTTCCCACCAGCAGTCTGTAGCCGGACCATTTCCTGATTTGATTTTCCTCCTTGCCCTGATCTGTCCTGCCCAGCCAAACTGAGCTGTTCCAGGCTGGTGCTGCCTCCCCATCTCTGCACATCAGCTCTGAGCACCACAGCTTCCCCAGGGCAGGGCTCTCCAGGCAATTCCACACCACAAACCACTGTTAGTAAACAGCAGCAGCTGGAAAATGCACCAGGAAAACCACTCTGCTCCACAGCAGGTTTAAGGAGAGCCAGGGTTATGCAGGTTTTTTTTTGTGCGTTAAAGCCAACAGAAGGTTCTTAGCTTATTTAGGTCAATTAACTACAGCTTTCAAATTAAGTTCTCATCTCATTTTACAGACAAGCTGTAAGCAAAGCGTAAAAAGAGGGTCAGCTGAGGAGAGCAGAGCCCAGGGTTTCCAGACAAGTAATTTAAACCCAAGGGGCAGAAACAAAATTGAGATCAAGGGAGAGCACGGAGACCACCTAAAAAACATCTGCTGCTTCCCCCACTCATTCCTCCTTTGCTGTGAGCCCCAAACCCGAGGCAGAAGAAGGTGGAAGAAGGGGCTGCAGGAAGAGCTGAGCAGGGGAGCCATTTGTGGCACACACCATCACATTTCATGGTCTCCCCGAGCCAGCAATGACGGTCCATATTCTGGAGTGCCATCTACTGGCATTTTTATCTCTTGGCTGTAAATTGAAGCCAACCCCGGTGGTTAGAAGGGCGCTCAGGTTGCAGTCAAGCTCTTGAAAAATGCCAGAATCCAGATAACCCCAGGCCAGTCCCCTTGTACAGGTGCATCACAACACACAGTGGAATAATAAGATCATGGAGCACTTTTTATCCTGCAGGAAAAAGCCCCTTTCGTACACCAGATGGATAGTGCTCTCTTAATGAGCAGCTATTCAATATTTTTCTTTATCCTCATCCTTCAATATGTAGTCCTGTGTCCTGGGCATGGCATGCTATTGAAGTCCCGGTCTAAATAATGAGCTATTAATTTTCTCCTGGGCTTTCACAGCATTTATTATCACAGTATCCGAGTGGTTTGCAAACATTAATTTGCCTGAGAGCAGCCCTGCAAGAGAGTGGAATTATTCTTGTGCAGATGGAGAACTGAGGCACGGCCAGTTGAAAACCAGAAGGGTACCCTGGGCTCGGGGGCTCCAGCTGAGGTGCAGAAAGGACCCATTTTCCAGAGCTGTACAAGTCCAAGGTTTTTAGGGCACCACATCTGTAGGAATGTGCTCCCTGTTGACGGAGTGGTAAAACTGTCCTTTGTCCCCTAAAAAGGAAAGAAGCCCAGAAGTTTCTCTCCTCGATCAAGTGAAAAGACATCTCATAAGCCTAAGGAGCTTCACCTCAAACTTAAAGATAACTAATTGGACAGAAGCCAAAAAATCCCACCTAAGCAATTTACTAGAAAAGAAATTTTAAAAAAAAATATCTCTTTTATGAAGTGTTTTACCAAGACCAAAAACCTCTTAGATCTAAATCAATTTTTCGTTTGTTATTTTGCCTTTTATTAAGCCTTTTTGTTTCCAACACTGCAACAAAAGCCATCCTGCTAATTTTATGCCTCCAAAAGTAGCTAAACTATCTTAAGTGTATTATATAAACCTCCAAAAACTTATAAAACCTAACTCAAAAAAACCACATATAACACACATCCACAACCTCTATTGTGGGAAATCCAGGACTCCTGTACACCTGACCAATATGATCAAGCAGAAGTAATTTATTGCTTACATTACACACTTCTTGACTGGTGTTTTGTCTTGTTCACTCATTTTCTGCTTTCATTTCTCGGAGTATATGATTGGTTACAGTCCAGGTGTTTCACAGTCCTCTTATTTACTTCCTGCAGTCTTGGTATTTGGTTTTTCAGCCTCTTCTTTCTTAATGACTATTACATTTTCTTTTTACTTTTCATCCCTTCCAGTTCCTTAGCCCTCCTAAGATCTTATTTGCATTTTTGATCAGACCCATACACCAAGAGAAAGCCCTCAGGGATCTGGCTGTAACAGTGCCCAGGTCCTTTTCCTGAGCTGAATCAATTAATTTACACCCCTGGGAATAAAATGGATTTTTCCCGGCAACGTGTACAATTACTCCCTGTTTCCATTGGTAAGAGAAGGGGAGAGTGAGGCTTTGAAATGCAAAGTCGTTTGTGCAAATCATCATCTCCAGCAGCAAAAGCTTCCCCTGGTGCTGTGATCCCAGGTGAGGCAGCATCTCACCTGTGAGGGAAGGAGCTCCAGGAGCCACCCGGGCTCCTCCTTGCCCTGGGGATCAGCCACGGCTCTGCCAGAGGAGGTGAATGGGATCCTTCAGTAGGGACCAAACCCCCCTGTGCCTTCCCAAACCACAGCAGCACCCCACAAAAACAGCACGTGGCTGATGCTGCCCTTGCAGGGCTCTCCAATTTACCCCCTTAGCTCCACTGCCCAGGTCATTTATAATTTTAAACTCCTACCTCCGAGCTCAAGGCTCTTTCCCACATCCCCAGCACGGAGCACAGCAGGGGGAAAACCTGGCACAGAGACTGTCTGGGGGGTTTCAGCCCAATTTGCTATTTTAAGATTCTTCAGCTCAATTTCCTCCTGCATTTTTACATTTAGGTGCTTTTTTTGTTGGTTTGTTTTGGGGATTTTGGTTTTTTGTTTGTTTTTTTCTTTGGTTTTTTTTTTTTGAGTGCATAAACATGGACAAAATCCACTCTGAGCAGGCAGCTGGGAATAGATTTTCTCTCACCTCACACTGGAAATATTGTTCCATGATAGGAGAAGAAAGGAAGAACAGCCTGGTGTGGTCTCAACCTCCTGCAAGTGGCAGCCAGAGCTTTATGCACCCCAACAAGCTCCCTGGGGGTGCCAGAGATAAAATGCTTTGCCAGCTCTTGCCTTGCAGGAAACCTGAGCCACCTCCTTGCCCCACGGCCCATGCAAAGGCAAAAGGACTTTTAGAAATGTCCAAATTAGTTAAGTTATTAATAGTTATAGTACTATGTAGTATTTTACAGTATTATTAAGTTATAATAGTTATTAGTTAAGTTATTAATAATCTCTAAATGCAAATGCAGCTGATTAACCACACATAGTGTCCCTTTTCTCCCCTCATCCTCACTTTTTAGTTCCTCTCATTCCCTCCTCCCTGTTCTCTCTCATTTCCATCTCACTCTGCTTTCCCCATTTGCCTGACTCTTCTCCAGCTATCGTGGAGGATTTTTGAGGGTTTTCATCTTCCCTCCCAGTGCTGTCCTTTCCCAGGGACACCAACCCCTTCCTCCCCTGCTTTCCTGGGCACTGGAAGCTTTTCCCAGCAGCAGCAGCAGCACATCCACCAGGCTGCAGGGAAGAGCTGCCAGAGGCAAGGGCCAGCAAGAACAATTCCCCAAAAACTCAGAACTGTTCACCCAGGCTGGACCCAGCAGAGCCCCACCATGGTTAGCCTGGTCTCTGGCTGCTGACACCCACAATGCCAGCTGGAGCTCCAGAAATCCAGTGCAAAAATCAGAAATCCAGTGCAAAAATCAGAAATCCGGTGCAAAAATCAGAAATCTGGTGCAAAAATCAGAAATCCAGTGCAAAAAATCAGAAATCCAGTGCAAAAGCACTGCCCAGAGAGCTCAGATAATCCAGGCTGAGAAACTTTGGGGTTTTCTGGTGCAGCCAGCCCCGAGCAAACACCCCAGAGCCTGCCTTCCCCTCCTCCTCAGAGTGGAAGGAGCTTTCCAGGATGTTTCTTCCGAGGTGGGAGAATTTTCTGTGTTAAGGGATGGGAGAACCCTGTGTGTGTGCCTCAGTTTCCCACTCCAGAGCCAGGAATGATCCCAGCCACCCTTCAAGGGCCCGTGATGCCTCTGGCACAGAGAATCCTTCCCCACACCCAGCCTCAAGTGGAACAACTCAAAAATCAAGTTCTCCTCCTCAGACCAACTCCCTGCACAACCCCTAGGTTGAACTCTGTGGAAAATACTTAATTAATCTCTCTTGCTGCAGCCTAATTCTCTCTTCAACATGTGGCTGTCACTTCCCTGTCATCACAGCTGATTTACAATGGGGTTTAATTAAATCCTCCGTACATTATTCAGCATTCTCTGAAGACAACACCAAAGCAGCCAAGGGTATTTAAAATGTCACCTGCTGAGACGTATCATCTCCTCCTAAATAAATATGACAGTGATCAAACTTTGGCTAATTACAGTGACTTCGTTATTTGTTTGTATGTTTTAATATTTAATTGCTTTCGTGTTCATCCAATTACAAAGCAACAGCAAATAGAAATTAACTTTTTATCAGCGTGTTCCCAGCCCAGCTAATCAGCACTTCAAAGGCCAGACACAATGGGAGGCCATCCAACCTGAGAGTGCTTTACAATATATTCTGTGCTGAATGGACCGTTCTATTAAATTAAGGGAGAATTGTGTTTGTCAGGGCACTCCCAGCTCCCACCCGGATTCCCTTTATGTGCCCATTTAGGGGCCTCCTTGCAGCATCCTTGCAGCAGGACTGGAAATTGTTTGTATTGCTGGTGGGGCTGTTATCACTGGAGGTGACAGTGGGTGGCTCCATGTCAGCAGAAAATCCTGGGAAATCGCTTCCCTTGGGAAGCACATGCACAGCCCTGGCACATGGGGAGCAGAGGCAGCATCCCACAAAGTGTCCTGGATGAAGTTACAGAGGGGCTGAACAACACCTTCCCCCCAAAATCTGAATTTTCCCCCCAAAATCTGAACTTTTCCCCCAAAATTTGATTTTTTCCCCCCCCAAAATCTGAATTTCCCCCCAAAATCTGAATTTTCCCCCAAAATTTGAAATTTTTCCCCCAAAATTTGATTTTTTCCCGCCAAAATCTGATTTTCCCCCCAAAATCTGATTTTTCCCCCCAAAATCTGAATTTTCCAGTGCAGCCACCACAGATGCCGGCGCTCTCCCAAGCCAGAGGGCTGCAATAATTCCACAGCCCCTCTCACCCTTTAATTCCTCCTGCTTACCCAAACCCACTGCAGCAGGACCTCACATGTAAAAAAATAATTCCATAGAAAATCTATTTTTCCAAATTCCACTGCAGCAGCAAGAATCATCTCTGTCCCTGGAGCACCAGGAGATGTGGCAGCCACAGAGGCACCAACTTTCTGCAAAGGAAAGGCTGTCACTACAGCCTCACATTGTTTAAAAAAACAAAAAAACCGTATTCTTGGAGAAAAAAACCCAACTTTTACTAGATGGATATATTTTTCTTTTAAAGCATATAAAAACAACCTCTGTTTTTTCCCCAGAGAAACAACTCTGTGTTTAATTTTAGGCTTCTCTCATAAAATATTAAATGGACAAAGAAATCTGTTTGAAATACTTTGATTTTATTGAAATTAAATATTTAATTTGACTCAAAATATTGTCTCAGGGGTTTTTTTTAACCTTTGAGAGTGGTTTCATTTGAGAAATCAGACTTGCAGAGGTTTTCATGCGAACAGGAGATCTGCTTTCTGCTGTCTCCAGTAAGGACTCATTCACTTAATTTCCCTCCACCACAGTTACATGGCTCATTAAAAAAATACAGAAATATTGGTCCCACCCCAAGGATGAAGCTGAAATAAATTTGATGGGGTCCTTTGAAACAGCTGAGCAATGGTGAGGGAGAGATTTGAGGTTGGGAGGAAGAAAACTGAGAAGAAATGCAGAAATATACACGTGAAAAAAAACAGGTCTTTCCCACTTTGATGAAAAGTTTGAGCATTTTGAAGTCTGTGCACAAAGACTTCAGCAAATCTGACTGGCATGGGACAGGAAAGCAAATAAATCCCCACCAAACTCCCAGGTAGGAAGAGCTGTTTGGCAGCACAGAAAAGTAACTTTTTAGGTTATTTTTAAGTTAAGAAACAAGAGAATGGGAGGAACTGGTCTAAGGGATTAAAAATATTTAATCCCAGAGACACAGACCTTTTAATGAGGAAATTAGAAGAAAATATCCTGATTTTCCTGACCAGTCCCAACACCACCCAAAGCACTGCTCTCATCCTGCAAATGGGCTAGAGGCTTCAAACTGGTACCAGTGTGGGGATTTATATTGAAAAAAATCCATCAGTTCATTCCCAGCAGAGTCCTGGTTTGAATCATTTCAATATCCTTTGCCCCGAGGGGGAAAAAAAAAGTTGGAGAAAGTCCTGAAATCATGTTTATATCGCTTCCAACATGCAATTTATTCTCCTCCCTCTGCTTGGAGGGAATTTGTATCCTGCAGCTTAAGCTGACTGCATCTGTCCAACTGCAGCCAAAGCACAAAGCCCAGGCTCAGCTCCCAAACCCAGCCTGGACCAAATCAAAGGGCTCAGATGGCACAGCCTGCTCACTCTGGAACTTGCTGATGTTGGGAATTATGATTTACCAGCCTTGTCTGGGCCAACAATGATACTGATATTATTATTATTATTTCTGTATCAGCGTCTTTAATGTTTTCCAGGATGGCAAATACATCTCCTGCTCGGTTTTACTGCTTAGTTTCTGCATTTTTCAGCGCTGTGATAAATGGGGTGGCTGAGCACTGGGCATATCTCCAGACTTGTGAAGCTGTTGTGTCCTCAGAACTGAAGAAATAACTCCATGCTGGGGACAGCACAAAGAATCCAGTCTCCCCACAGCTCCCCATTTCTCTGCTCCCAGGTTCTCATTACACAGCTGTTAAGTTTTAATTTGGTCATTTCATAGAGAAAAAAAAATCCCAGAGCCAGAAAATTTGAGAATTTGAGCTTTGCTTCCCTAAAGCCAGGCTGGACAGGGCTTGGAGCAATCTGGTTTAGTGGAAGGAGCCCTGCCCATTGCAGAAGTTTGGAACTAGATAATCTTCAAGGTTCCTCCCAGCCCAAACCTTTCTCTCATTCCATGGAGAATCAAGTTTCTAACCATGGCTGCTGAGGATTTTTTTCAAAAGGCAACACTCCAAACTGAAAATTAAGGAGAAAAAAAGAAAAACAGAACTATGATGGTGCAGGAGAAAAAAGCCCAAAAGGACATTCCACAAATTAAATGGCAGGAGTTGTTTTGGTCAGCACCACTGAAGTGCTTGGTATGGGTGTGCCTGAGGGATTATCCAGGACATTTGGGGTGGGCACTGGGGTTTGATGACTCTTGGAAATGCAGTGGGAAGGAACAGCCCAAGGCAGGATGGCCCTGGACATACTGAAAACGGAGTACAGAAATGTGGAGAAAAGCCCCAACAGTGTCCATCTCACACAGAGGGGATGAAATGTATAAATTAATTTTTACTTGTTCCTCCTGTGTTTCCATCCCCTTTTTCAGCCTCTTCAGGTTTATTAGGACAAAAAAGTGTGAAAAGCAGCAAAAGCCCGGTGAAATTCCTGTCTTGGGCTGGAGCTGGGGGTGTGTGTTCCATTCCTATCAGTTAGAGGCAGTTATTTTCTGTTCATGGGGCAGTTTTCTTTATCTCTCCCACAGCCAATCCTCCCTCCAGCAGATCTCTGCTGTCCATGGCCAGGGAGTGTCCCTGCAGGGCTGATCAAATTCCAGCATCCCATGGGGAGATGCTCCGCCCAGGGGAGGAGCCAAGCATTCCTACCTGGATACAATCTGAGCCTGGAACAGCACAGCAGCCTTTGCCCCCTGCATTCCCAGAGGAGCAGCTTTCTCCTGCCCTGCATTCCCAGAGGGAGAGCAGGCCCATCTCCAGCAGCCCTGGAGCTGCAGAGGAAAACTCCCCCCTTGTGCAGGATCCGTGCTCCAGCAGAAGCACAGCTGGCACTGCAGGAGGGCTGAGCCCCCATGGGATGGGACTGTGCCACCACCCTGACACACAGGGAATCAGGTCATGTTCTCACTCTGCCAGTGGTTTATTTGTTTGTACTATTGCATTTGTATTTTTAATTTTCCTAGTACAGAACTGTTATTTCTATTCCCATATCTTAGCCTGAGAGCCCCTTAATTTCAAAATTATAATAATTCAGAAGGAGGGGGTTTACATTTTCCATTTCAGGTGAGGTTCCTGCCTTCCTTAGCAGACACCTGTCTGTTCAAACCAAGACAATTCCTCAGGATCTTTCTGCCTTCCATGTGTGGGGATCCTCCAGCTGCACACAGCTCGAGAAATCGCTGCCTCAGCCCATCCCTCACCTCCCCCCTGCTTCAGAAAAGGGAATCTCTGCTCCCTCACCTCCTGGCAGGCTCAGAGCTGCCCCAGTGTCTCCGTGGGGAGATCCATCAGGTGTTTTAGGATGAGCCAAACTTCGGCATAAAGACAAGGATGTGGTGGGTCACTGGAAAAAACTGTTGAGACACAAATTGTGGGTGAGACATGGCACATCCTGGGAGATGTGGATGACCCCTGGAGGTGTTCGGTGTTCCAGAACCATCTGGACACAATCCCGTGCCTGGGATGACCCTGCCTGAGCAGGGAGGTGGGACCAGATGATCCCAGCTGGGGTCTCTTCCAGCCTGACCCATCCTGGGATTTGGATCTCAGCACCAACTGCACACAAGGAAAAGCTCAAAAGGGGATCCAGGAGAGTTGGGCTGCACCCAGCCCCTCCAGCATCAGGCTCTGATGGTGCCCTGTGACATTCCAAAGCTTTTGCAGAAGGAAATGCTCCCAGAAAACCACAGACAGGAACAGATTGACTTCCAACACACACAAAATTATATTTAAAAAAAAAAAGGAGAAAAAAAATCAAAGCCAGCAGCTTGCACACAAGCCTTGCATTTGCAATTCTGATTCTTTAATACGAAACAGCTCCCAGCTGGGGGAGGGGTAGACAGGAAATATTACAGCAACGTTATTTTGTTACACTAATTACCAATAATGGCACATACTAGACTACCAACCACAGTCAATTCATTTTGAAAGCTATATAATAATGTTTAGGATAAGGAATTAATTTTTATAGCCACTGAAGCAGATTTACTTGTACTGTAATGCTGATTTATTACAAATTAAATTTCTTAACTCCAGAACTTTCCTTGGAGACCCTCAGCAGGACCTGGGAGGGGACATATCCGGCTGCAAGGGGGGAATTTTGGCAGCATTAAGATTCAGGTCAGAGTGCCCAGACCATTATTAACCCTTCAGCACACAAGCCTGTTTGGATGTACCCACCTCCATGGGCCGATTCAGACCCACACTGTGCACACAAGAACCCAATGGATGATTTTTCTCAAGTCAACTGATTGTGAAAGGATGGGGTTTAAGTAATTCTATTTTTTTTTATTGCGTCATTTACAAAGGTGAAATTTCAGTACTACAAGGGTCTGTTGTTTTCTTTTTTCCCCCAGCGTAGAGAATTCCATAAAAGATTCATAAAGTGAAAACTTTGAAGTACAGTCAAGAAGATCTACTCATTAATTTACGAAAACATCCCCGATGTCAATTATTGACTGTGGAGAGGTTCAGATTGTCTCTCCCACTCCCATGCAGGAGCTGCTGGCTCAGACTTTGCACAGAGCTGACGGCAAGGCTGGGCCTGGGCACAGGACCAAAGCGGGAGAGTCCTCGGCAGGACTTCAGACAGGGACTGGGTGTGATCATTTCTGACTGAAATTATTTATTAAATGATTGGGATAACTTCAGATTCTTCGCTCCTGCTCATCTGCATCCATTAACAGAGCCATGACTGTCTGGATAGGAAACCTCCAGGGCCTTTTCCTGCAGGTACATTAGCTGGGCTGGTCTTGAAAGAGCTTCCCTCCAGCTCTGGAGATGTGGCTGGGTGGATGAGGACAGGAACCCAGGGGATGGCTGGGCTGAGCTCTGCATCCTCCAGAGAGAGCTGATGCATCCTTTCTGCCTCCAGGAAAGGAACAGCCACTGTTCCCTGAGTGCTTGGGATGCTCAAAGCAAACACAGGGAGGGTACAGCAGATGGTGGGAACAGAGGCTTAAGTTTTGGGATCCTTCTCTTTAGGGTGTGCAGGGAATTTTGTGGTGTCAGGCAACATATATGGCCAGAGAAGGAGCTACACATCTGCCTGAACCACACTAAGGGACTTCTGATGGCACCCAGCCCTGGGACCTTCACCATGAAGAAAACCCAATGGAAAAGGTTCCTGCTCTCCAGCCAGCCCTGAAAAATACTCAGATGGGCACCCACCAGGGAGCCTTTCAGGGCAGCAGACAAGGACTAAGCTGTGGCCAGCTCCTCCTCATCTGCATCTTGGAAAAGGGCCCCAGCCTGCCAGTCCAGCTCTTGACATTGCTACTCCTTTAAAAGGAGCCATTTATTCAGCCTGAGCCTTCCAGGAGCTCCAGTGACAACCGGCAGCCCAGCCCTTGCAGTGGTTTCTAAACATCGTCTCTGCACCATCTGATGTGTGCAGGCACCAAACAAAAACCCACTCGAATTCCTCAGCAGGAAGAACAACGAAGCTGGAGCTGCTCCAGTTCCCATCCTGGCTGGAAGCAGCTCCTGGCGCGCAGACGCAAAATCGCTGGAAGGATTTGTCTGATGCCGTCTCCACGTTTGGTATTGCGGGGTTGGTTTTGGTTTGTTTTGTATTTTAATGATGCTCCTAGAGATCCCACCGCGATAAGTTTCATCCTGGGAGGGAGATGCAGAGGGAGGAGAGTCATTAGCTCATCCCTAATGACAAGGAGAAGGGAGGAGGGCTTTCCTATGCTAATCCTGCACAGGCTGATCTCCCACCGACGATGCTTTCCTGTGCTCCAGGATAAATGAGACTTCCCTAATTCTTTCCCCACTGCAAATAAACAGACGGGGAGCCTGCACCATGCGGCTGGCACTGCCCTATCCATCACCCGTCCCGACTGTAGGTAGCGGTGATTACAGCTCATTATCGGCAATTACCTCCGCGGAGCTCGTAGGTGTTTTCCCCCTAGAACTTTCAGCAGCTCCAAAGCTCTTTGAAGGTTTCTCTGTGAAGAATGGCTGTAGGAAATCCCTCCCTCTCTGCCCAGCAGTCAGACCTCCCTTCCAAAAGCCCTAGCCATCAGACACCATAATGCAATCACAAAAAAAAAAAGAGGGAAATAATGGCCAGCCCCGTGAGCCCAAAGGATGGGCGATGCACTAGGTCTGTCCTGGTCGGTGGGCACACATCTGCTCAGAAGGACTCTTCTTTCTCTCTTTTGCTCCTCAGAAAGCTTCTCCCGTGAGCAAGCCAGCCTCCCCTCGCCCCTCCTCCAAACCCTCAATGTAATTCCCACAAAAACCCCCACAGAACAGAAAACTCCATGTACGGTGGGTGCCCTTCCCGCATACAAAGCACCCCGGCAGCGGGCTGAGGGATGGACCCTTTGAGAAATTCATATGCCAGCCTTCCCACTATAGCAATTTCATTCTGTCTTTGTAATTGTCTGATATTACATTGTTCCCTGCCAGAAGATTAATTAGCTAGTCTTACCCTCCAACATACCATCCCTCTGCAACCCTCAAGGAAGCTGGAGCGGTGCCAAGTCGCACGGATTTGCTATTCTGGCTGGCAGCTGCTACTGTCGCTGCAGAAAAAAAAGAAAAAAAAAAAAAGAAGAAAAAAATAAAAGTCTCCTTTTGTCCCCAAGCAGCAATTGCTGTGCCAGCTGACCCCGGCCCTCCCAAAGCCACCACCAAGGAGGTTGGCCAAGTCTCAACACCATGGGCCGGCAGTGCGGAAAAATAAAAGAGTGGCAGGAAGCGGAAATTAAAGATTAAAAAAAAAATCAAGCAAAAACCCCCTCGACAGCCAACGCCCCACACCCCAAGCCCCTGCCTGGTGTCAATACCACACTGGCTGAGCGTGGCTGTGCTGTGGCCAGGAGTCATGAGGGAAGGGCACGGGTGAGGTGACATCCCTGCATCGACACCAACATCAGCATCCCGACATCACCACCCCTCATCCCAGCCCAGAGCCACCTTCACAGCCCAGCCCACCCTCAGCCCGTGGCCCAGAGGAGAGGGCAGCAGGGGCAGCACGGTGTTGGCAGTGGGGAGCCCCCAGCCCAGGCAGGGCTGCTGCTGCAGCCGCTCTTGGCAAGGAGCCCGTCCCGGCACCGCGGTGGATCTGCTGCTTTTGTTCCCTCTCCATCTTCTGTCCTCACACACACACACACTCTGGATCTCTCCATCTCACCCTAAATGTGGTGCCCAGGCAGGTGGGAGCTGTGTGGGTATGAGCACAGCATGCCTGTGGTCACCATCCCCACGAGCTCTGGGGGCACAAAGGTTTTTCCTCTTTGTGGAGGGGAGGAGAGCTCAAAGTCTGGGAGGAAAAAACCTGAAAAATATAGTCACCCATCTAAACTGATGCACACCACAAAGCCAACTGGCAGGCACGTCATCTTTCCTTCCAGGCAGTCCTCAAAAAGTTCTGCTCTGCTAAAGTCACCCCAGCAGTTCATGTTTGCTGGTTGATTTGCTGGTTTGCCCCATCAGCCCCACAGGGCTCTCCAGCCATGTCCCACCAGGGCTGCAGCACAGTGCAGCAAGGAGTTTTCAGCAGAGGAGGCACCACAAGAGCCAACAAGTTGTGTTTAAGGTAAAAAGTGAAGAAAAGGAGAGCAGGACCCCTGTTAGACCAACAGACACAGCTACGAGCAGAGAGGGATGTACTGCACCCTGTACAACCCAAGGGGATTCCATCCCCAAAACCACCGAGACAGACCAAACCTGGCAGCTTTGCCTCCTGTCTCTCATCCAGCTCAAAGGGCGGCCAATTTATGATTAATTTCTTTTTAAATTTAGGCAGCTGCTGCAGGAGATCACCCTTCCTCCCCAGCCCAGCTTGGGGACTGGCACGGGGACAGGGAGCTGCACCAGGAGCTGGACACCAGGAGCCATTTGAAGCCACCCGTTCCCGGGCTGTGGCAAACGAGCCCAATATTGTCACAGGGGCTAATTAAGCTCCTCCACTAAGACAGCAGCTCCAGACTGCCTCAGCACCCGCCTTAGCTGGCAGCCCCCCTCCCCGGGTGCTACGGAAACGGGAATTAAGCGGTGATGAATGCAGTATTAATTAATTAAGAGAAGATGCACATGAAGGGGGTGGGAGGCAGGGGGGTGTTTGCACTGCGGAAATCACCCAAGGAGGGGCCGCCGTAAATTTGGTTTTTATTGTTTTTTGCTCCAGAGAAGGCACATGGGGGGTCCCGCATGCCCAGGCAGTGGGAGTGTGACCCGCTGGCACCAAACCTGCCCGTCCTCCATCGCCAGGGAAAGGAGGATATCCCAAAAAAATGACAAGGGAGGGAAGAGGCACCCGCGGCTCCACGCCGCCATCTTCTCCCACTGCGGAGGACAAACGCAAAATCAATTTTGCACACTCCGAAATGGCTGTTCAGGAAGGGGTTTTTTTGCTCTGGAGAGGTTAATGGGGAAGCTCAACCCAGCTGATGCTGAGGGGATGGGTGTTGCTTTTCAGTTTGCATATTGAGATTGTTTACACACATGATTAGCTAATATATTAAGCTTCTTAAAGAAAAAAAAAAAAGGTAAAGCACAGGGTTTAGTTTTGATTTGCATTCCTCACCCACTCTCTCCTTCACAATACACCACCTGGAGAACAGCAAGGACTTGGCCACCACTGCCAACAGCTGGCTGTTGGAGAAGGGAAAGAAATGGTTAAAATTCCATCAAAGACTGCAGTGTCCAGGTGATTCAGCACATCCAGCCTCACATCACAGCACCTCAGGTAAGCGCTGGTCCCCATCACGCAAACTGGGGCAGCTCAGCCTGCTCAGAGATGAGTTTTGGGTGGGTGCTCGGCAGCCTGGGGTGGTCAGACCCTGATCTCCGTGGGAAGGACAAGATCCCTGTGGGAAGCCTGCTCTGCCAAACCCTGCCCAGTGGCACTGGGGTGCCAGGGACAGGGGAGTGCAGGCTGCACATGCAATGGGAGGTGCTCAGCACTGCAGCTTTTCCTCTGCATGGCTGCTCCTGGGGGCTGGGTGTGGTTTCAAGTCTCTTTTCAGTCTCAAGGATGAGACAAACACCCTGGAGATAACCAAGGCTTTGTTTCATCACCAGCAGGGCAGAGAAACTCAGCTGCAGACCCAGCTGGCACTTCCCTGGGCTAACAGGACAGACACCATCATTCCCTGATCCAGAGACATTCTGGGCATCTCTAGGACACCCCTGCCAGGTATCTCACCTCCAGACCTGACTGTTTTCTCACTCCTCACATCACACACACTCCTGGCACCACAAACCACAGGTGTGGCTGTGCTTCCAGCAGCCCCAGAGATCCATCCCTGCCTCCCAGGTCACGCCAGTGTTTAACTGGTTTCACTCAGCTCTTCTCCATGCAAACTTCCTCCTGAGCCATCTCAGCAGGATGACTGGCTGGGAAGTATTTTGAGGGACCACTTTAAACACCAGGCATCATGCTCAGAACCTTGTGCTGTTCCTCCAACCCAGAGCCTAAGCTGCAAACTCTATTCCTGCATCCCTGCTTTTTGGGATCCTCCAATTACAATGCCCTGGTGCAGTTCCAAAGCTCTTCCAACTCCCCATCCTTCTCCTCTGATGTAATTTTAAAACCTTGGCTCAATTTTTTCCTGCTACAGGAGTAATCCCTCCTTCCACCACACCAGCAGCTCAGCTGCTCTTCTCCCCCCTCACGTTCCTCCCCAGCTCTCACCACCCAGGGTGTGTTATTTATACAACATCTCTAAGCATTGACTTCTTCAACACAATTTTTCCTTTAATTACTTGCATTAAAAATAAAAATGCCAACCCATGTGAGCAACTGCTCTCATTACAGTATCAGTCCTCCAGCTAATTAATATCTGTTAGCTTTGGCTTATGCACCAGGATGCCTAAATCCAAAATACACAAGGCTGCCAAGTTACTTTGCAAACAGGAGCACTTGCCTTGAAGAAAGAATCACGTTATCCAACTTCTCCTATGCAACCTCCCCATAACCTTTACTTTCAAGGTCTTAGAGAAGGAAAGCTCATCCAGCTCAAAAAGAGATTGCAGTGAAACCAAAGGGGAGACCCAGAGGAAAGCAAAGAGAAGAGAAACAGATCTCCAGAAGAAAGAGAAACACCATCTTTGTATCTGAGAGGAATGATTTGTCTTTACAAACAAGCTGTGGGTCTGCTGGTAGATAAAACCAGCACTGGGAGGTAAAAGAAACAATGGGAAGGATTCCACTGATTGATGAATGGAAAATGATATTTGCTTTTACAAATAAACTGCAGGTTTGCTGATGAATGAAATTGGATATTAAAAGATGAAAGAAACAATGGGAAGCCCCCTAAATTCCATAAGAATTAAAAATTAAAAGGGAGGGTTATACATTAGAGTGGAATCTTAGGTATCAGGCGTTTCAGGAAGTCTGTACCTCTCAAGTACCTCAGAAATAGGGAAAGAGGGAGGGAAACTGGGATAAAAAGGGAGGCTGTGTCCTCCAAAAATTTGAGAAGGGGATGCCCCATGGCCTCTGCCTTTATTAGAATAAAGTAAAAGGACTCTGTCTCTTTTTTGGACATAAACCTCTGGTGTTTGTGGATTAATTTTCCCGACATTCCCACTCTGTTGCACTCACACAGGCCACATGGGAAAGACTGAGTCTGAGGGTAAAACCTCCCAGCAGCTCCTAAGCCTCTCCCAGAGTGCACACACACATCTCCAGCCCGTGGGGAAGGACAGGGAGCTGAGTGCCACCGAGCTCAGCCACAGCAGCAGCCACTTCTCACAGGTGACAGCAGGGCAGGAGTGCAACACAGCCTGGTGACAAGCAGAGGGGCCACCCCGGGGGCAGATAAGAGCTGGCAGGGTGGGGAGGTGGGTGCAGCCCTCCTGCAAGCCCCCGGTGTCAGCGCAGCCCGAGGCGGCGGGGCTGGAGCTGATTAAAAAGGGAAAAGCCTTATGTAAACTTAATGCATAATTAACCTGAGCAACGCACTCGCAGGAGACATTATTGAGGTCAGGCAAGCATTAGAGCCACAAAAACAACTCTGCCAGCAGACGAGGGATGAGAACATCCACTGTTAAATTATTTGAGTTCTCCTCTAATGCAAAGGATAAAACCTGCTGGATCCCAACCAGGACAAGCCTCTCCTGCAGGCAGATTATAGCAGGTTTCTTAGCTCCTACTCCAAAACACTGGATGGGAAGGCCAGGAAGGAGAGCCTGAGGTGGACAAGCCCTTTAGAGATTTTCTGTCCGTGTCAGGTCTCCAGCAGAAATACCATCTCAAGCACTTTCAACCCCGACCCTTGTCGCAATAGGACACGAAATAAAACTACATGCATGCTGGAACTCCAAGGTAAGAAGAAGGGAAGTTTATTTCTGACTCCAATATTTATAGACTTTCAAAAGTGACAGTGGATTGGAGGATGAAACTGCCGCCTCTCCAATGACACTGGACAAACCAACAGTCCATCAAATTTCTCCTCCTCCAGAAAGGAATGCAAACAATAATTATCTACATAAAAGTGCGTGAGAAACCCCATTAAAAATGTAAACATCAGAAGGCTTAGAAGAACTTGGAAGAACGGGGTGACATCCCCTGACCAAGGAAGAAAAAAGGAGATAAAACTGGACATTCCACAGTCAAAGCCCCAGCCCATGAGGGGGGCAGGCACACCAACAGGGAGAGAACCACACATGGAATGGAAGGCAGCTCAAAGGGGGCAATTGGTGACAGCCCGGGGAGCCCACAGAGCTGCAGTGGTTGTGGCAGTCAGGACAGGTCCTGAGCAGCCCCAGAAAAGCCAGGTTTCCATTTGTTCCCGTTAATGTTTGGAGTCTGCACTGCCAGTGCAGGGAATAAAAGCGTGGAGCAACCTGGTCCTTCAAACTGGCAAAATTCCTGCAAAAGCAGGACAGTCCTCACACATTTCATCCTTGTTTCTTTCATCCTCTTGCCTCCCATTGCACTTAAAGGGGGTTTGTGGCATGGCTGTCACCCAGATATCCATTGTAAATCCCATGGAGAGCCTTGACAAGCACAACATCCATGGCTCTGTTGTATTGAAAGAAAAGAAAAACTGGCTGCAGGACTGCTGGGATGCAGCTCCCTCACCTGCCAAGGAACAAGATGAAACAGCCCTTCCTCAGTTCAGAGGTGCTATAATTCACACCCAACACTTGGAACATTCCCTGGAAAAGCCATTACCACCAGAGGGGAGGTGAGGCCACGCTCTGCCACCTCTCTCTGTCCACGTGCTGCAGGTGACTGCCACCACCCTGCCCAGCATGTGGGACTGAAAATGAAACAGCTCTCATTTGCTTTCTGCAGCTTTTCAAATGACAGCTTGCACACTTGCTGGAGGTGCCACTGTCAGCAGGTCACCATGAAAATCTGACTGCCTGGAGGGACATGGACTCACTTTTTAAAAAAAGGGTAATAATGCAAAGACACTTGGTGACACTTTGCATTGTTCACGTGGAGGAAAAAACCTTGCAATCTCAGGTCTATTGTATGGCACAGAAATGTCACGAATCTGAGAATCTGGAAGCAAGAAAGGGCAAAGAGAAAGAGCAGTATTTTATACTTTGAGTGTGGCCCAAGGTGGCCTCATACAGGAGGATTCATTTCCCAGAGCTCAGCTTCACTAACTCCCCATGAGATGGTGCCACCCAGCCCTGCCAGGCCCTAACAGCTTGCTCCAGGATGGTTTCAGCACATTTAACACATATTTAAAAGCTGAAATCCTCTTTGAATCTCCAGTCATTTCTCTGGTTTCAGCTCTGCTGGGGGATGAAACAAGGCTCTGTGTCAGTGACTGCCCATGCTGGAGGCAGATAATTTATTCTGGTAACCCCCGTGTTGCTGGCCCTACACTGAATCTCCTTCCAGTTCAGCGCAGAAGGAAAATACCCAACATCCTGCATCCCAAACAGATTTTGGTGGGTGATCCATGCACGTGGAAGTCCCATGGGATGGCAGAGAACGGGATATCAGCAGCTGGATTCAGGCCTTGGCAAAGATGAAGATGTTTTGTACTCACCTGAGCCATTCTTATTTACAACCCTGTGATAGATGAAAAATACTATGGCTGACTCACAATTAAAGGGCAAATATAATGTATATATGTTAAAAGAAGTTTCATAGATTTATAGTTGTGTTTTACCCCCCTTGTGTTGTTATCAGGGGGTGCCCTGGGTTTAGGACATTTGGGAGGGTTGGCTCGTTACTATGGCAACAGCTGACCTCCAAAAAGATGTAAGGAAGTGAACTCCACCACTGGACAGTGAAGAAGGAGTTGATGGACAGAACTTTGGGAGGGGCTAAAGGGTTAAAAGGCAAAACATCCATTGTGTGGATGAGCACATGGTAGGGAAAATCATCTGCTCCTGGCGCTGTAATATTTTCTCTATTCAGTCTTCTGTTGTATTTTTGATAAGGTTTTAATAAACCTTTTATATTCTTTGGAAGTGAGTATCATCTCTCACACCCCCAAACACAGCACTTGCTCTCCTGAAAGCCTACAGCCTCTGCAAGTAAAGAGCCAGGTTACTCCAGCTCCCAGCCATGCTGCTGCTCCTCTTCCAGAGGAGTTTTACACCCAGAGCTTTGGTAAAACCTTATACTGGGCCCATCCAGCCTGTCAGCCACCACACAGGAGATGGGCCAGGATCTCTTCTCTGTGTAAAAGAGGATCACTGCTCAAGCAGCCTCCCATCAAAAGGGAACCCGCCAATCCACTGGGCTCCCTCCTCACAGGGTGTTAAATTCACCAAAATCAAAGTGGGCTCTTGCTTTGCTCACTCCTGGAAAGCAGGAGGAAGCTGCAGACAGACTACGAGCACTTAGAGGAAAAACATTACAACGTCTAAAGGTACTTTAAATGATTTAGTTACAAACTTGCCTGTAATAAGACATCTATTTTGGTTAATCTCTTAGTTGCAAATCTTGAAACTCTTGAACCTGCCTCAGGCTACTGTCAGCAGCACTTCATTTAACACTGCTTATTGGGAATAACTGCTATTTCCCACTGTAACCTCCAAACCTCTTCAAGTCTCTCTTATTGCTCTGCCCAAATATACTTGCCTTCAGGACACAGAGGGTTTTTTCTTGCTAAGAACTGTTAAGATGATTTGAACAAGCTGAATCAGAAGAGACTGTTTCTCAGGCAAAGCAGCCAAAACTCAAAACGCCATCCCTGCGATATTTTGGGAGTGATTATTTTTCTTTTTTTTTTTTTTTTTTGAGCATTTACTCGGGTTATGAAATCCAGCAGCTGCACTTTGATCACTCTTCATGAGCAAAGGAAAGGAAGGGATGGAGGGGAGTGTGTTCATCCTCCAGGAAAGTCACTGGGGGAGGGATCTCCATCCCTGCCCAGACCTGTGGCTGTGTGACCATCTCCAGCTCACCCTGGCCATGGCTCTGAGGGGGCTGCTGGGGGCTTCAGCAGCACCAACGCAGCTCCTGTGCTCTTAACTCAACCCCATTTTTATTTCGAGGGGATGCAGAGCTCTGGTGGGCACCTGTGGCTGCAGTCCCACCCATCCCAGCTCAGCGGGTTTGATTTTCAGCACTGCACAGCCCCTGGAAAGCTGCAGAGGCCAAATTGAGGTAAAGTTCTGGATTGGCTGCCCTCCTCAGGGCTCAATTTGGGATTGATTCCAGTGGGGAAAAAAAACAAACAAAGCCATTGCTGCCAGCCCTGAGGGCACAGAGGGTACCAGCAGGAGAGGGGGCATTTTTAGGGTGCCTCCAAAGTGTCACCCCTGTCACCCTCACCCAGAGATGGGTCCATAAATCCTTTTATTGGGACAGGTGGTCATTAGAGATGCTCCTTCCAAATCCTTTGTGTGCTCATCCATCAGTCAGCTCTCTCTGCTGGAGAAGGTCCCTTCCATCCTGGAGAGTTTCAGGAGTAATTTGCAGATATCTCAGCTTGCCCAGTAATTTTGTTCCTTATTAAATATTGCTAATGACAGGGTCTTAGACTCTCAGCCATATATTCACTTTCTGTTCCAGTGTAAATTTTAATCCGTCTTCCCTCTTCCTGCTAGACAAGTCTTTAAAAAAAAATTACTGGAATAAAAAGGAAAGCACCAAGTAATTGAAAAGAGCTGCTAAAAACAGAAAGGAAGGAAAGTTATAATGATTGAAAAGTTCAATAAAATCGGGGGAAAGCAGGAAAAATTCTGATTTTTAATGAAATGGATGGTGGGGTGTCACTGGTGTGTGGCAGCAGATCCCTGGAAGTTGAGCTCTGTTTTCCCAGCCCAGGTCAGGATCCCACCTCCATGGGTCACTTCAAAACCATCACCCCACTGCCCTTCCCCTGCTTAAACTAGAGCTGTGTTTTCTCCTCTCCATTCACCCTCGAGCTAAACCTTTTCATCTGGTGCTCTCAAAGCCTAACCAATAAAATGTTGAAACCAATAAAATTGTTTGTGGGGGAAGAGTTTTCTGAAGAAAACAAGCGCAGAAGATGATGTTTTACCAAAAGCTACAGGCAGAAAATGGGAGGCTGGAGCTGAAAAGCTCATGCAGATGAATCTTGAACGGTCTATTCTCACCCTCATAATGAGCACATACATGATTAATGAAAATATTTATCCTCATAACCCACTGCAGTGAGTTAATATTTAATCCAAAGTCCACGTGAAAGCCCAACCTCTCCTGGTTCCTCACCCACCTTCTTGTTTCCTTGGAAATCTCTGAACTCTGCCAGCTGACCTGAGGTTTGGCTCCTTGGGGTTGGCTTTCCCTGCCTTTCTGCATAAGTCCCACACCTTTTGATCCCAAAATCTCTGCCACCTGGGACCTACAAGGTTTCTCAGATAATCCCGTGGAGCTGCTGCTTTGTAACGTGCCTCACTTTGATATTCAAGGCAAAGCTGGCCAGCCCACACATGAAAAGGCATCCTTCCCTTTCTTCCCAGGCTTAATTCCATCTGCAAATTAAACACACCGAGGCAGATATTTATAGAGGAGTGCCCTGATCCTCCCGGGAGGGCCCTGGAGTCTCCAATGTGTAATTTTGCTTTAGGAATATGATTTTAATCTTGGCTTTTTTTTTTTCTGAGGCTGGTGGCAAGGGGGGGGCTGTCCCCTGGTGCCCACAGGGCTGGTGCAGCGAGGGGTGGCTGGGGGTACCCAGGGGCTCCAGGCTCCTGCTGCCTCCCCATCCTTGTCCTCTGCAAAGCTTTTCAGGGCTTTGTTCAAAGGTGACAGTTCTTACTTTTGAAAGAACAGGGTCTGTAAACTTTGCCAGCAAGAGCTTTCAGCTGTGACTTAGGAAAAAAAACCCAAACCAAAGCAACCACCAAAGTGCACAGATGGAAAGAATTGCTCAGCCCTGGGTCCTGGTGGCCCTTTGTGACAAGGAGCTCTCACAGAATCATCCATCTCTCTGTATCCCAGTCCTCCATCCCATATTTTCACTGTGGGCAACACCCAGAACTAAAAAAAAACCAACCAAAAAAAGAATATTTTGGCTTATCTCATTTACAGATATGTGTTAGAGTAGAGGATAAAGGACTTTTATTTTGTTTTCAAGTTAAATATTTTCATTTTATCTTCTTGTTAAAGAGTAATTCAGTGCTGTTCTTTTGCCCAGCATCACTCAAACATCCTCCTGATGGGAAGAGTTTGGGGCAGGGGAACTTGCAGGAAAGATGGTTTCAGTAGTAATCAGAAGGGGGATTTTGGCACATTTCTGCATGCTATGAGGTATGTCTTTAAGCTCCAGTAAACTTCTGGAGTCCCTGGAAAGCTGGTAATGTGCCTTTGAAGGAAGTATGACTTATGAAATTGCAGTTTTTAGCTTAGCTGGGTAATGTTAATGAGAAAATATCATGGGCTGCGGGTGGAAGTCTCCTGAATCCCATAAGTTAGGAGTAAATTATTCTGTTTTCCTAAATGAAGCAGCGCTGTGCAATGCTGCTCCTAAATCAGGCTGATGGTGAGAATTATTTATTAATTTGTGAAGGTCCAGAGAGAAGCTCAGGCAAATAAATACAAACTAAACTGCGTGAGAGAGTTACAAAATTGGGTTTGGAAAAAAGGGTTTGTGAGAGGGAACAGGAGGGTTGGCACCAGCACCTTGTGTGAGGGAGGAGCTGGAGGGACAAATCCTTTCTGCTGGAGGCACAGGGAGGATGATCAAACCCCCCCAAGCCTTCAGCTGCAGTGCAGCAGCTTCCCTGTGATTAAAGCTGCAGCTCTGCAGCTCTGCCTGCTCTTGCAGCCCAGCAAGCACATCAAAGGCAGAGGTTTCCCAGAGGACAGCTCCCACATCGGGGAATTCAGGGTTTGATGCACACCCCAGAGGGTGAGTGATGGCCCAGCAGAGCAGATCCCACACCGAGCAGGGGATGCCACGTCCCCCCGGGGCTCCTGGTGCCCGCTGTGCCCTGGTTTTGGGCAGCACAGCTTCACCCTTTGGGGCTCCCATCTCCCCTGGGCTCTGCAGGTAGCACAGAGCTCAGCTTCCCCTCCTGCCAGCACCTGGCCTCCTACCCAGAGAGGATTTATTCCTCCCCGAGCAGGTCTGCACTGCTGGTATTAATCAGGGAGATGGAGGAGCACAAGCCCATTTATTGTGCACTGTGGGTGAGTGATAAGTCTGTGCCAGTGCCTGGGAAAGCAATCAGGAGAAGGGAGCGAAAGGAAGAGGAGGGAAGAGCAGCATTGTGGGTAAATATGTGCACTTCTGGTGGTGATTACCCTCCAAGTAATTAGTTTTTAAATCAGGCAGACGTTTCGGGAACTACTCGCTATGTGCTGCTTTAATTATTTATACTCCCTTTTATTCTTATTATTTATAGTCCTGCTCTTTGGATGGAGATGCTCTTTGGAACCTGACCCATCTCCAGCCCTCCCTGGCCCAGCACCCCCTCCTCCAGGGCTGCCAGGCACCCCCAGACCCTTGTGCTGGGGGGACCCCTCTCCCTCCCAGAGCCAGGCAAGGCAAGCAGGGCCCATCCTTGCTGTGGAGAGCTGCTCAGCTCGGTAATTAAACTCTCACTCATCTTCATTTCCCTCATTTGTTAAGGTGAGGGCACTCAATAAGCCATTAGTGCAAGGTCCCTGCTGCCAGCCGAGGCATCCTGAGGCACATTTCCCTTGGAGGGGGTGGGCAGGGGGAGCAGCTCCCTCCTCTGCCCAAACCTCCCCATCCAGCCCTTCCCAGGTCACTCCTGGGAGGCTCTGGGGAGAGAGGGGGAATTTTGCAATGGCCAGCCCTTCCCCCAGCTGGGATTTTTCACACAAGCCCCTGTTCCATCAGAGCATCTGGTGTTGCTGCTCTCCCTTCGCCAACCCCACCTCTCTGGAGCTTCCCAACATCTGGAAGCCATTCCCTGCACCGTTCCCATGAAGGGACCTCTGACCCCTTGAGCTCCTCCTCTGGCCTAAACAAAAGCTGCCCTCACTGCTGAGCTGGGGAATTTTGCCTGCTTTCCCTTCTCTCCATCCACAAACCATTTCTCAATGTGTCACCAGGACAGCATCTGCCTGGAGAGCCCTGGAGCATCCTCTGTCCCTCCATGGGCACACTCAGATTCCAGCACTTCCCTGGAGCATCCTCTGTCCCTCCATGGGCACACTCAGATTCCAGCACTTCCCTGAAGAGCCCTGGAGCATCCTCTGTCCCTCCATGGGCACACTCAGATTCCAGCACTTCCCTGGAGAGCCCCGGAGCATCCTCTGTCCCATCACCCTCATGTACTCAGACACCAACAATCAGGAAAACTGCAAAAAAAAACCCCAAATCCCAGCACAAGAAAAACCACAACACGGGGAAAACTGCTGTAGGTTCCTCCAGGAGCAACACCCGTGGCCTGTGTTTGTAGTTACTACAACCACACGTTGATTTTCCCTGCTCCATCCATCCCTAGGAGCCTTTGTTCTGGGTCTTGCTGTGGTTACAGCAGTGAGATCACCTTGATTTTGGTGCTTCTCACCCTGGAATCCTTTGTGAGCTGTGGGGGTGAGGGGATTTGGGGTGAGGCAAGCACAGAATTGCTGTGCAGCTCAGAAATCAGAGGGTATTGATGGGGATGGGTTTGGCACTGGGGCTCCATCCCAAAGGTGCTCAGCAGGATCAGCTCCAGCATTTATAGAGTACCTGGGGCAGGTATCTGGGATGGGATGAGGCAAGGAGGTCAGGAATTCTCTTTCACCCTAAACAGGGCAGTTCTGGGGCTGGATTCCCCCATCACCCCCAGCCCTACAGGATCCATGCAGCAATGACTACACCAAAGCTGGCAACAGACATTTCCAAATAAGCCTCCTTCTATTTGCATTCGAAACATTTATTTTGGGAAATACATATTAAACACTATTATTTATACAAAAATGGACTAAATTTTCATAATGCTTATAACCCCCAAAAGGCCATTTTAATAGATCTGGATGAAGGGTTTTTTTATTGTATTATTTTCTTTTTTTTCTCCTTAAAAAAAAAAAAACAAAACCAAAACAAAACAAAAAAAAAAAAGAAAAAAGAAAAAAGAAAAAAAAAAGGTTACAAAGGAGAAAGCGGCGTGTCTTGCTTGGCCCAGCTTGAGATACCAACTAGAGGGAAAAATAAGTTCAAGATGGCATTTGCAGAAGTGCCTCACACAAGAGGTTCTTCTCCCCTTTCAGTCTTTTTTTAACACTTGAAATATATATATTTTTTTTCAGTTAATACATTTTTTGTTTTCGTTTTTGCTAAAATATAGCAAGTCAGCAAGTAGAGAGCTGCTGTTCCCCAACAGCTCCGTGGGGCTGTTGTGGAGGGGGGATGTGAGTGAAGGGCAGAAGGGATTCTCACAATGCACCCCCCTGCCCACACCCCTTTGGCTGCTGGGGGGGACGTGTGGGGAGCCCCTGAAAACCTGGGCATCCCCAGCAAGGGGAGAGCAACCTCCTCCCTCCTCCTGTGCTGAGCCAGGCTCTGCCCCCGTGGGCTCTGCAGGTGCCTTCCAGTGCTAGAGGATGGGGCACGCTGCCACTTCAGTGTGTGCCCCCAAAATTGGGTGATTTGCAGGAAGTTTTGTTCCCTTAGAGAGGATTGGGAGACTGGTGGACAGCAGAAAGGCAAGGGGAGCTGGGGAGAGGGGCAGGACTGCAGGGCTTTGCTCCAGGAACCCCTGCTCCTGTGTCACAGTGCTACCTAATGCTTGCAGGGTCTGGTTTATTGGAGACACGCAGAAAGAGAAGGGTCTGGGGGCAGAGCAGGGGGAGCAGCACCCTCAAACACCCCCCAGCCCCCCCCACAGCTGCAGGGCTTGGTCAGCACATGCACAGACACCCTGCACAAGGACCAGCAAAACAGGAGCATCTTCCCTGGACACACAGGGGACCCAGGAAATGAAAAGGAATTTACAGACACCCAAGAGCCTCCTCTGATGTAGGGAAAAGGCCAAGAATCACAAGGGTCAGACAGGACAACCCTCTGCCTCCCACCACTGCTTTGCAGAGACAAAGTTCCACGCTCAGCCCCCTCAGGACAAACACACTCGGAGCCTTCAGAGGACAAAGACCCACCCAGCTGAGTGACAAATAAATACACAAGTGTTCCCAGGACATCAGCCACAGCTCTGGCCCGAGGGAGAGGGAAGGAGAGTCTCTGTAGAGGTTCACAGCCTTCTGCAGGCTGCAGACAGACAAGGCAGAGCTCCCTCCCCTCTCCCACACTATTGCAAGGTCACAGTCTGAAAAGGCACTTCTCCCAAAGCAGGTCGCTCTGCCTGGCCAGGGGTCGGTGACAGGCGAGGTGACACCTAAACACTCCCAGTTTATTGCATGAAGACAGGGTACAGGGGCTGGTTTGGGGGCTGGCAGGTCCCAGAGGGCTGCAGGAGACAAGGATGGCACTGGCTTGCTCTCCTCATCCCACCGTACCTCGCTTCTGAAGGCTACAACCACCTGGAGGAGCCCTCGCCTTCAATGGACGGAGAGGAGCCCCTGCATGGAGGGGCTGCAGGGGCTCCCAGGGCACCCCAACCCTGCTGGCCCCACAGATCTGCTCCCCTGGGTTTGGCTGTGGGGCAAGCGAGAGCCCAGCCTCCACAGAGGGACAATCCCGGGCCAGGGACGCCGCTCTGGGGGCTGAGCACAAAACTCATGGCACAAAGCAGGGGGAGAGTGGCCACCCCGCCCCACGTCTGGTTATTTGGTCAGTTAACATGGCAGGGGGTCAGGGAGCAGGGCAAGAGGGACAGTGGCAGAGGATTTATATAAAAATAAAGGGGGAAGAGGGGAGAAATAGCGAGCGTGAGCGAGCGAGGTCCTGGCTGCGGCGAGGGACGGTTACATTTCGTTGGCCACCAGCTCTTTGTCAGCCACGCCGTTGGACAGAGAGCTCTGGCCCTCGTTCAGCCTCTTCACCCTGTAGGCTTCAAAGTGGATGTTGCTGGTAATATCCTTGATGTTCTGCATGTGTGTCCTGCAGGGAAGGGAGATGGAGAAATCACACCAGGCCAGACTCTGCGCCCCGATCCTCATCACCCCAAATACCCCAAACACCCCCCAGTCCCAATGTCCCCTCCTGCCCTGCTGGTTAATGCCCCTTTAGGGCACAGGAGGGAAGCAAAGGCAATCATTGGCATCATTGTTGGACAGCAGGAGCTGAAGCCTTCACTTGTGCCTGGGGACACAGGAGCTGTGGCTGCAGAACACCCCCTCAGGGAGATCCCCACCCTGCTAGACCTGGGGTGAGCTTTTGTATCCCCACATGACTCTGCCAGCAGCAGATCATGTGTGCAGAGTTTACCCTGCAGCCAAACTGGGGAGGAGCCCAATGTCCCCTCTCTAGCAAGCCCAGGGGGCTCAGCCTCCCTCTCCCCCCACAGCAGGGACACTTCTTTCAAGAGGGACCAGCCCTCACCCAGCCCCACAACAAAACCCCAGTGAAGGGTGATGTCTTTGAACTGGGGTGAGATCTGGCACTGCTGAGGGACCAGAAGGCCAAAAGCTGCATGCAGGTGAGCTGGAGCCACTCTGCCAGCAATCCTGGAGTGTGTCCTGATGCCCCCACTGCCCCTCTCCCCCCTGAACCCAGCCCCAAGGATGGGGCCACCCCTTGCACAGGGGCTGCAGAGTGGCAGCAGGCCGGGAGGGGAGGCAGGCATGGAGGGGTGAATGGGTGGAGGGATGGAGCAGCAGAGCAAAGCAGCAGCTGCTTCAAGCTGTGCTGGGCTGTCCCCTTCCCCTGGATGCCCCCTGGTGACCAAAGGCTCTGGGGACAGGGCACTGACCTGATGAGGAGGTCCCGCAGGTAGGCGAACTCACAGTGTGTTGTGTTCTCCACTGGCAAGAGAGACAAAGCATCAGTGAGCCCCCTTGGCCACCAGCTGGGGCAAGCAGCACCTGGGGGCTTCCCCAGAGTGTGGGGGCTCACGTGGGCTCTGTGCAGGACTCAGGAGTCCTCCTTGCTGCTGTGAAGCTGGCACCAGGTCCCTGCCCCAGCTCAGCTCTGGTGAGGTCTGACTGAGCACCCACAGCCCTTCCCAGGGTCCCACCAAGGAGCAGCTCCCAGCAGCACCCCCAGCACAGCCCCCAGCACCCCAAACAAGACAGGGGAAGGGCCATGGTGAGCTTTGCAGTGAGCACCAGGTGTGGCTCCACTGAAGTTTCATCTGTAGCTCAGCCACAAGCATCCTGCAGAATCCCAGGCAGGCTGGGGAGGGCTGCCAGGGCTGTGCAAGGACAGGAACTCCTGCTGCCAAGGCCTCTGCTGGCAGGAGGAGGAGTGTTTGCAATAGGGAAAAACCAACCACCATCAGTCTGACAGCTGCTATTTTACCCCTAGTTTTACTCAATTTAGAGGAAGAACACATTTTTAATTTTTTTTTATCCCAAAAATCCTGTACATAGAATAGCAGAATCCTTTGTGTTAGAGAAGATCTCTAAGTTCATTGACTAAACATCATGCAGGAATGGCAAAACACAAACAAGACTGCTGTGCAAAGGCTGCCTGTGGCTATGGCTGTGTCCTGGGAGTCTCCTGTGCTCAAGGCAGATGCCTTCACAAGTAGAAGGTGAGGGTTTAATGAATCCCACTGAACTCAGAATGTTCAGGGATACAGCACGAGAGGGCAGCAGAGCTCCAAAATACACTGATTTTCCTGGCAGCTTTGTTAAGCCATCCCTCAACACAGGATTCCTATTAAAAAGACTCGTAAATGAGAGGAACCTGTGAAGTGAAGGGGAGGAAGATGAGAGGGGTGGCACTGGAGATGAGCCAGCTGGCTGCCAGAAACCATCAACAGGGAAATGTGTAGATGTGCTGGAGCCAGGAGCTTTCATCCAGCCTTTAAACCATGATTGTAAAATGGGGGAGAAAAAAGGGAGATGCAGCTGGGAGATGGAAGAGATCCCACAAGGGCACCAACCAAAGGCATGCTGGGGGGTACAGATGCCAGGGGAAGGTTCTAACAGGGGCTTCAGACATGGGGATGTCACTGGTGTGCTCTCAAATCCTGCCATCAGGAAATTAACTGTGCAAGAAGCACAAGCCAGGCCACAAGACCCCCAGAAATGTCCCCCCAGCACTCAGCAGCCCCCCAGGACACACAAAGGCCCAGGAAGCCAGCACAGGAGCAATGGCCAAGGTGTTTCCAGTCCTCAAACATGAGGAAAATTATCTTTTTTTTTGGAGGGGCAGGGAAGCATCACATCCACCTCAACTTCTACTGCTGGTTTTGGACTTTATTTTTGCCTTCTGCCAGGGCAGGGAGATGGGCTCAGGTACCTTCAATGGTGCCCCACTTGGTCTTCCTCCCAAGGATTCTTCTTCCATTCACCTGGTACTCCTGGTCACTGCCCACCACTGCAAATGGGATCATTTCCTGTGGAAAGAGAAAAACAAGGCTGTGATTTCTTCTGAGAACTGGTCAGGAAACCAAACCAGCCAGCAGAGTCCTACATCCTCCTGTTTTCAGGGGGGTTTCATGGGATGAGCTGGTTTGCCCCCGATGTTCCTGAGCAGTGCTGCCTGCCAGGGCCCACAGGCAGCCCAGGACTGGGTACCAGCATCTCCTGCACGTGTGCCCAGCCTAAAACCAGCCCAAAGCCAGCCTGGTCCAGTCCCTCACTGGCAGGCACCAGGTACAGCTGGAGCAAAGGTATCCCAAAGCTTCCCTGGGAATTGCCCCCAGCATCTGGCAACCTGTGGCCAACTCATTTCCTGATCCAAGTTGGTGTCTTTGAACTTCAGAGTCCCTAAAAGATGTTTTTCTTCCTCACATTAGTCCAATTCACTCTAATGTGCTAAAAAATTGCTGGCTGATTCCTGCAGCGTGGAACTGCCAGCTGCAGGCAGCCTACAGGTGGAATTCCATCCCAGTGCTGGGAAGGCTGCTGCCCTGGCCAGAGATGGGCAGGCACCTCTGTTCCCTGAGCCTGGGGCAGGGGAAGGGGCCATGGACCCTCTGCTGAGGGCACCTGGCAGGGGTGGAGATGGAGAAGGAGCATGGACAGGACACCTTCCCCACCTTTCCCAGCCCTGCTCTGAGCTCTGGCAGGATCCCAGACCCACAGACAGGGCACAGCAGCTTTGGGAAGAAAACAGAGGCCTTTGGAAGGGAACCCCCAGGCCGTGGGCAGCCCTGGAGCTGCAGGGTCTGTCCCAGGCACTGCTCCTGCACTCACCCGGAATTTCTCGTTCACCAGGCGATCTTCAGAGTCCTCATCAAACTCCTTCTGGGGGTACACGTCGATCCCGTTGGCCAGCAGATCAGCCATTATCTAGGAGGGAAGAGCAGAGGCACAGGTGAAGGACAGGCAGGCACAGGAGCTGCACTCCCACCACGGCAGCTGCTCCCTAAAGGGTCTCTGAGTGATGCCCACCAGTTCTCTGCAAGAATCTGGGGCCAAGACACAGCTCAGACAGAGAGTGGGATGAAGTCACATGAGCTGGGTGTTGTTTAGGGATTGAGAAAGACAAACAAGACAACCCAAGGTACCCAAGCAAAGGGGAACACAGCTGCAAGGCTTGTAACACAAAGGTGAAAAGCTGCTCTCTGGCGTTTGTTTACACTCCTTGGAAAAGGAACGTGATCTGGAGGGACAAGGACACAGCTTGGAAGGGCAGACTGTAAGGGCTTTGCCTGTGTGCAAGGCCAAGAGATGCTGGGATCTGATTCCTGGGTGGAGACTCAGCTCAGGGGGAGCTTGAAGGATCAACCTTCTCCTACAGTGCTGCAAACCCCAACCCAGGCTGGCAGCAGCTCCCAGCACTTCCTATGGCAACAGCTCCACACCAGTCCTACAGTGCAGGCTGGCAGAGCAGTGGATTCACCCAGGGGATGTCCCCAGCTGGCTCCCACCCCCCAGCAAACTCCACACTGAGTTTAGGGGAACAACCCAACAAAGCCAACTCCAGGGAGCACATTCCACTGCCTCAGCACAGCACTGGCACCAACCTGCAGCCAGGCTGGGGCTTCACATCTCCTACCCACCCCATCCAAACCCAGAACCTGTCATCTCCCTGAACCAGCTACACCTCAGATGCAGACAGGGCAGGCACACTGGAATGAATGAGTGGAAAAGGTCCCAGCCTGTGCCCAGCTGGCCTGATTTCCTGTCCTCTCATCTGCTGGGAGCACACACACCATGTGGCTACGTGTTCTCCCTCCATCTGAAAGGATTTGGGAGGTCTGGTTATGATCAGGAAGCAATCAGAGACAGGGTGAGCTGAGCCAGTGCAGAGCAGCAGAGGCAGGCACTGTCCCCATGGTATCAGCAGCCAAGGGTTTCCAGGTGACATTTGAGGTCCCAGACTGACTTTGCAGTGCCAGGGCCAGCCAGTCACCTGCAGCCACAGGGATGTGTGCACTGGTAACCTCTGAATGGAGCCAGCAGCCTGCAGGAGCCACCACAGAGGGCAGATGTGGCACCATGGGCTCACCCCTCCGTGTCCCCTCACCAGCTCCTTGCAGAGCTCTGTGCAAAGTGCCTGACAAGTCAAGAGACCCCAGCCTGGGTCACCCCTCAGCTCCATTCCCTACCAGCCTCCAGCCAAGGAAATTGCGTGGAGAGTTTGGATTAGCCCCCAAAACCAGACTGGGTATTTCAGTGCCTAATTAAGAACTGCTCAGTAAGAACTGGGAAGGAGAGGCTCCCACACTGGTGTGGGAAGGAGCAGTTCACCCTCTCCTGCAAAGGGTCATGGAACCACCCCTGGCTGAGCTGTCCATAACCAAAGGAGTGGCCCCTGAAACTACCCTTTTGGCAAGACTCTGTTTCCCTTTACTTCTCCCAGGTCACACTCATGGATCAAGGGGCTTGGTGGTTTTTACTTCTGCAGGGAATGCTGAGGCCCTCACGCCTGCAGCCACATCCACCACCCACACAAACGGATTTACAGTCCCTTCCCAAACCCCCACCCACCTCCACCTCTCAGAGCACAGCCCACGCCTTGCTGTGGATTCAGACAGCCCCTCCTCAGCTCCCAACCACGGGAATTTCATACCTTGTTTCCCTCTTAAACCTCACCCAGCTGAGCTCAGCAAACCCACACGTTTTTGACTGGTTCCTGTATCAGTGCACGACGCTGCAGAGGGAGGCTTTTCCAGCCCCTACGTGCACCAACCTCCCAAAATAACAGAAACCAGCCTGAAAATAACAACAACAACAACAAAGGAGGAAGGAGAAGCAGGCCTGCAGCTCCAAACTTATCCTGCACTGACAAAGATCCAAGAGAAACACAAGGAAGTGCTTGGAGAGCAGGCCTACCCTGCGGCCGCGCGGGATCGCTCCGAGCTGCAGCCGGAGGAATGCGCTGGGCTCTCGGCCAGGCCCTGCCTGCACAGCCCTGCCAGGAGAGCCACGAGGGGGGCAGGGGATGGGCTAGCACAGATGGGAGCCCGGGGAAGGGGCAGCAGCCCCTTACCCGTTGTTTGAAGTAGTCCCTCTCCTCCAGCGTTAGCGTGTCGGCCTTGGCGATCACCGGAACGATGTTGACCACTTTGCTCAGGCGCTTCATGAACTCGATGTCCAACGGCCGGAGCCTGGAAAACAGCAGGGAAAAAGGGACTTGAAAACAGCAGGAAAAAGGGGATTTGCACTCTTGGAAAACAGCAGGAAAAAGGGGATTTGCTGCTGCAATCCCCTGGCAGGGAGAGGCATTCAAAGAGCAGACAGAGAGGGAATCACTTCCTTTCAGATAGGCGGAGTAAAGACATTTTCTTAAAAGCACAACAGAGCAGAGAGGGCTTGAAAACACTTTAAACATTTCCCTTTCAAAGCTGCCGCTATCGCCTGTGAACCCTCACAAAGCCCCATGAAGTGGCTGAGGGCTTTCATCTCTGCAGGGCCACGGAGGACTGCAGGAACTTGCCCAGAGCTGCTGGTGTCCTTGCAGGAGCTGGGATGAGAGCAGGGCGATGCTGGACAAATCAAAACCTGCTCCAGCTCTATCCAAAACCTGCTCCAGCTCTATCCAAGCTGTCACCAACCATCCAGGGACAGCACGAGGTGGAGATGGCCACAGGTGACCATCCCTGCTCACACTCCCCTCTGTGTTGAGCACCAGTTGCTTGGGACAACTTACTGGGAGTATTTCTGCATACCCCATTTAGTATCTGCTTCATCATTTGCTCCCAGAGTATTTGGAAGCACCTGTTACACTGGTGGTACAAAAGCAATAAAATTCAAATTAATCTTTATGCAAAATATTCATGTGCAAAGTGATATAGGTACTTTATCTGGAAAACTTGATGCTGAAGGTTTATCATATGCTTGCACAGGCTTTTGATTTAGGGAGCCTTTAAGTTCTCCACCAATGTCACACAACAATCTGTGATTCATATTGGCCTCTAGATTTCTTTCAAAACGTCACACAAAAAGGTTGTAAGAAAGGGTTTATTTTAAGCAACCCCTAAATCTGTGGTTATGCACAAGCTGGGAGTGCCTCTCACATTCATCAGCTGGGATTAAAAAAAGCTCTGGACATTCTCCAGGGGCTCACAGAGCACAGAAGAGATGCTGCTTGTTCCAGAGGGCGAGAATGTCAGAAAATCTCTACAACCAAAGTCTCAGCAGAGGAAAGCTGCAGGGATTGCATAACCCCAGTGATCAGTGCCTCAGGAAATCCCTCCTGCTGCCAGCTCCACATCCAAGCCTGCAGACAGCCATGAAGGCACCTGGCCATCATCCCCCCCTGCTCCTCAGTCCTCCCTGAAGGTGTTTTAACTGCTGGGGGTCCCAAACCAGGAGAAAAACCTCCTTGGGACACCTCCAGGTGGCTCTGAAGGTGATGGGGACATGCTGCACAGTTGAGCAGGTGTTGCCTTGAAAAGGAAACCTGGAGGTCCCAGGGCCAAGAGAGCACCCAGTGCCAACACAGCCAAGCCAAACCCCACCATGGTCTCCCTGGGCCCTGCAAAGGGCTCAGAGACCCCTGCAGAGCCAGGCTCAGGAGTGCAGAGGGGAAGGGACTGATCCTGCCCCTCAGCAGCCACCAGACAGTGTCCCCATCCCACGGGGGCATCTCTGCCTGGTTCCAGTGCTGAGGGAGGAAGATTCAGCCCCAGAGAGACCCACTCAGCTCCAGCTGACCTGAAAACAGCAGCTCAGGGCTGCCCCAGAGCAGCCAGCACTGCTGACCCAGCTGAACCCTGCCCTGGTCATCCCCTCTCCCAGGGATGGAGCTGGACTGTGCCAGGTGGATCCTGTCCCCACACACCAACAACACACACAGCCCTGAGCACGTCATTAGCACAGGGACAAACGAGGTCCTAACACAAACACAGGGTCACAGATCACCCTGGGCCCCAGGAAAGAGAGATTTTGGCTATTAAAGGGAAAAAAGAATAGAAAAAAACCACAAGGAACCCCCCATGGACACATCTAAGCTGACTTGCTGCTGGCAAACATTGTTTGGAGCTCTGCATAATGTATTTCCCAGACCTCCAAGGAAGTAATGCAGTAATGCTCCTTTCCCAGCAGAATTCTTTCCCCTCCTCTCTCTTTGCTATTTTCCAAACAATTTTTCTCCTCTAAAAGCTTCTTCCCCACTGAGCCTGTGTTCCTGCCTCTTTCATCAGCTTTCCCTTTAAAGACCAGGATGCATACAGAGCATGAATCCACAGTCAGGCAGACATCAGAGTTTCAGCTCAATCTACATGCTAAAAGCTCAGTTCCATCCCTCAGATCCCTCTCACATCCGGAGGATGCCACAGTGAGCCAGGAGAGGAGGCAGAGCCAGGGCCTGCCCACACCCCTGCTGTGCCCAGCAGCATCCCCAGGCACAGTGACCATGTGTCCATCTGCACCCTGACACAACTTTCTGCTCCCATGGGCTCCTGCCAGTGCCTCATCCACGGAGGTCACCTCCCTGCACCACCCTGAGACTCCCCTGCAGAGCAAACTGTATTTTTTTAGGGTTTTCTGCAAGTTTCTAGATATTCTATCAACTCCTGCTAGGTAGGTAGCTCCCCCAAAATCTTAATTATGTAAAAGGAATGAGCCTTTTCACTAAGAACAATGCCTGCCTGTAGCTACACATCACATCCATGTGAAGACACTATGGATTAAGGTGGTGACAAGTGCTATTTACTCCAAACACATCACAGAAGGAAAGGCTCAAGAAAAAAAACTAATCTATTTTCCTCCCCTTCCCCAAGTGGTCCCTGATATTATTAATTTACCACATAAACATTTTGGGCTTTGCTGAGAGGGGTGGAGGAGCTCAAAGGGGAGTGGAAGGGCTGGAGCAGGAGGTGCAGCATGGGCTCAAACCACTCCAGGTGGAGCTGGCTGTTCCTTCATCCCCTCCTGCCATGGGCTTGGGGGAGGCTGTGCAGCTGGGCATGCCTTGGCAGGGCTGGGCACACACTGTGCTGCCCAGGACACACATTTTTATTTCTGCCACTGTGCACAGACAGGACCTAAGCACAGGCTCATTCCTGCTGGTCCCTCTGAAATGCTGTTACAGGAATCAAAATCCACAGTGAGCTGTGGAGTTATTTCCTTTTGGTTGTGCCCCAGACCAAACTAACAGCAGGAATTTGAGCTGTGTGTTAAGCAAACACCAGTGAGGACCCAGAAGCTGCCCAGCCCCATCACCTGCTCCAGGGAGCTGCTGGGCACCTGAGAGGGGCAGGCAGAGGGGAAAGAGGGAGTGGGTGGCAGTTCCTGAGCCACCAGCCCTGGCAGAGGCAGGAGAGGTGCTGATGAGGCCAGGCAGAGTTCCAGAGCCATTCCTGAGCTGAGCAGAGCTTTGCAGGGGTCAGAGCAGGGATATTTATTGGGTGGCAGGGCCTGGCCTGTGCAGCTGCAGCTGGCAGCCCCAGCCAGCACCATCCTCAGCCTTCACAGGCACTGTCACAGCAGCTCCACCCTGCAGGAGAGGTGGCCACATCACCCTTTGGTGGGGAAATCCTGTCCATGATGATGAAAAGCATAATTTGGACTTTACAAGAGAGCAGAAAGGAACCCCAATGCCTGCTTGAGCTCTCAGAGAAGCAAAATTTCCCATCAACCTCCTCCTCCTGGTGGGGTTTGCCCCTCGGGTGGCAGGAGGGGACGGGTGAGCCGGTGACAGCGGGGACAGCCCAGCCAGGCTCTCAGCCTGCAGGGGAAGGGGATCAGCACAGGGCTCAGCAACAACAGCCCCCAACTGCCGGGCTCGCTCGGATATTGGAAACACATGTTCACTGGAGAGAAGGAAAAAAGGCAGCTGCAAATCCACACAATTGCTGTTGGCCGGCGGGTGAGAGAAAGCAGAGCGCGGCTGGAGAGGCTCCGCCGGGGGACACGGAACGGGGCTCACAGCCCTGCCTGCACACCAGGCACCAGCACACCCCTCTGAGCATCAGATGTGCTCTTCAAGAGTTAAACAGCCAGAGGGGCGAGGAAAAGCTGGAGCACAGATAAAGCTGCAAGTCAGACCTGCCGAGGCAGGGGCTGCAGATCTAGGCTGAGATTAGTGGGACCAACACTTTAGACTGGCCTAAAAATGTCATTTCCCTTTGAAAGCGTCTCTGTTTTATTGTATTCGACCATAAATGTTTCATCAGCCCCTCTGCTCCTGATCAGTTACACAAGAGGGGCATTACTGGCCCATGCAGTCATTTTATTCCAGTGAAGGATGCATTTTTGGTCTACCCACTGACAGAAGCAAAACAAAGTCTTTTCTATTGGAATAAATCTCCACATGGGGAAGTGGAAAAGGCTGACATTAATGCAGTGCTGGAGGCTTAAGCTTACTTTTGAAAACAGACCCAAAAACATCCCCAATGCAAACAGAGCCAGAAGTGGAAGGAATTGACACAAATCAAAAGGAAACTTAGGTCTCGTTTTCTGTTGTGATACTTTAAGTCACATTTTTCAAGACATTTTAAGTGCCCCAGATTTTCAGGGTGGGCTAGGAGGGGGAGGAAAAAACTAGAAAAGGAAAAAAAAAATAGAGCAAGATCTGGGCCTTTTGATGTTGTCACTTGAGAAGTGCCAGAGCCAGGAGAACTCTGGGCTGAATAAACAGCATCCCTCTTGCAGACTAGTCAAACAACCTACAAAATACCCTTATGGGGTGAGGGTGTTCACTGCCTTGGAAGCACAAGGAAAACTGGCTTCTCCCCTTACAATGTCAGAGACAAAGAAAAAAAATTAATAATGTTCTGCTTGGAAAAGTAACCCCTCTATCCAATTTGAGATCTGTGTCCATCCTTGGTCAAACAGCCAGGCGACCACAGCAAAGGCAGCAGCTCCCAGGAGCTCAGAGAGGATTTCATGGCCTTTCAGAAGAGGAAACACCACATTCCTCTGGGGTACAGCAGCTCTGCTGTGTTATTGCAAGACCTCCAGATGAGACAGCCCTGAGGATGCCTTCAAGCTGTCCTTGAGCTCCTCAAGCCCCAAAAACCACGGGAGGATCCTGGGCAGAAGTGCCCTGAGGGCTGAGCTGCTGGGACATGGAGAGGGAAGGCTGAGGGGAGCAGGGACAGCGGGGTACGTACGAGTGGCCCGTGGCTGGGATGAAATAAATACAGCAGTGCACTCGTGTGTCAGGGATCTGCTTCTTCCTGTTGATGTTGATCTCCTCCTGCAGGTACTTCTCGTACTGGTCGTTGATGAACTTCATGATGGGCTGCCAGCTGCAGAGAGAAAAACACAGGGTGGTGTGAGGGACCTGGGCCACCCTGACCTTCTGTGTGAAGCAGAGCCTGCAGAGCCTGGGATGCTCAGCATCTCCTAAATCACACACCTGAGGTGTTCACTGCTTAGCAGCTCCACACACTGCTGAAGGAGGGGATTTACTGGCTGCTTTAGACAAGCAAATGCCTAAAAAGTGCTCCCTTCTCTCCTCCTGGACCTGGCTGTGGAGCAGCAGCGCTGGGACCATGGCCTGGCTCCTTGCAGGGTGCCACAGCACAGGAGCAAGAGCAGAATCAAAGCCCACTAGCTCAGCCCAGCTGGTGGTGGGGACAAGGTCCCTGCCATGGGCCACCTCTGCCAGCCTGGGGGCCATCCCACAGAGCCAGACACTGTGCCAAGGATCCCAGGCAGGGCTCAGCCTCCAGAGCCACATGAGCAGGGTGTGGGGACTGGCCCTGCTGGCACACAGCTGCTCCCAGCCACAAACAAAGGTTGTCTCATGCCTGGAACAGCAGGATGTTTGTGGCTCTCACGGGGAGCATGGCACTGCTCTGCCACCACAACAACCTCCTTCCTGCTGCCCACGCAGAGGGGGGCACACAGCACCAGGCTCCAGCCCTGGGCACGGGGTCAGGCTGTGCTGGGGCTCCCCTGGCCTCCCCCTGCACCCAAGGGGCAGCTCACCAGTTCTCGTTGTTGATGTGGTCCCCAAAACCCGGCGTGTCGATGACTGTCAGCTTCATGCGCACCCCCTTCTCCTCAATCTCTGAAAGAGAGGAAAGCTGTGTGTGAGGCCGCTGTTGATGGGTGCTCTGGCCAAGCCCACCCTCCCAATTCAGCTGCAGGGCTGGAGCTTGCTCCCAGGGGAGAAATGCACCTTCACAGCTCCTCAGAGGCACAAATCAGCCATGCAAAGGGATCCAGACCCATTTCCACCCTGAAATACCACTCCCAACCATCTCACTGGTCCCTTCCAACACAATTAACTCAATGCTGATGAATAAATAAAAACCAGATGTTTTCTCAGCCCTGCAAGCATCTCTGGATGGTAAAATCCCATTTAGAGAGATAAGAGTGGAGGTTTATGGAGGTCCAAAACTCTGTGAGTCCCCAGAGGCAGAGCAGGACCTAAAGCCAAAGCAGCAGGTGGGACCTGCAGGGCCTCACCGTGAGTGATGGATTTGATTTCAATGGTCTTGGGGATCCTCTCCTCAGCAGTTGGCTGTACAGATTTCCGGCTGATCTTGGATTTGAAGAGAGTGTTGATTAACGTGGATTTCCCCAAGCCACTCTGACCTGGAAGAGAGCAGGATAACCCAGAGTCAGCACTCCCTGTTCTGTCAGGGGCCAGGGGATGGGGCTGCTGACAGACTCAGCCTGCACTGGATCTGCCAGAGGGATGGAAGGAGGAAGGGAGGGACGAGGAGCAGCTGCTCCCCTGCAGCTCCCCTGAGCCAAGGAGCTCCAGTCCAGCGCAGCCAGGAGGATGCTGCAGGTAGCAGAGCCCCTCTCTGGCTCCAAAGCAGCAAATCAACAGCTGAGGCAAAATCCCAGCACCCCAAGGACAGGCAGACAGTGCTGGGGAAGTTTGAAGGGCTGTGGTGAAGCTCAGCAGGGCATGGGGACCAGGGAAGCCCAGGAAAAAGCATCCCAAGTGTGCCTTCACTCTCCTGCAGTCTGCTCTGTCCAGTTCCACAGGGAAGGCTTTGGAGGAGCTTGGCAAGCCTTTATCTGGACAGGACTAACAGCAGCAACAATCCTGCAAACCTCAGGCCTGCTGCATCTGCTGCTGCTTCCCTGACAGATTTGCTGCTGCAATCGGCCCAGCTGGCTGCTCAGACACAGGTCCACGCCAGGAGCTTCTCTGAATCCCACAAACAACAGCCCAAGAAGCATGTGAGATTCCACAACTTTAGAAAAACATCTTTTAAAAAGTGTTTTCATGCTTTATATCCCCAAGCTGATGCTGATCTGTGTGGAAAGGGCAGCAGCAGCTCCTGACTCTCCAGGAACAGCTGTCCCATGAGCTTGGAGAACAATTTTTCCAGAGTACAGAAAACAGAATTAACTCTTCAAAACCCAGGGAGCAGAAAAAAATTAACTCCTGAAAACCCAGGGCATCCTGCAAACACTGCAGAGATCCTGCATACACCATGGGGACCCCGTTCTGCCAAGACATGTTACAGCCAACTATCATGGCACTGCCACCAGCACACCCCTTGTCCCACAGTGTCCCTAAGCAGAGTCAGCAAGGCTTTCACCCACATCCTTCAGGGTCCTGGCCCATCCAGGCTGCCAAAGTCAATGGTAGGACCAACCAGCATCACCTCCTGGCATCACCCCAGTTTTAGAGCTGGGTTTGCAACATCACCAACGGCTGCAATCCAGCACAGGAAAACTCTCTTTGACTGTCACTGTCACTGTGGGGCTGTAAGAAACACTGCCCAATGGAGCACCTGGGGAGAGGGGAAGGCTCTGTGACACACTGGGGACAGGTGAAATCAGGGTGACACTCTGGGGACAGGTGAAATCAGGGTGACACACTGCCAGAGCTCCAGGCAGTGGGTCTCTGTGTCTGTCCAAGCTGCTGCAGCTGCACGGCCTGGAAAGGGACCAGAGGTGAGAGCCACCAGCAGCCAGGATGTGATGTCCCATTGGCACCAGAGCCACAGGATGACCTTGCAGAGCCCTAAGGCTGTGACACAGGCAGCTGAGCACAGGGCAGAGCTCCCTTCCATCAGCCCTGGTTTGCAGCCCACTGCCTTTCCCACAACTGAAATCCAGTGGGAAAATCACAGCTGAGCCTGGCCACCTCTGCCCTCCTTCCAGCTGCTTTGCACAGAAAACTGAATGCAAAAGATGTGCTTTGGGGTTGGGATTTTTAAAAGTTTAGGCATTCCTCTTCATCTCTGTAACCTCAGAGGACAAGGGACTAAGCTGACCATAGCCTCCAGCTCTGGTTGGGATTGTGGAACCCCTTTGAATTTGACCTTGCTACAGTGGGGAAAGGGTTTTCAGAAAGCTCCATCACAGGGACAGGTGAGGAGTGACCCCCACATGGCAGCGAGGCTCAGCTCCCAGCTCCCCTGCAGGACAAGTCACCTCCCTCCTGTAAGCCAGAGACTGGAACAATTCCAACCCAAGGACTCAGAGCTGGATGGGTGTAAGGGAGCTGACCCCATCCCTAGGGAGGCACAGCAGGATGAGGGCTGGCTGCTGCCCCTTCCCCGAGGTGCTGCTCCTCCTGCATCTTCTGGGAGGGCCAGAGCTCTACTTGTTTATGCTGCCCTGAATTCCCAGCCTGTAAACAGCCAGCCCAGCTCCTGCCAAGGGCAGAACAATGTTTTCCAGGCGCGCTGCAGCACGGGCCTCCATACCACACACAGTGCTGCCAAGGCAGAGCTGCTCCTGAGCATCCCTCCCTGTCTGCACAGCACACTGCTGAGGCAGCACTGCCTGCTCCTGGAGGGATGGGAGCCTCCTCCAGCAGGGAAATGGGAGCTCAGCACAGGTAATCTCTCTTTCAGGCTCCCAGGACCAGTGCAGATTCCTCTGTTTGCAGCAAAGAACTGGATTTGTTAAAACACCTCCCAAGAAGTGGTTCTGGTTTTTTGGAAGCTTTCTCCATGGCCTCAGGTCAAATGTAGTGTTCTTTTGAGTGTCTGTGCCTTTTAACACAGAAAGTCTAAAATTCTCAGCATCCAGGGCTCTAACACCCAGCTCAGGAACCTTCCCCATAGAGGGAATGAAAGTATCAGAATGGGAAAGGCTGAGCATCCACAGACCCTGCTGAAAAGCTCCAGCACACTGAAATCTTCAACAGAATTAGCAAAAACTCTGCATCAGACCTTTCCACAACCCCAGGCAGACCTCCAGGATGCCCTGTGGGACATCCCACAGGCATCACACCTGTAGCCTTCCACAGCTCCTCCCAGGGATAAGGGATGGTGAGGCCCCATCACCACACCCCTGGTCACTGCCTGGGATTTACTCCCCTCACCCCCCTGCAGCTCCCTGGCAGACACAGGCAGGGAGAGCTGCTACCTGAGCAGCCCAGCCCCAAGGAGCACAGCCCAGCTCACACAGGGGCTCCACAGCACCAGGTCAGACATTAATAGCTGGAAAAGAGCAGAAAAGCCTCATTTCTTTTCCCTTTTCCCCTTGGCTGGTGTCCCACAGTGTCTGCCCAGCTCCCCAGCATTTTGCAGGTCAGTGGCTGTGCCATCCCTGGCTTTGGGGGCCTGGGGGCTGCAGGAGCACAGATCCCCAGAGGTGAAGCTGCAGCCAGAGCAGCAGTGATGCAGCCAGTGGTCATTAGCCTGGGAGAGCTAACGAGCAGGAGCTTGTGGGCAACAGGATTTGGGCACACAACCCTCCAGCCCTCCCTCCTTGCCTGTGGGCACTCCTGGGACACCCTCATCCCTGCTGTGCCACCCTGCATGTCCCCAAAGGAGCCAAATGAGAGACCTATGCAAACCCCTCCTGCTGCTCTTTATTTCCATCAGCAAATCACTACATTTGGCATTTTTTCCCCAGTACTTGTAGCAGGGCTGCCCGAATAAAAAAAAAAAAAAATCACAAACAGGAATTTTACCCAAACTGCTGGAGGTACCAGCAGGGATGAGGGTTCTGGAATACCAGCAGCAGTGCAGCCCCTTGAGCCCTTAAATGTGAATTCTGAGTGCTCAAACCAGGGCAGGACTTCCAGGAGAGCTGTCAGGGGAGCTCTTGTGAGCCCTGACACCCCTTGAGGTGCTTTCCCCTGGGATGTGCCTATGGACAATGCACCCCAAGATGCAGGAGGATGAGTACGACATCACATGGACAGCTTTAACCTCAGCTGACCCCAGGCCAGCTCCTCAGGAGCAGGGTTTGCTGACTGCCAAGGCAGAGCCCCCAGCGCTGCTCCCGAGGAGGCTCCGAAGGGGACAAACAAATTGTGGTGGCACAATGCCAACACCGGGCTGAGCACGCTGCAGGCCCGGGGGGAACAACTCACCCACAACCATGATGTTGAACTCGAAGCCCTGTTTCATGGCTTTCCTCCTCAGCTGCTCCAGGATGGCGTCGATGCCCACGTAGCCGAAGTCCGCAGCCGGCTTGTCCGGCCGCGCCGGCGCCGCCTGCTTGGGGCCGGCATCCCGCGGAGCGTCCGTCATGGCGGGAGCGTGGCTGGGAACGGCCTCTGCACCTGGGGGGACACACAGCCTGCTCAGACCTGCTGCTCCCGATGCCTCAGGGTTTGGCTTTTGTGTTTTTCAGATTCTGCGCTGCTTCAGTGTGTGGGTCTGGGTTCACATCAGGGGATGGTGAGCTCTCTGCACAGAGCAGGGAGACAAAACACTTCCTGCTCTAGCTGGGGACCAAGGACAAATGATCCAAATCTCAGCCCCAAGAGCACAAACAATATGGACTGAAAAGTTAAAAACAAGAAGGATGGGACATCATAATCTAAAGCTGTACTTGGACAATTAACTCCAATATGCAAATGGAGCAGAACTTAAAAAAGTGCAAGACCCCATGACCAGTTGCGCATTTTGGGTTCATCTGGGGTGTAGCCTTGGCCAGGCTCTTGTGCTGCCCAAGGTGTATTGATTAAAACCTTCTAATAAATGCCTACTTTATTCTTTAGCTCTGTCCAGCCTCTGTTCTAGGTCAGCCTTCACAAGGCATCACTCCTGGCAATCACAGGAGCTGCCTGCTGTATCCAAAGCAGGAGTAAAGCACGTGCAGAGACTCACGGTACCAGCAGGCTGGGAGGGAGGAGGAGTGTGGGATCTTCCTCCACAATAATTACATTAAATTTGGGATTTTATTTCTCTATTTACTGTTTATACTGGATCCCTGCCCACTCCACCAAACCTGGCACAGCAAAGGCATGCTGCTGTGGGGGTGTGAGCACACCGGGTCCCACTGCTGCCACAGAACAGGACCCAGCACCCAAAAAAGTCCCCAGCCCACGTCTGGGAGTGACAAAGGCTTTGATCACAACTTCCCAAAAAAACCTCACTTCCTTCTTAACCTACGACAACCCCACAGCCCCGTGCCCAGGCAATGCTGCTAAAGGCTGGCAGCCCTACACTCCTCCACAGCACTGGAATCACAGCCCTGTGCACGCTGCTGGTGTGAACAGCTCGGTTCTGGGGGGAGCTGGCTGGCTCTGCAGACACAGGGAGTCCTTGGCATCCACTGCCACGTGCCCTCCTCGAGCTCCAGCTGACGCAGATCAGAGGCTGCCGGCCCTGGCTTGTGGAAAACCCAACACATTTGCATCAAGACAAGCTGTGCCAGACAACACCCACGCAGCCACGGAGCTTCTGTGGTCTCGCTCTCATTCTGTCCATATCTGCTCAGAAACCCAAACCCCTCAGCTTCCCTCTGAGACAGGCTGCCTGTCTCCCCTGCAAGATGCTCCAGCCTAACAAAGTCCTTCAAGAGAAGCAAATTTAAAACTACTGCCTCAGCCAACAGCTTTTTAAGAAAAAACAGGGATTATCTATTCCTTGGCAGGATCATTGGCTGCTGGGAAGGACAAAGTGCCCCAAGTGCCCTGGGATGATGTGGCCTTGCCCCCTGCCAGCCCCAGCTGCTCTGCATAACCCACAGCAAATATCCCAAAGGCAGACTGAGCACAAGATCAGCCCAGTCCCCTGCAAGCTCCTGGAGGCATCAGCCACATGCAGCACGCTCCTGTGATGCAGGCACAGAGGGAGGTTTTAGGAAAACACACTTCTAAGAGCCCTCCCCACCCCAGGCTGCTGCTGCTCACTGCCCGGGTCCCTGCAGCCACCAGCCTAAGTGAGCATTTTGTTGTTGCTCAGTGTTTTGCAATGATTATTTATTATTCTTTAATCATTTATTGTTATGAATAAAAACATTATTATTTGCAAAGTCCTCACCCCTCCAGACAGCAACACAGCTCTGAGCTCATCTCACCCCACTTATTCCTGGCCTTTGATGATGGGTTGCCTGCTCTTCTCTCCCTCTCTCTTTCTTGGGCCAAAGGGGCTTCTCCAAACACAAACCCATCACCCTTTTTCCTCTGGCTGTCTCAGACTGGACCCCGCTGGGGTCTGTGAGGTGGAACCACACTATTCCTGCAAGCACAGCACACTTACATGCTTAATATAGGCCAAGCAGAAAAAAAAAAAAAGGAAATTAAAAACAAACCTAGAGCTAATCCCAAAGACTGCTGGGTCACTTTGAACACTTTTTTCCAACCCCCAGTCCCAGCTGTGCAGCTGAGCATTACTCACAGAGCTTCTAGAGAACAAACATGCTGTCCCTGAGAGACATGGGAGCATCCCACTCCTCCTGGGAACCCTGCACAGCTGGAACTGCACTGCCATGGGAGCAGGAGCCCTGCACAGCTGGATCTGCACTGCCATGGGAGCAGGAACCCTGCACAGCTGGAACTGCACTGCCATGGGAGCAGGAACCCTGCACATCTGGACCTGCACTGCCATGGGAGCAGGAACCCTGCACAGCTGGAACTGCACTGCCATGGGAGCAGGAACCCTGCACAGCTGGAACTGCACTGCCATGGGAGCAGGAGCCCTGCACAGCTGGATCTGCACTGCCATGGGAGCAGGAACCCTGCACAGCTGGAACTGCACTGCCATGGGAGCAGGAACCCTGCACAGCTGGATCTGCACTGCCATGGGAGCATCCCACTCCTCCCAGGAATCCTGCACAGCTGGAACTGCACTGCCATGGTAAACAGGAATCCTGCACAGCTGGATCTGCACTGCCACGCTGCCCCTCACAAAGTCAACCAGCCCAGCATGAGGCCTCATCACAAACCCCAAATTAGCTCCGTTCCAAAATGGCAAGGCCAAAAGTAGCAAAAAACTCCCTGCATAACAGTAAAAATAACCCCAACAAAATGACAACTTAATCATGTGGAAAATATGCTGCCACCAGCAGCAACACTGGGTTATGCAATGGGTTTAACTCCTCCAGGCAGCACTTTGTGCAGGGGACAGCCCCAAGGATGGGACAGCAAACTGGGACACTGGGCAGGTAAGGTGCAGAGAAATGAAGAAATTAAATAGAGCAGAAAGCCATCCTCCCCTTAATAAAAGCCAGGAGCATTTCCAGCACCTCAAGGAGCAGTTGGCAGCATGCAGAGAGGCTGACCTGTCCCTGGGCAGGGGGATGTGCAGGAAAACTGTCCCCAGCTCAGGGAGCAGACACCCCAAACTGCCCTCAGCAGGAGGAGAAGGGCTCAGGGCTCGCCAGGCTCCAGCCAGACCAAAGCCACAGGAAGAGCAGCACCCCTGTCAGGGCAGCCCATGTGCTCCAGCTGCTCTGTGGGGAACTGTGATTTAAAGCACCCGGGTCCTGACTGGGATAAAATAACAATAAAATCAGTATATTGCAGCTAGGAGTTTCTGCAGAACAGCAGGGATGCAAAGCCAACAATGCCCCAGCAGCACCAGCACACTCCCAAGGGAAATGCCACAACTCAAATGTGTAATTTTTTTTTTTTTTCCAGCTTCCCAGCAATGAGATGGTCTTTTCTTAGCAAAAACTCTATTATCACACTCGGCTCCAAGGGGTTTGTGCCAGCAGAAAGAGGGTGCAGCCAAAGCACAGGACCACTCGGTGGCACACAGGGATGCTGTGCTAGGAGCACTCCCAAGAGTCATTTGTCTAAAAAATAAAGATCTTAGAAATAAATTGCAGCAGAGCAGTGGATGCCTGGGATGCATCATGGGCACATCCTGGATTTGTGTGACCTGCTGTGCTCTGAGGGGATGATGACAAACCTGTGGTGCTGTCAGAGCCAGTGTCACCAAGGTGACCCTTCTGGGTCAGGGATGGGTTAACAGACACCCCATTACTGTCTGAAATCCCTGACTGCCACCGAGTCCCTGGCAAGAGCAGGACCAGACCTCACATGATTCCCCACTGTCACCTTAACCCAACTGCCGTCCCTCACACAAGGGGCCATCACTTCACTGACAGGGCAGAGAGCTCAGAGCCTGCAGCTCTCCCACTAAAGTGTTCCTGAACAAACATCAAGCACAAGGGAACAAGTGCTTGTGCCACATTTAGACCTTCCCTGCCAGGGAAACCCTCTCCACGTGGGCACAGGAGATGTGGAGATGGGCAGGGCAGCACTGCACCAAGCAGGGACAGAGCCAGAGCTCCAGCTCGGGCACGGCTGACTCAGGACAGCTGCTCCAAAGTTGATTTTGCCAAAGACTTGGGGCTGTTGCTCTGTAATTGATGCATGTCAGACACGAGCCAAAGCCAACATCTGTGAAGCAGCAGATGAAAGCCACCCCGTGGGGAGGGAAGCCCCTGGGAGCCCCCCAGGGACCCTCCTGCTCCTTCAGCCAGCTGGACACTGTGTGCTGTGGGATGGGCTTGGCCAGGGGCTGCTGGAGCTGCTGTGCTGGTGCCACGAGGCTGCCACAGCCCGGGGCACTGCGGGCAGGGCATGCAAGGACAGCCGTGGGCTCCCCCAAAACCCCAAACCAGGGGCTGGTAATCCTCCTGAGGGTCTGGGACAGGCATCTGCAGGAGACTGGGCTGCACTGCAGACACACAAGGGTTAAGGCTGAACTGGAAATGTCTCACCCACCCCAGGCCCTGGAGCAGGGTTGGTCACAGACCTGGTGCTCAGTGGCTGCACAGAGGAAGCAGAGAGGCCAGGAGGCTGCACCTCTGCCATGGCCACCCATCAACAGATCCAAACCACCTCAAATTCTAGGGATGCACACACGATCAATGGCAAAATGGCAATGTTTGGGGAGTAAATCCAGGAAACACTCTTTGGATGCTGGGAACACCAAGCACTGGCCACCTTTCAATGATGCTGCAACCAGTTTTGCAGAGCTACAAGCACCCAGAAGAGTAGGACATTCTGATATCTGAGTGGATAACTTCCCTTCCCTCCACAACAGATGCTGGAAATAACATGGGTTTCCAGATTTGGGAGATGGGTTCATGCAAACACAGAGAGCAGGTTCAGAGCAGTGAACAGTGGTGTATCAGGGTGTGAAAGCACAGCCCACCAAGCTGAGTATCCACAGATGTTTTCACAGAAGTGTGAACCACCTTAACCTTTCAAGTTTTGGAAGCAGCTCTCTTGAAGAATTGTGTCAGTAGAGTGTCACAGAGACATCTGTAGCTCCAAAGAGAGATTCTACAGCTCCTGGTTAAGAACAGCTGGCTGAGGGGACTGCGGCACGCGCGGCCTCCAGGGCCTCTCCCCTTGGCACACCGAGCCAGTGACCGCAGGCCGTGGAAACGGATCCAGCCTGTGGAGGAGGTGGCAGAGACACAGCTCTCCCTTCCGAGGGGATGGAGGAGTCTCAGCAAAGCCAGGACTGGATGTAATCCCACCATGGCCCAGGCACTGCTGGTTTTTTCAGCTGCCACGGGATCCCCTGGTGCTGAAGGCGGCAGGTCCCTGCTGGATGGGTGGGTGCCAGGGAATGTGAGGCACAGCTCACTCCAAAGCTGAAGTGGCTCAGCCTGGCACAAAGAGCCAGTGCCACAGACCCTGCAGCACCAAACTGTACCTAATTAATAATAATTCCTATTATTCAGCTGCAGTCACCAGCCCATGGCTGGCATGGACAGACCCAAGCTGAGTCCATCCCTTGCATCTCTGAGCACTGGGCTACAGTTTCAGGCTGGCCACCAGCCCAGGCCATCCTACCAACCAGTTATGTTTCTTTCTCAGCTTGCATTTCCACCTGGGTACCAACAAACACAACCCAGAAACAGCAGAGTGTGCTTAACTCCTCTTCATTAGACCAAACCCACCCAAGAGCTGTCAGACAGGTGGCCAGGTACCTCCTGAGCACGCAGGATGCTCCAGGCTTGAACCCTTTTACTCACATGGGGAATAAACCCGTTTCAGAGTTTAAAAAAAGTTTACAAAAGGAGGCAATGATTCCTGCTATGGTGTGAGGGCTCTCACAGGCGACCAGCCCTGAGCCCCAAGTCAGGGACACACATCACATGTGGGTCGAGCTGTGCCCGCCAGCCACGTGCGCTTCCGTCCTCGCTCACTGTGTGCTTCCCCTCCGGCTCCGGAAGCCCAGCAGTCCCCTGCCCTCTGCAGCTCAACCCTCCTGCCTCTTTTATTTGCAAGAGATGGGTGCTGCAGGGCTCCCCATCACGGCCTCCCTTCCCATCTTAAACCCCCCAGCTGCTGCAAGGCTCTGCTCACTAGTGTTTTTGGGCTGGGATGCTGGAGCCCACGCCAGGGGTCGAACCGTGGTGCCAGCCCCACAACCTCCAACTGCTGCCCGCGGCTCCCGGATGTGGTGTGAGGCTGCCCACCACCCTGCCCCGCTCGGACACGTGTAGCCCTGGCAGCACAAGCCACAGTCTGACATTCTCATTCCTCCAACCACATGAGACAGCAGCTCTAAACCACTTAAAAAACCTGCGAAGAGTTGTTAGGCTGTTTTCCTCCATGTTTAAAAAGGAGGAGATTATCATGAACGACTCCAAGTCTCAGCTTGGGCATGCAGAGATCACTGGCCATGTGGCCCCACTGATCATCCTATGTAAGGAGCTTCTGGAACTGGAGCAAGGCTGACCCCAGAGCAGCCCTCCCTCACTGGGAGCACCCCATGGAGAGGAACCTTCCTGCACACAGATCTCAGCAGAAGCTGCTCCATCAACAGGCTCCACACCAGTGGCCAGCACAGCCCTTGCTCCCCACAAACAGGCTCAGAGTGCACGTGCCCAGGAGGGTCCAAAGACACCCACAAAATGATTCCATGGGGGCTCTGAGGATGGGATCCATTCCCATCCCTGTTCACCCAGCCTGGACAATGGTACTCAGCCCAGGAAGGACATGGGGACGCTCCCCAGCCCCCAGCCAAGGGACAGCACCCTTCACTCCTATCACACTTCTCTGCAGAGCTCTGTGCTGAGTAAACAAAGAGCCAGGCAGCAATCCCCAAGCTCAGCTTGTCCAGACAGCGCTGCAGAAGGAATGAGCGGGGCCAAGCCCCAGGAATGGGCACCGGGCAGGGCTGAGTGTGCCCAGAGCCCCCGAGCTGCACTGTCCCCGTCCCGCGAGGCACAGACTGCAGCCACGGCAAGAAAGGAGCAAACCAGAGAGATTCACATCGCGGGGCTGCAGCTCAGCTTTTTTTATTCCCCCTTTTTAATTTTTTTTTCCTTGCTCGGTTTTGTTCTCTGACGGGCAGGCTGGTACGGATTTTCATTTAATTTCTTTGTTTGTTTCTGTTGTTTCTTTCTTTACCAAACGCAGCTGCGCCCCAGACGCCCCGCGAGCCCTTCAGCGCGGGCAGCAGCCGGAGCAGGGCAGGGGACAAGGGGGACGCCACAGGGGCAGGGCAGGGGACCAGGCGGTGCCCCCCAGGCAGGGCAGGGCTTGATCTATGGATCTCCACGGCTGCCGGACAATGCCGGCAGCGCGGCCAGGCGGCGCCGGGCTGCGGCCTCTCCTGTGGGGCACGGCGGCGGCTGAGGGCGCCGAGGCCCGAGCCCCGCGCAGCTCCCGGTGCCCCCGCCCGGGCCATGCCCTGCCCGGGCCGGGAACCCCCACGCTGCCCTCCGTGAGAACCGCGGCACCCACCCCCCGCTCTCTCTCAAGCCCTTCCCCGGGATAATTCACCCCCAAAAAAGCGTTTCCCCACCACCGCAATCCCCCCCGCGCTGCCCCACGGAGCCCCCGCCCCCGGGCAGCGGAGACTCACCCGCGGCGGCGGCGGCTCCGGCAGCCGGTGGCTCCCGCTTCCTCCCGCGCTGTCCTCCGCCTCCTCCCCCATCGCCCTTCCTCCTCCTCCTCCTCCTCCCCCATCACCCTGCCTCCTCCCCCTGCAGCCCGGCCCGGGGGGATGGAGCCTCTTCCCGGGAAGTCGCTTCGCCCCGGGGCGGTTTCCATCCCCCCGGCGCTCCGGGCCCGGCCCGGCCCAGGGGGGCCCGCAAAGGGTGAGAGCAACACGAGCCTGGGGGCTCGTCCCACCCCGGCTGCACGCAGGAGGTGCGGGGAAACTTCCACGGCAAAAAGTGAGGCTGGGACAAGCGGGGCAGCGCCGTTCCGAGAGGAGCCCGGCTCCTGAAGATCAGGCTCTCATCCACATCCCCGTCCCTGAGCCCAGGGAAGCCTTTTGCTTCCCAGCATCCCGAAATTCTCCGGCAGAGCCCCGAGGCAATCGCGGGTGGGTGTGAGTGCTGGGAGCGTGGGCTCCCTTCGCTCTGCAGCTGCATCTCACATCTGGCAGGACAAGATGTCAACCCACCCCCACGGGCACGGCTGCTCTCTAAAATGATGTCAGTGAAGCTGAACGAAGAAATTAGCTGTCTCCACAACTCCCTCCTGCCTTATACCTTGATCCCAGAATGTCCCAGCAGCCGAGGGAAGGGCCAGCCACAGGAGGGAAGCTGGGCTGCACCCCTTGGTGTGGGGTGATGTCCAGCAGTGCTGTTGGGACTCTCTCCTGTCACAGCCAAGGTGAAGCCAACCTCCCTCTTTTGGGCTCCTGGGTCTTTGACAGTTACTTTGACTTACCCTATGACCTCAAGACTTTCTCCCTGCAGTTCCCAGATTTGTATACCCAGAGAAATGCAGGCGATGAAAGGGTTAAGACAGATGTGCACATCTGCACTCTCCAACACCCAGAGGACTCCCTTTCCCACGAGCAGCCCCTGCACAGCCTGCAAGCCCTGGGCTAGTACTTGCACTCCCTTTTGGACCTGTCACCAGCATCACCAGCCTCTGCCACACTCCTGCACTTGAAGCAAGCCCTGCCACCTGTGCCAGTGGCACCACAGCCACCTCTGCTCCGATCCTGCCTGTGGCTCTAGCGTGGTTGTCACCTTCCCTCTCTGCTTCCGGACCACCAGAAGTGGCAGAGCTCCCTCCAGCCAGCACAGCCACCCCACACCAGGCTGGCAGCAGCCCTCCCCACCACGCTGGGCTGGCAGCACCCTCCTGTGATGCCCAGCAAGGCTGGCACAGGCTGCTCTGCAAATGATGGGTGATGAGAGGGGGGCAAGACCCACATCCCCCACTTCAGCAAGTACCACAAACAGAAATTTCTGAGAAACCTTCACCCAGCACCCAGGCAGGAAACCCAGCCTCAATCTGCTTGTGCTGCAGCTGCGTGCAGATTTCTGCCAGATTACACCACTTTTTATGACTTATTAAAGCTCTAACCCCTATCAATGGGCATTAGTGTTTTAATCTCTCTAATCTCCAGGAAAATCCAATGCTAGATGCCAAACCAGCCTTGCCCCAGTAGCAGC